>NC_044556.1:29758971-30064229 GCF_007565055.1 Rhinopithecus roxellana | reverse complement strand
ATACCGAATTTATTGAGCGTTTTTAGCATGAAGGGCTGTTGAATTTTGTCAAAAGCCTTTTCTGCATCTGTTGAGATAATCATGTGTCTTAATTTTCTTACTAGACCGCATACTTCATGAGGGCAGGAGCTCTTTCTGTTTTCTTCACAACTCAATTGCCAGGACATAGTAAGTCCACAGCACATATAACGAGTGCTCACTAAAGATGCATTGCAGTAAATTTGACATTCACTTACTGATCAAAGACTTACTGCATTCCTCTAGATGTCGGGGACTGAGCTAGGCTCTGGGTTTTCACTGGAGAATAAAACATAGCCCCTGTCCACAGGGTGCTCATCAATTAGCAAAATGTGCTAAGTCTTTGTTATTTAACTGACATTTATATACTGCTTAAAGTTTCTAGGTTTTTTTTAAGCCTCAAAATAACTCTGTGAAGAGGTATTGTTTCCCTCTCTAGATGAGTACCTTGAGGAACAGATCAAGTAACTTACTCAGGTTCACATAGGATTGGAACCTGCCTCTGTCTGATCTCCAAATCCTTCACCTGTGACCTATGCTACTTCCTCCAGTAAATCACATGGGGGTGATAGTCGTAACTTGCACCTGGCTTATCAGAAATTAAACCTGTTTCTCTTGGCTCATGTGTTTTTGGGTTTGCATTAAAAAATGGGGCAAGGAATTAAGATTTGGAAATGAGCCCACTACTGATTGAGGCTTTTGCATTTCATTGAACCTTTTCTAGTCAGTCTTATCCTCTTTTCTTTGAGACTCTTTTCCCATTACCACAATTTTTCATAGTGATATTTTTGTTTGACTTTGGAAACTCACTAGTCTATATTTTGGGCCTATTGTATTAAGTTTAAAAAATCTTTTCTTGGTATTTGGGTTCTCCATAGTCTGAACAATTTCTGCTCCTTTTAACCCCTCACTATTCAAGTGAGTCCCTAGTCAGGCCTGCAGATACATTCCTACCTTTATACCTGTCTTAGGCTCTCTCTCTCTGTAATGCCTTCCACAAACTTTTGGCCAATTAAAATAAAAAATGAGTTCTTCCCTTTAGGTTTCAAAGTACCACCTGCAGGGTTTAGTCCTGTGCTAGCCTCCAGGCCTTGCTGCTGCTTTATGTGTGCTGGTTTTGTTCCCTAGTGAGACTTTTAATTTCTGGAGCAAAAGGACCAAATCTTGTTTTTCTTTTCTGTCTCCCACAGTGTCTTAGTAGAGTGCTGGGCATAGGACCATGCCTACTAAGTAAGCACTAAAATGTTGGTTGAAGTAAAT
Source organism: Rhinopithecus roxellana (assembly GCF_007565055.1). Lineage (NCBI taxonomy): Eukaryota > Metazoa > Chordata > Mammalia > Primates > Cercopithecidae > Rhinopithecus > Rhinopithecus roxellana. The sequence goes on along the minus strand of NC_044556.1, from coordinate 30,062,951 downwards.
TTAATTACGGAGTTTGTACTTCCTAATTATAACTGCAAACCTCAGTGTTTTCCAGACGTTATGGCACACTGGAGAAAGGCAGCTGGAGGAGGCACAGTCTTCTGTAAGAACAGAGACACTTCCCATTTGTGTTGTGCATGACAGGTTATGGATTGCTTTCATGGGCATTAGCTCACTTAACCCTCAAGCTAATTTTATGGGAGAGAAATTGTTTAATCCTCATTGAGGAGTGATGGCATTAGGACTCAAATAATTCACTGGTAAATCACATGGCTGGAGCTAGGACTTGGTGCCAACTCTTGTGACTCTAGTGCCCTGCCACAGGAGAGACAGGAGCAACCAGGCTGCGAGCTCCAGAAGGCAGGGCCCAGTAATGCTTATTGCACATCACTGTTGCAAGATAAAATTGAGGTTCTTGTGTGAGCTGCCCTTTGAATTTTCTCATGTGTACATTTCTGTCTGGCTCTGCTGGCACAGTTGAGTTTGTCTCCTCTATTGCTAGGATTTCTCTACCCATTAACCATTTACATTCATCTGTCTGTCATTGGTCTGCCTATCATCTCTTTGTTTGCTTGTATATATACAGTAAGACATTTGCAGTTATATAAAAACCAACCATCTGAAGTCTTAAAAATAATTTGTGCACTTTGGGAGGCCAAAGCGGGCAGATCACCTGAGGTCAGGAGTTTGAGACCAGCCTGGCCAACATGGCGAAACCCCATCTCTACTAAAAATACAAAAATTAGCTGGGCGTGGTGGTAGGTGCCTGAAATCCCAGCTACTTAGGAGGCTGAGGCAGGAGAATCGCTTGAACCTGGAAGGCGATGGTTGTTGTGAGCTAAGATCATGCCACTGCACTCCAACCTGGGCAACAGAGCAAGACTCCACCTCAAAATAGTAATAATAATTATAATTATTTGTGATGTTGTAAATTAAAATTTTTGGTAGTGCCTCCTTAATACTCCACTCTGCCAAGGTTGATGATTCCTGTGTATAGGTTGGTGCATAACTGTATTGACAGCATTGGGCTAGATAACTCAAACAGTATGATTTTGAGAAAGAGGTTATTTTGTGTACTTACATATTTCATGATTGTTTAAAAGCCTTGATCATCTCTGGAATTTGTCCTTGGAAATTTATGGATACTTTTAAGGTCAATGTATTTCCTTCCTTTTGCCTCATGAATTGAGTTCTTGCTATGGGAAAGGAACATATTTTTCCAGTTATCTGATTATAATTTAGAGCATTTAAAATTTTTATTGCTGTTGCTATGAGTGATTAGCAGTGTACTTTCAATTTTGTACTCTTGTTTGTGTATACACCCTGGGCACAATGGCATGCCAGAGGACCGTCAAACTGGATAGTTCACACTTAAATTGACTACATCTTCCATATGGGCATTTTATGTCTGTGGCCTTCTGAGATTTTCTCTGGGGAACATTAGCTTGTGGAATTCATCTTAAACATTTCCTTTGCTTTTGGTTTGTATAATCTGATGCCAGAACCATTTAAAATATGATTAAAAATTTAAAACTTTAAATATAGATATGGATTGCTGTAGACAGTATGGACTCTACAAAGAAAAGACATTCTTATATTTGTACTCTTGATGGGATATAATCTATTTATAGTTTTCAAAAAACCTACATGAAAAATATTATAATAGCTTAGTTTAGAGGTAGTATAAACATGAGATTGCCATCTTCATATTAGCCCTGGAGAGAAATAAACAAGAAATATGCATGCTGACTTCCTTGATCCTAAGGATATGACCACTGTACCAAGTGGTTTTGATGCTGTGGAAAGTGTGGTTGTGGAAAAAGTGTCTGAGATTTTTTTTTCAGTTCAACCAGAGATGAGTAGTTGAGACTTCTTTTCCATAAAGAAATCTGCTAGACAGATGTGGTTCCTAAGGGTCAACTAAGTTTGCAGTTGCCCAGTAGTGCACCTGCTATTCCAGAAGAGGTACAGATGCAGGTATCTAGTTCCTGATCTGGAGGAGCTAGTTAATGTTTTGGTAAGAAAAAACTTAAGAAAATTAGATCTAACTTACATGGTATCTAATATTTGTGAAGTGAGAAATCAGAGAAGGGAGAGAGTAGTGTAGGAGGAGAAGCCAGAATGATAGGTTGGGAAACTGGATCTCAGGCTTTTCTTTCTACCATTTGTCCCCACAGGCCAGAGTCCTGAGGTCCTGTTCACTCTCAACACATGCCTTTAATACTCTTACAATTTTATTTTCTAAGACCTTTTCAAAAATCAGAGGCTAGGCCTTTAAGTTGCTGTTATAGGGTTGTTAGGGAAAAAAATCAGTGATGCAAATATTAAATATTAACCACGCTCTGTCTTTGGTGGTATTTTCTTACGCATTTTTAAAACCTGAGATTATTGGAGGTTTCTTCCTCTAAACTACGAAACAACAAAGCAGTAGTTTTGTTTAGTAATTTTTAACCGATACATTCTCTTTTGAAAACATTAGTTTGCCTTTGAAGTTTTTTTTGTGTGTCAGAGATTTTTGTCAAATGTCTGCTTTTTAGAAAGTGATAGTCCTAGGTATGTTTTCTGTATGTTCTACAAATTTCACAAAGCTTTCATTCTTCATAGGAAACTAATGTTAAAAAAACAAAAACAAAAACAAACAAAAAAAAACACTTGGTATTTACTTTCTTTTAAACTTCCAAGTCATGTAGTCTCTGCCTGGCTGCTCTGTGTCATTACTACATCATGGCACTTGACACCTTTATCTATATTCACTACATTTTTGTTTAAATTAGTGCTGTTTGCAGTAAGTCTATTGTGTTTGCTTCTAGATAATGTAATTGATGGACAGAGGAATCTAAAGGACCTGTCCAATTGTCTGTGCTAAATTTGTGGGTCAGAGTGTTTAAACACAGGCTGATATGAAGTTGCATTTTACATTCCCCTTGATATTATATCCCAGTTGAGAACCTGTTTCATTCTCACTTGGCCAATCTGCTAACAGTTAATTCTCCCCTGAGAGATAATAATGCTACTTTTCTTGCTCTAGCAGCAGTCTCTATGGTGGCCCACTATCCCATAGAACATTTTCTTTTTAAAATAGAATGAAAATACTGAGCATACCTTTAAATGACTTGATTTATGTTTATGTATTTATCTATCTTAATTATTTTGTAGATTTAAAAATGATTTAAACCATTTTCAGAATGGGTTAATACCCTGCTATATAACACATTCAAAATTTGTCTCCAGTAGTGTTTATGGGAGACACAGCATTTTTATTCTATTAGGCATCACTACATGGGTGATCTACTGTCATTTTGAATGTTTCTCCTGTGTTGAACACATTATTTCTTTGTCTGCAAGTTACTTGTATTAAGCTTATGTTTTATACATAGCTCGTAAGACAAAGGAATACAGTACACAGATATATACATGTTAATGTGAGTAAGGTACAGGTAACTTTTATTTTCTAATTGATGCTTCTTTGTATTTTCCAACTTTTAAAAGCTTAGAAATACTCTTCTCATAATAGAAAAATAACTGTTTAAAGTTTCTAACCTTATGTGCTGTTGTTTTTTTGTAGAAGTTGGGAGGCAAATGGAGTCTGCTTTATTTTTAGGATAATAAGGAATTGAATAATCTTTTATTTGTTTGGTGGTGTTGAATAGAGAGAGATTCTGCCTAAGTAAATTTCATATGACTCAAACCTACCTTGCCTTTTTTTTTTTTTTTAATGAGACCGAGGCTCTGTGGCCCAGGTTGGAGTGCAGTGGCGTGATCCCGGCCCACTGCAACTTCCGCCTACTAGGTTTAAGTGGTTGTCCTGTCTCAGCCTCCTGAGTAGCTGGGATTACAGGTGTGTGCCACCATGCCTGGCTAATTTTAGTATTTTTAGTAGAGACAGGGTTTTGCCGCATTGCCCAGACTGATCTCAAACTCCTGAGCTCGTGTGATCTGCCTGCCTCGGCCTCCCAAAGTTCTGGAATTACAGGCATGAGCCACCACACCTGACCTTAAGCCTACCCTTTAAAAGCTGAGATTTTAAAGTTTTCAAACTTGGGATGAAAACCTTATGTTATAGTATTACATGTTTTAAAATCCATTGTGATGAAATACAGTATACTGAATTGATTTTGACCTTATCCTGGAATCAGGGTCATTACTGTGACCTTCAATTATTGTTCTTTTGGCCTTTCTCTTGCTGTCACCTGTCACTGCAGCAATGCTAATTGGGGATTTTAATCATGTAGCTTAGTGAAAACAAATAGCATATACTATTTTATGTAGACTGACTTACTAAATTCTGAAGAATCTTCTGAAAGCTTCCTTCTTGGAGTGAAAAGTATGTGGTTGTCTTCTTCAGGACACAGAAGAGGGGATTTTATCACTTATGTTCCTGTATTTGTTTTAATAACTAATGACCCATGGCGTATGTTTATTTTTGCTTTTATGTTCTTATCCGTGTATGGAAAAGCTTAGATTGGGTATTGGTAAGGCCTTGGAATTAGATAGTACTGGATACAAATTCCACTGATACCTCTTAGTAGCTGTGTGATCTTGGGCTTTCAGCTTAAACTCTTCAAGTTCATTTCCTCTTCTGTAAAATGAGGATAATCATGCTTTTATTGTAGAGTTGTTGTGAGGATTAAATGAAGATTTCATGCAATGTGCTAGCATAGTGTCAGCACATAGTAATTGCTCAATATTATCAATAATGATAACTATTTTCATTATTAATTTGGCTTCGACTGATGCCTGCCACTTCTTAATTTCATTGTTCAAATAACCTGTAAACGATCTGGAATGTGAAGCTGAGCAAGCTTGATAGTTGAAAGAAAAGATTATTATGAAATATTTAATGTATTTTTCACTGATTAGAAAGATTTCTCAGCTTCCCATAAAGAAGATAACACAATTAAAGAGTGTCTATACATGGCAGAGAGTCTGGATACCCGCATTACATTATGATATTTAAAGGAATCATTGCAAACTACCTGGAAGAATCCTGAGAGGTTAAAACTGAGTTTATAAATGTATAGACTTGGTAATTTGTTAAATGCAGCAAGAAAAATAAGATTACACCATAAGTTTTTAGGAAATTTCCCATGTTTTAAATAAAATTGTCAATTCTGTACTTTGCTGTAGGTGATGGGTATGGAATTTGTCATTAATCTGTACCAATTGGATTAAAATGAGTTCAGCAGGTTTTTAAACTTATTGTTGATAATGGAAATATAAAACTCGGGAAAAATTGTGACCAGTTTTTTTTCCATTGTCTACTCATCTTTCATTTAACTTTTATTGATTTAAAATCCTTTAGTGCAGTTAACTGCTATTATAAGGTCTGTTGAAGTAAATACTCATATAACAATTTTTTACCATGACAGTTGCTTTTGGAGTAGCCAGAAGAGCTATGAGGTACTCATATTTCCTTTTTAACCATTTGGAGGATAGTTTTCTATGTGTTAAATGTCCACTTAATCAGTATCATAGCTCTTTTTGCTAAGAGTCTTAGAAATGAACGAGATAGTATAACCACTGAATGCAAGATTTTAAAGGTGTTACTCAGCGAAGTTTCTAAAAGGCAACACATGAATTAATCTGAAAAAGCAGTTGTTTTTAGAGAGCAGATAAATATTTTTCTTTCAGTCATTAATGGAACATCAGTCTATCAAAGCTTTTCCCTCATGTCTTTAATGGGATGTAAAGTATATAATTTAATGGAATAATTAATGTGAATAGCAGTTGTTGTACTTACGTAGCAAGTATTTGTTAATTTGCTGAGGTAGAGAAGTTTCTCCCTATACTGAATACTTCCAGAATGTTTTATATTGTGTGTGTGTGTGTGTGTGTGTGTGTGTGTGTTTGAGTGGGGCGGGGGTGTTGGGTGATGGTTATGTAAATTTTTTAAAAAACTGCTTTTTCTTACTCCTTTTCTATCAGCTATCACATCTTACTCCTGTTGTTACATTTTCTTCAGTAGCCCTTTCCTTTTAATATGGAAAACAGGTAATCAAGGTTTTTAAAATTGTGCAAAGAAAGTATGCATAATTTAGTGTTTACCAAAGGCCTGAAGAGTGAACTAAAAATCTCGAAACCTCCTCTCATATTACAAATGCAGTACACATTTTAAAAAGCCAGAATATATTAATAAGAATAAAAAGGTCACTTATCATCTCACATACTACAGATCATTTCTTTTTTGAGCTAACACAGGAAAAGATAAATTACTACAAGTATTTTAGCAGGAAGAGCATTGATATAGGGAAAGAAGATTGGTAATAACCAATCTTACTTTGAGGATATCAAGAAATGGTAGTAGGCCACCACCTGTGATATCAGCCACCTATAGCCCTACAGTGGGTGATTACCAGGAGCTTTACCCAGAAGCCATGTGTACATCACTCTAACATGTATCTCCACTTCTACCAACCACTGCTGGGGGAAGAATATGGTTGCTTCTCTCTAGTGTTCTTACTTTCACATGAGTGCCTTTCATCCACAGAGCCTAAGCCAAAATCCTGCCTACAAGGAATCTGGGAAATGTAGTTTCCAGGCTTCCAGGCACTGTGAAAGAGCTTGAAAGGATAGGGATGATGTTGACAATTCTGTCATCAACAGATAATATTCCCTGCAGCATCCTTCCAAATTCATTCCTCACCACACATATGCTACTTACATCTGAACACTTAATCAGGACCATAGCTAGATATATGCTGTTTGGTAATTTGCTTTCATCACTTGATTTAGTATAATGCATATCTTTCTAAACTCTGTTACTGTCTTGGTTTGTTTTCTGTTGCTGTAACAGAATACATAGACTGGGTAATTGTTAAAGAACAGAAATTTATTTCTTATAGCCTAGAGACTGGGAAGCCCAAGATCAAAGGGCTGCATCTGGTGAGGACCTTCTTGCTGCATCATCCCATGGTGAAAGGTGGAAGGTGGAAGGGCAAGAGAGTAAGGATGAGAGAGACAGAGAGAGTGAGAGTGAGAGAGAGAGAGGGAGAGAGCGCACACAGGAGAGCAAGAGGGGTCAGATTTACTTTTATGACAACCACTCTCATGGTAATGAATCCACTCCTTCGATAACAGCTTTAATCCACCCATGGAGGCAAAGCATTCATGACCTAATCACCTCCTAAAGTTCCTACCTTTCAGTACTGTTGCATTGGGGATTAAGTTCTCAATACATGAACTTTGGGGGACACATTTAAATGATAGCAGTTATATATATATCTTAAAATTTTTGTGTTAAAAAGGAATGTATTAATCATTTTTTGGTAAGCTGCTTTTATCACTTATGATGTTGTCAACATCTTTTTGAATGGCTCTTTAGAATTCAGTTGTTGGATTTATTAAATAAGCACCCAGTGCTAGACAATTTAGATAGTTTCCAACTTCTTGCTATTATATCAGCAATTTGCTATGCATCTTTATGATTAAAACTTTGTGTATGCCCTTTTATTCTTCAGAGAAAATTCCAAGAAATATAATTTCCAACTCCTATGGCATAGTCCATGGCCTTTTCTGACCTGTATTTTGCTTCTTCCTGAGTTCTTTTTGCTTACTTCCATTTCTTGGGTAACTGGATACCAGAAAGTTGTTATGGAGATACAAAAATCCAGGATGGTTTTAACTCTTAGGCCCTTTTGTGTTGAGAGTCCTTAATCCTCAATCATGTAAGATACTAGGACCTCCACCCATGCTTCATATAAACACTAAATGTGCCTTAAACTAAGAAAGCCTAAGAACTTCTGCTAAAGATTAATTCTAACTTTCCAAGCCAAAGAACAGGAGGTTGGACCAAGGGTCTCTAGAGACTTGACCTCTTTGATTTTACACTTCTTCTTTCCTTCTTCCTTCTCTCCCTGCTTTTCTCCCTTTTTCATTCCATTCTGTTGTGATCATAAAAAATCACTAAGGTATTTAGTATTTAGAGATGATCTTTTATTTTATACAAGACTTCCCAGTTTTGAGGCTTACGTTGACATGTGTTCCTTGCTGGCCATTTCAGTCTGGGTGACAGAGTGAAACCCTGTCTCTTACAAAACAAAACAAAACAAAACAAGACAAAACAAAACAAAAAAGCTTTGGCTTAGGGTTGTGGCTTCTGGCTACAGTTACAAGCCTTCTGCATTTCTGTAAGTGGCTGTGATAAACAGGCGATGCTGGAAGATCTCCTCCTTGGGGACTCATCAGTGGATCCACCAGTAATAAGGATTTCATCATTGGCAGGAAGACCTTAGGTAATTGGAAAATGACGAGCAACTTTAAATTTCGGAGATTTTTCTTTTACAATGTAGGAATAGTTCCTTGGTAATCTCAACATTCTAGTGTGCCCTTTCCTTCTGACCTTATTTAATAGACTCTTCACTTGTGTTGAAAGCAATTCTACAAATACCAGCTTTTATTTAGTGTTTATGTGGGTGGTCCTTCTTGACTTTGAATTTATTTATTAGTTTTTTTGATTATTACATGTATCTTTAACATTTTCTAACCAGAACAGAATACTTTTTTCTTTTAGAAATGGCTTAGTTTTATTAGAAAGATAAAAGATTTTATGTCTTAGACAGCAATATTGAAGCCAGCAGCAAAACTTAATTATCTGAAATGAAATACAGATGATTAAATTATTTCCTAAAATCAATAAAATTGAATCAACTGAAAAATCATTGTGCTATATAAATATGCCTTTTAAAGTATTTCCCATGTCTTTGTGGAATATTGGCTCAGAGGTTTGCAATCTGGGTGGCAATGTAAAGTTTCACTCATAAAAAGTATTCTAGATTTTTTTTTTAAGATGTCAGAGGCCTTTAGCAGTGGCTTCCATAAACAGCTACCATGGGCCTACTATGTACAGGGCATGTTGACAGGCATTGGGGAAGCATTATGGCTCTAGAGAGATTTCCAATTTGGTCAGATATACAAGCAAGACACATAGCTAGAAAGAACAAATACATGTAAATATATGGTCTCATATACCAATCTTTAACCATGTGCAAACAGGAGTTTAGAGAATTTGATGATGGCCATTATTTGGAATGGGAAATCTTCCTTGAGGAAGTGGTGTATGAAGTGAAGGGCAACCTAAGGCAAGTATGGAGGAGCAGGAATTCTAGGTAAGGCTGACTTACCAGGTTGTGCAGTACACAAAGGTCCTGTGTGAAATATGGAAATGTTCTCATTCCTGCCAGATACCACAGACTTGTATACGTTTTGTAACAGTTTCAGATAGATGATCTGACTTCTCAAGCCACCTTGGCTCCTTGATATTCCTTGATTATCCCAGGAAGATTTCTTCCTTAAGGCTTTTCACTGGCTTGTTCTTCTATCTGGAATGCTCATCCCTCAGATATTTCCTATTTACTTCAAGCCTTTGCTTAAATGTCACCTTCATGATAAAACTTACCTAGTGTACCCTATTGAAAATAACTATGCCCCTCACCTGCATATAACCATGCTATAGCATTCATCAACAAATATTGAATATAATGATAATTACATGTAATTAATAAATTCATTATTGTGTGCCTCTCTCTACACCCTCTTACACCAAAAGATAAAGTCTCATCATGGTAGAGAAATTTTTCTTCTATGCATTTTTAGTTCACTGATCTATATTCCAAGTGCCTAGAATATCACGTTGCTATATAGTAGGTACTCAGATATTTGCTGAATGAATGTGTGCATGAATGAAGTTGAGTAACATTTATAGAACAGAAAGGGCAGGAGGCAAAACTGTCACACAGTAGTTGGGGGCAGGAATAAATGCAGGAGAAAATATTATCTTGAAGACTGTGGAAAAAGACAGTGACCACAATGCAGAAACATGGAGCAGTCAAATAAGAAAATAAATTTAAAAATTCAGTCATCAGATTTGGCAGTTGCGAGGTCATTGGTGATTTTTGTTTCAGTTGGATAATGTAGATGATGAGATGCATACTAGAAAAGAACCAAAGAAATGAAGACATCATTCTTACATAAGATTGTTCCTGTTTGGTACCCACCTGCTGGACATCATTTAATCACATCATACATATACATTTATCTAGAGTGACAGCTTGTCATCTAGCAGTAACGTGGCATTCTTTAACAAAATCAGCATTTTAACTCAATTGAGGAAGGAAGGAAGGGTGCCTTTCCTGATTGATACAAAAGGGTCATTTGGCCAGTGTCTACTTAGGTGGCTTTGAGTGGAGGCAATTCCACAAGCTCTTTTGGGAACTGATGTTTGATGGAAGAGGAAGAGGAAATGATGGAGGATGTAAGGTGGAAAGTTATAGAACAGGTAATGGGTAGGATAGGTTAGCCAGTAAGAAGCCAAGGACAGAGAGACCAAGTATTAGAGTATCCAGCTGCAGATTGATGAGGGCATGGGAATGGCAGGCAAAGGAGTAGTATGAGACAGTTGGCAGAGGGTTGAGAGGAGCTGCTGATGGATTGGGTGTGACCAAGAGAACAAGGGGTCAAGAATGACTTCAAGGCCATAAGGGTGGGAGGTGAGGCAGATTAATTTATTTACACAAATGGAGGTGTCAGTTCTCAGAAATATAAATTTAGTTTTAACCATGCTTAATTTAAGATGGCTAGGGAATGTTAAGATAGGAATTTCTGGTAGATGGAGTTTTTCAGCAAACATAAAGGGGAGGACTCAGTTTTGTTCATTTTTAGTGAAAATCATGCAGTGCGGATAAAGATGCATACTCAGCTTTTGTAGTGAGTATCTTAGGTGAATGCCCTTATTACTCTCTTTGCCACCCTGTGAGAATGGTATTGTTATCATTTCTACCTGAGGTTAGAGAGATTTTATCATTTATCTGGCATCTTGCAGCTTATGAATGATAGAGTTGGAGGTCAAATGCAGGTCTCTCAGCTTCCAAAGCCCTCATTCTTAACCCATACTCCATTCTACTTTCTGCTTGCACCTTCAGAGGTCGCATTTGGGGATGACTAGGAAGTCTGGGATTGAGTAGCACATTCTGACAGATATGGTATTTTTTATAACCTTTGTTTTACATTCATTACTTCAAAGATTATTTGGTCTACTTGGGTCAAACATTTGTTCCAGCTGCAGAAGCTTCCTGCTGTCTGAATCCTTTTTGGAGGTGCTGGTTTTCTTCTGAAAGATTTAAGGTGCTTTTTTCTTACGAACCAACTGCTCAGATTTTTTTTAAAAAAATCAAATATACTGCTACCTCACTTTTTTCTCTATATCACATTCCCATGTCTTGACTTTGATGTTTTTCTTTCCTTTTTGTGTATCACCTGACTTTGTTGAGAAGTCTGGAGATACGTTTCAAACCCTTCCTAGTCACTTAAAATTATTTCTTTCACACTAGCAGGTTATCTCATTTCAATTCTGCCTTTATGGTTTAACCAAAACCTAGTTTAAGAATCCAGCAATATTAGCCATTGGGATTTATCCTTTGGTATAATAACATCAGTATCCATGGCTGGGAAATTATTAGATTCTCTATTTGTTATGGCAAATACAGGTATGGATATAGATAAACGAATTGCCTTATATCAAGAGACTTCACAAATAAGTTTGTAAGTTTTTTTTTTTTTTTTTAATTCTTTAATTTTATTGGTATCCTACTGGCCTTCACTCTACCTCCCCTCTCTTCTTGATACATGGATATAAGATTTATATCCTCATGGCAGGTGTCATACTTTGTATAACTTCATAAATACTTTCTTAAAGGTTTAAACATGTAGGACCTCAGGTTATTCTAAAATGTGTAAAAAACGAAACAAAATCATAAGTCATTGTAAAGAATAATGCATACTATGGAGAAAATTCACCTAAAATCCCCTACATAAGACTATCTAGAAGTACTTAGGTGCATGGCAATAGTGAAAGGGCAGAAAACAGGGGATGGTACCAAAAATAGATATGTTATTCTTCCTGAATGTGAAACATTATATAATTGCTTACAAAGCAATCATCATATGTAGACAAATGACACAGAATGGAAGATGAGTAAAGTCAATGTAAGATTAAAAAAAAAAAATGAAACAATTACATCTCCATCTGTTGCATTGATAATGTAAAAAGATATTGATTTTACATTGATAATGTAAAAAGATATTGTACATTCAATCACAGATGGCCTTTTAATCACTTTAGAAACTTAGCACAGAAAACTAGGCAAAGTCTGTAGAGACCCTTGGTCCAGCCTCCTGTCCTTTGGCTTGGACAGTTAGAATTCATCTTCAGCAGAAGTTCTTAAGCTTTATTAGTTTAAGGCATGGTTAATATTTCTCTGAAAAAAATTTTTTTTTTATTTTGCAGACCAAAACAATAACAGGCTTTTTTTTTTTTTTTGAAATGAAGTTTTCTTCTTGTAGCCGAGGCAGTGGCACAATCTTGGCTAACTGCAACCTCTGCCTCCTAGGTTCAAGCGATTCTCCTGCCTCAGCCTCCTGAGTAGCTGGGATTACAGGTGCACACCAACACACCTGGGTAATTTTTGTATTTTTAGTAGAGATGGGGTTTCACTGCATTGGCCAGGCTGGTCTCCAACTCCTGACCTCAGGGGATCCACCCACCTCAGCCTCCCAAAGTGCTGGGATTATAGACGAGAACCACTGTGTCCAGCCCAGTTTTGTTTTTAAGTAGTTATCTCTAAGCAATTTAATAAATATTTATGTCCCAACAACATAGTAGTTGGCTGAAAGAAAATAATACAAATACATTGAAAGGAAAACTATTTTTATTTTTATTTTATTCTTAAATATCCACAATTATTACTAATGGGATGTGTTTGCCTGTTGGGCACTACATAACTTCTCAAATCTTGGAATAAGATTACACACCACTACACCTTCATTTTTTGTTTTACATTGATTGTTGTACCATGTTGTTAATCATAGCATCTGCTGAATATCCAGCTTCACAAAGATACACTATTGAAAGGAACTTAGTGGGATGTAATGTTAAAACTACACAGTAAATTGAGCTAGTAATTCATACAATATCAGATGCTGAATATTCCTGTGACTTTTTGGTGAAAATTTAAAATATCCTGCAGTGTCTCTGAGTTTGCTGTGGTGTTCCAGGATACCTTGGTGCATAATTTAGGACCACAAACCAATACTCTTAAACTAGTAGGTTATTGAACACAGACTAGAAATTGTTTGCTTCCTAGTGCTTTTTAATAACATAGGTAAATTGTCAGCCACAATACCTGGGACATAGCAGCTCCCCAGCTGGTGTAAATTACTTTTCCCTTGCCATACTGTCAGCTTTTATAGCCATATCTTTCCATGGTGGTCTGATTTATATTTACAGTCCAGTAATGTTTAGTAAGTACAGCTTTGCATATCTTATTGCCAATTGTTTGATTTTATGTGGAAGTGGGTGACACAGTTATTACTGAGTCTCTTTATAAAAACCTTATTTACATAAAACATACAAGGTAAGGAAATGCATTCATTCACAACCGAAGACTGAGTGAGTAAAGAATAACTTGTGGACACTATTTTCTTGTATAATTAAAAATTATACACCACTGCCACCACGACCACAAATAGTTTTGTATAAGATATGTCTGGTAAGTTCACAAAGACCACAGAGTCCCTATTGTGATGCTATAACCTCGGTTAACTGAGCACATCTTCTCCATGTCCTGGTGAGGACAGCTATTTCAGAAGATCATTTATAGGACCATTTACAAAAATACAGTATCAATCACACTGCTTATTTTAGCATGTTTAGAGGCAGTGATCCCTCTGTAACTGGACTGCACTTATCAACATGCTCTCATGGTTTACAATGATCTTGACAGCAGATTTACTGGATTGAATATGGGTCTGATATGATATGGCCTCCTCAAAGTCTAGACTTTATAAGGTGTAACATTTCACTTTGCATGTGGAAGAGAAACTTCTCATGTTCTCCCTGTTAAGAGTTGAAGGCCTAAAAACAATTTGCAAGTACTGTGTTGATGATTTAGTTATTAGCATATTTTCCAAAAGCATGTAGAGAAAATATCAAATTTGCATGCAGTGATGAGAGGTGCATAAAGGTAACTTCCTCCTGACATGTGGCTACAAAGTATACCACGGATATACTTTGTGACTACACTGTACTGTGTTTTCACTTCTCATATCCTGTTAATTTTCAGTGGATTTCCTAAGTGTTGAAGCTTGTAGTCTCTGTAGCAAATGTATTTCTATCCGTGTATAACTGTTTCAAATTATTGAAAATATCCAACCTTGAGCCTTGAGCTATACTTTGTAATGTTTTTAGTGCAGGATTGAGTTCCTTGGAAAGTGAGGAAGAAGAGATAATTTTAGTGAGTTACAAATTCCTGCTGATATATGTTAAATAGGCTGAAAGTGTGTGAATATAAAAACAGGAATTTTGTGGAGAAAGAATCGTTGAAAGACCTAAGGAGATTCTTGAAGAGGTCAGGTTTCAGGAAACTCAAGAGCCGCCCAGCTAAGATACAAGTCAAAGTAAGCCTTATGTTTATTGCTTGTCTGTTCTGGGAAAAGCAGAGGCAGCCAAGTAAGACTTCTGATCTGCTTTCAAAACCTAATTCACCAGTTATTATTAGTTTGGCTTTAGGCAAGTTACTTCATTCTCTAACCACACGTACCTCACCTAGAACAATACCCAGGTGGGAATGGGAACAATACCTATTTCATAAAATAATCCTGAAGACTAGATGAAGTAACACTGCAAAGGACTTAATTCAGCCTTGGTACCTCATGCTGCCTTAGAAAATTCCAATGAATGCATTCTCTTTCCTGTCCTATGGAGCTCACATGTGACTGGCTCCTTGTTTATTAAACCTTCCCTCAATGTGTAGTTAACTGTGCCATCATCTGTGGCTTTGTAGCCATTTGCAATGTAGCCCATTATAGCACTTATCAAATTGTATTATTTATTCCTGCTTCTCTTTCCTAGTGGGCTATAAGGTCGTTGAACATGAGGGACAACATCTTATTCAGCACCTTGCATAGAACCTAATAAGTGCTCAAAAATGACATGCAGTGAATGAGATGATTGGATGGCTGCTTACCGCTGTTGGCTCAGTCCAGACTTTTTGTTATTAATATATCTCTATGACTGTGCCCTTGACACTCTCTTCTATGTTTCTAGATGTTTAGTAAAAGAAATAGGTACTTTCATAATTTATTTTTAGGAAATAATAACTGCATTGCGAAAAAAGTCATCTAGAAAACTTTTCTGGCCCCACCCTTCTAGGTAGGACAACCATTTTTATTCTTTGTGCCCTCTCAGAACCAACCACATACATACTTTCATCATCTTCATCATATACTTGAACCATTTATTGAACTCACTTGTTTGTTTTTCTGATTTATAGTAAGCTTCTTGAGTGAAGGCATTGCATCTAGTTCATCTCTACATCCTTAGTACTCAGAGGGTGTTCGTTGACAAACGGACTGGATGTATCCTTTCTTAGACTGAAACGTTATTATTTTTTAGAATGAAGAATCTTCTCATTACTTAAAATACTTTGTTTTTAAATGGAACTACATTGCTCAGAATAGTATAAAAGGTGTTTTGTTTTTTATATTCATGTATAGTATATAATCTGTTGCATGAATATTTTACTTACGTATTTTATGGGAGATGTGTTTTCAGTAGATATGTTTTTATAGGAGATACATTTTTAAATACTTACAAAACTCCCAGTACTGTGAAGTGTCTGTGTCATTAAGTGTAATAAAACATAGTAACAGTAATCTGCTGAATGCTTCCTATTACCCTGCAGGGACCCTAGAGATTGAAAGCTTTATTGTGGAAAAGTCATCTTTATGGTAATAATGTAAATGGACGTATTAAATAACAGAGGTCTTATAAAGAGATCCTTGTCTAAAGACTTGGCATGTAGGGTTCACTGAGAAGGCCACTGGCCATGGTGGAAACTCGCTGTTTCTTCATGTGAGTTTTTTTTTCTGTTATTTTTTCATCTGATTTTTTCTCACATTTATTTTTCAAAGTAAAAACATTTATTTTTCATATTTGTAGAATTCTTCTATTTATAAAATTACTTTCTACTTATGAAGAGAGTAGAAATAAGAGGAAATCTCACTACCCAGAAATAACCATTGTTGAATTTGTTGTGTGTAATTCCCTAAATGTATACATGCAATATATATATGTATTCACGTGATGACACTTGTTTCCCCATATTTTCCAAAATGAGGTCATAGAATAGGTGCTGAGTTTTGATCTACTTTCTTGTTTTTTTTTTTTTTTTTTTTTTCAATTTAATAATGACATTCTTTAACCAAAGGAGTAATAAAACCTATTTTTTATCTAAAATCTCTGGAGAACAAAACATTTTACCTAATAGTTTTCAAGTTAGGTAAGGGTTTTCATAGTCATATTTTAAACTTTTTAGGTTTTAATAAAAAATCTTTTAAGATGTGGCACACTCTAGTGGTTATGAGACTGGGTTTTACTGAACAGTGTAGGGAAAAGAGTGAGAGGGGATTTTAGAAAGTAAGGACAGCAATAAAATTTCATAAAATATGTCTTAATGTGCACTATACCTTTCATTTCATAAAGGAGAGGACAGATTCTAGCACCATACATGAAGGAAGAGTGTAATCTCAGAATGCCAGGCTGCCATTCAGGAAGTACCAGCATGCTGTCTCAGATAAGCGGTTCTGAGGAACTGCAGTCCATGGTTTATGCACTTACTGAGTTACTGTGGTGTCATGGGCAGGATGAATGCACATGAGGTGGTACAGGCGGCCAAATAGTGTAACTACAAGTCCCAGAGGAGGATAAAGCCTTCTTGACTTAACTGCGACCGTGGGATCCCTGGTGCTGTGTGGGTAGCTCCTTTGCTGCCTCACTTCCTCCCTTTCCTTCCCTTGTGGCATTCTCAGCTTTCCATATGCCCTTGGCGGGTCCTGGTTGCTCCTGTTCCCTCTCCTGTTGCTTCTGATACTCACCTCTTCTTGTCTTTTCTCTCTTTCTCCCTCTGCTTTTTCAATTCTCTTGGTTTTCTCTGTAGAGAAAAGCTAATCTTTTAAGACACAGTCATCTTTTGGTACGAAGTATGTAAATGCCTTTGACTACTACATACATATACCTACATATGAAAGTAGTAGTAGGCTTATGTATGTAGTAGTCAAAGGCATTTATTAATTTGATTGTTCATTCAATATATATTTACTGCTGTATCTCTAGGCAACAGAGATGCAAGGCCAAGCCAAACCTCCTCCCTTGGGAATTCTCAGGACAGTGGCAGTTCCTTTGGGTCTTTAGCACTTATGGCAGATGTCAGTGCTGTTCTGGCTCCTTGTGTTGCCATCTGGGTACTGTTTAAACCTTATTGTGGACTGTGGATTTTTTTGGATGAGAGTCTGTTTTTCTCACCCTTCTGTTGAGTGCTGAGCAGTGTCTTGTACAGAATAGATTTCTTTTCCTGTCTATTTCTGGAGAGGGGCTTTTTTTGAAGATCTGATCAATGATTGGAGTCAAACTCTTTAGTTCCATATGTGGTCCTTTGTAAACTAACTGGCAAATGTTTCAGAGTTCTCCTCTAATACATAATGAAAACATAAAGTCTGAAAAGTGTTATAAATGGAACAGAACATGACATTCCTGTAGACATTGTTTTTTTTTAATAGAGATTATATCCCTGATTAATAACAAAATGCCAGTCTTTTAAAATATGAAATTACAATTACCATATAGAATCACACACCTCCAACTTCTGCTGATCTTGATCTTAGTACATTAGGCTTGGGTTGTGATTAGATTTCTTGTGGCAGGAGGTTTTGTGTTTGAAGAACTAAAGGACTTTCTAGTAAACATCTAGTAAAGATTCAGGAGAGCAAATTTGTGAGTAAATACCTTAAAGTCTTTATATATAAAGTTTTATTGTTGTTGTTAAATTCACTAACATAGAACAATAACAGTACAATAAATACAGAGAATTTTAGATATCAAGTTGGTAATAATGGCTGCTGTGCGATTAATTTGGTGAAAGAGGGCAGTGATGATCCTGATTGGAAGACTGATAGTTCTTGGGTGGGGTGGGGATGGGGAGAGGCGCTCCACTTGCTTTTCTTCTTCTTAAGGACAGTTCTTAAGGACTTGCTTGAAGTAAGTCTGTCTCTAAGTGGAGAGCTTTATCAATTGATTTCTTTTTAACATTTGATATATGTCCAGTATGTTCTGCCAAACGCAGGTTGTCAACCAGTAATTTATAGAAATGGCTCCATAGTTCTGCAGTGCCCTGGCTCCCTTAATTGAACATTATATATCTGTGCTCTCCTGATGGAATTAGAGTCCTGCAGGAGCTTGTGGCCATGGAAGAAAGTGTGTAGCAGCACCTATGGCAGGGAGAGTTACTTCCTGCAAGAAGTCCAGGCTGAAAATGGATCCCCGCTGGGCCACGTTTCTGATGCCACTTCATTGAACACTTTCTGTGTAGCAGCAGTTTCCTGGTGTTACTGCTGAATTGTTTCAGAGGTAATTTCCTGTGAGTTCCATATGCATAGTAACAATAAAGAATTTCTGTATTGCTATATGATTCATGTTTATTAAGTATAAAATTTCACAGTTGTGTAAAAATATGCAAAATTTATAAATAATTGATTTTTGAGCAAGGACACAATATTGGGGTGGGATTACTATTTAATAAAAATGCGACTCTATTATTTATTGTAAATCTTTTACAAGTATACCGAAATCAGTGACATGGCCAATAATATCAGTTTTTCTTTCCTGTGTCATTAGGTAGTCTAAAGGTATAGTGAGGTGTTTAGTAACTTCATAGTTTAGTAACTGTGAAGCCAGGCTGCCTCAGTTTGAATCCCACCTCCTCTAACTATTGGCTGTACGACATTGGGCAAGTATTTAACATCTCTCTGCCCCTGTTTCCTCATCTGTAAAACGGGGATAGCTGTGAGAACTGGATAAGATTGCTTAGAATAGTGTCTGACAGAGTAACTAACACCTTTATAAGTGTTAGTTCTACTAATTATTATTTTTCAGATTCCTGCATTATTTTTTATAACAGCAGATGACAGGCATTGTGAAAAAGTACCTTTATAAGTACAATGTAAGTGGAATACAAATGTTAGCCATGGTTTTCTACACCTTTGAGGAAATAAAATTGACTTTTGTTCCCCACTCACGTCCCGTGGGTGAGAGTCCAGTTCCTTTTCCAACAAATTTCTGAAGCCTTGGGGCTTACGTTGTCATGGTCATTGTAGCCCTGTGTTCCTGCTCCTGCTTCCCATAGCTCTTTTTTTTTTCCTCTTGGTCCCAAACTGACTTGGACAAGAAACTCAGTCCCTTCCTCTTGATTTCTCCTCACTCCCCCAGCTTCTCTCATTAAGCATTTGGGTGGACAGCAGAATTCTTGGGAGGCTTTGGCATTGGAGGTGAGAGGGGCTGAGATCCGTTGTAAATAATTTACAGCACCTTTTGTGTTAAAGCACACATGACTACCTCATAGAATAGTAAGCAGAATTTACATATGATAAAGAAATTCTAGCTGTGTGATAGACCAGGCCACTTCAGGCAATCAGGACACCAGGAATGCGCATTTATTCTCCTCTGTTATTAGGGGTACTTCTATGTGGGAAATGTTTGGGGAACTACATTTGATAATTGTATCAAATAGTGAGCAAATAGTTTGAAATTTGTCTTTCAGTCACTGTTCTACAGTTTGCAGGTAACACCCTGTAATATTTGTATCTGCCATTTTTAAAAGTTAAGAATGATTAGGAAAGCATTTATTGTTTTTAATTATAGAGAGAGTAATATAACCATATTGTCTCTCTGTCTCTTTCTTTTTGGGAGCTGTCTGCCAAGATTTAGGAATCATTTTGTTTTTCTAAACATTTAATTTCATCATAATGACATTTCTTGTCTAATGAGATTTGTATCACTTCCCTTATTATGAGAGTTCAGCTTGTTTTAATTGTGATGTCTGAGAACTTATACTGAAACTTGCTGTGGTCAGGAAGATATCTGTCCTAAGAGGAAGACATTTTACTTAATAAATTGATGCCAGTTTACATTTCTGCCTTTTTTCCTTCTACTTTTTCTTCTTTGAGTAGTGAAAATTGTATTTTTATCTAACTTTAAAATTTGCTCTCTGCATTGAGATCTACTGAATGAAATCTTTTTCTCAAAGTGATCTGCATGAAAATTTAAATTAATAAACATATACCATTATTTGGAATATGAGCTTTAATGAAAATTCTTGCCTGGGTAAGGAGTGTCCATTTACAGTCAGTTATAGGAAATAATGTAACTATTTACAAGGATGCTTTTGAGGGTTGGCATTGGTAGTCATTGATTGTTGCAGCCCCAATCAGTATTCCATGTGTGCTTTGACTGGTTTGGTGCTATTTACCTTCACTTGCCAGGAGTCTTTCTTTACAGAACTGATGTGTTGATGGCAAATCATGGTGCACTGTTCTTACACGGAGGTAGCCCTGACATTTATTTCATGAAAGAGTTTTCCTATTTTGGGATCTTATGGGGATATTCATGAACATAATAGCCTACTTAGGAAAAAAGTTAGATATGATGAAGAAGAACAATGCCATATTTAATGCTTTATCTTTAAAAAATAAGTTTCTTATAACCTTGCTCAGAAGAACACTGATATGGTTTGGCTGTGTCCCCACCCAAATCTCATCTTAAATTCCCACATGTTGTGGGAGTGACCTGGTGGGAGGTAATTGAATCATGAGGGCAGGTATTTCCTGTGCTGTTCTCATGAGAGTGAGTAAGTCTCATGAGATCTGATGGTTTTATAAAGGGGAGTTTCCCTCCACAAGCTTTTTTCGCCTGCTGCCATCCATGTAAGACGTGACTTGCTCTTCCTTGCCTTCCACCATGATTGTGAGGCCTCCCCAGCCACTTGAAACTGTAAGTCCATTAAACTCTTCTTGCTGCATAAATTACCCAGTCTCAGGTATTTATCAGCAGTGTGAAAATGGACTAATACAAACACACAGGCTTGTAAAAGTAGATTACTTTTAAGTAAACACTTTAACCCTGTGATTTTTATTATAAAGTTGGAGATGGGTTCTTTGGGGAAAAGTATTTTCCTAGATGTGTGAAAATCAAACTTTAAAAAGGAGCAAATGTTTAAAATTGAGTGTAGCAAAGTATTTATAGAAAATCATTTTAAATGTTATATAATCTTACTCAAAAATAAGTCACTAAATAAAGTTATACTGCTAAAAGTGAAAATGTTCGTGACAGAATAACTGGCTACAGGAACATCTCACTGAGTATTATTATTTTTGTAAGTTGACACTGGAGCTTTAGCAACTTGACCAAGTTTTTTACTCTGTGTATATTTTTAATTCTTGCATTCTCTGATTTTAGTTGACCTATTTTAACTGTTTCCAGAATCATCTAGAAGATGTTTTTTATTAGTCATGAGCTGGAGGCCAGTTAGTGCTCAGCCTGATGTTCAACCCCATACAAATGGGCACATGGGAAAGGAGTGGCAGTTATTGTTGAAATATTATTGCTGAATTCAAAATGGATATAGGAATAGGGGGAAATCTAGCCAAGAAAAAGGTTATCTTTGTCTTCTTTAGACTTGAGGGCATGGAGACTATGGCATGAGCAAACTTAATACCTGATTTTCAGAAATTTAGGGAAAAATATTCACTCACAAAATAATTTTAGAATGCCTGTAATTTTTAATGAATACATGATGATGTAGCAAATTTATTGTAATCTTTATATATAGATATAGAGGAGTCTACATCATTTTTTTTGTAACAAATTTTTTGGTTTTTGCCTAAATTCAGATATCTAAGATGAAATGTTGGTTAAAGAAACTAAAAATAAAAAAAATAAAAAAAGGGGAAGGAGAATCAGAAAAAATCAGAAAAGGAAATTAAGAGGGGAGTGAGGAGATGGCAATGATAGTTGCATTTGTACAGCTCCTTCAGGTTAAATGCTGCTCTTTGGACTGTGAACTCCTTGGGAAAAGACCTATCTTCCCTTTGTATCTTTAGCATCTAGTCTTGTACTCAGCCTATGCTTAAAGTGGCACCTAGTACATAATGGGCACTTAGTCAGTGCTTAATGAATGAAATCAATTAATGAAACTTATATTTCTCATAGGTTATCTCACCTAATACAAGTCCTTTAAGGAAAATGTAATTTTCCCCATATTATAAAAGGACAAACCAAGACTCTCATGGGTTAAACGATTGCCAAATAATGACAATTCTGCTAACAATGGCATGCCATTATGACATATTAGTCACATAAAATAGGAGATATATTTTTATTTCATGATTTATCATTTTATTATCATTAGCAATAAGTAATATTTAGTGAAAACTTATTGCTTCTTAAAATTATGCTTGACATTCGTAATTTCACTAGACTAAATACTATCCTATAAGGAAGATAGAATCATCTACATTTCATAGTCTGGAGCTTAAAAGGATAGGTTACCTTTCAAGTTTACCTAGCTAGTGGATGGGTGACTTGAAAGCAGCCTGGTCTGACCCCTGAGCTCTTTTTTTTTTGAGACAGAGTCTTGCTCTGTCCCCCAGGCTGGAGTGCAATGGTGCGGTCTTGGCACACTGCAACCTCTGCCTCCCGGGTTCAAGCAATTCTCCTGCCTTAGCCTCCCGAGTAGCTGGGATTACAGGCGCACATCACCACATCTGGCTAATTTTTGTATTTTTAGTAGAGATGGGGTTTTACCACGTTGGCCAGGCTGGTCTTGAACTCCTGACTTCAGGTGATCCACCTGCTTTGGCCTCCCAAAGTGCTGGATTTACAGGCATGAGCTACCGTGCCCGCCCCCAGTGAGCCCTTTCTTAATGACTACACTAAGTTACCTCCTTCTAGTCACACAGTTCTTGATGGCAGAGCCAGGATTTGCATCCAGATCTTTTGTTCCTAGTTTTCTTCACCTGTATATATTGTGTGTGTGTATGTAACTCATTTACCTTGTAGTAGACCATGATCAGGACATACAATAATGACCAAAAGCCTCAATTCTGTTAATATAGAATTTGGTAGATTTTGTGAAAGATATTGAATAAAATGATACAACATCTGAGAGGAGAGAATGACTATCACTACCTGGAGTTGCCATGCAAGGCTTAACACAGAAATGTAACGGCATGAAGAATGAGGGATACTCCAGGTAGAGAAAAAAGAAATGAAGAATGACTATGCAATTTATTGTCCAAATGAGATTTTTTTTTTTTTTTTAAAAGAAAGGGACACTAGCAATAATTGTGGCAGGACAACAGAGCTTGAACCAGGACCATCAGTGGAAACCAGGACAGTGGTAACAACTGCTAACACAAGCATGGAGGGTATCTAGGCTAGAAATGGACTGCCCTTCCAAGGCAGAGGAGCTTCAGAACGGCACACCAGCCAAGAAAACAGCTCCCTATGAAGCAGGAAGCAAGAATCGCCATTCATGCCTCGCCCCAGGAGGAGGGGAGCTGGGGTTGTTCCTCATTAGTGGGGTTGTTCCTCATTAGGGTACAACATTCAAAATGAGGGAAAAGTCTGTGGTGACACATAAGTCTGTCGCTTTTATTTCTTTTATTTTTATTTTTTGAGACGGAGTATTTTTCCTTAACTCGATAATACTGCTATATGATACGCTAACAGCAGACTAATGCTAATGCTACATCAATTCACTAAATGAATTCTGTTATGCTGTAATTTGAACTCTCCTCACCACAACTTATTTAAAAAGTACTGTTAAAAAAAAAGAAAAATACAGTAAAAAAAATTACATTTTAATTCCTCATGAGTAAATTGATAAGTAACTGGAAAATCATCACTGGGAGAACATAGAATAGTCAAGCATAACAAACTTACAGAAAGATAATGATCTACAAATGTAGGAGGTACATTTACCTGCCTACCCACCTCTTCAAACCTCAGTCTCTACCTCCTCATTTAACCTGTCCTTGTCTTGTAATAATACTTACCTGTATCAGGTAAGTACTGTTACAATTCCCATTTACGGACAAAGCCACTGGGGCACAGACAGGTAAAACAATTGGCCCTACGTCACATAGCCAGTAAGTGATGGGGCAAGGTTCTAACCCAGACTGTTGGCTCCCAAACCATGCCTTTAACAACCATGTCTCCTATATGGCAGACTGTCCCAAACTAGGGAGCTGAGAGCTACAGGTTCTGTCCTGAAGGGGATGATAATCTTGTGAAGGAGAGAAACACATGAACAGGACATGTCAATCCCAGTGTAACACTAGGTTTAGTTCCAATGAAGGGAGATTCATATCTCCAAGGAAGTGGCTGAACTGCATATCCAAGGATGAACAAAAAGGTTGTGAGAAACAGTATGCTGAGAAGCAAGGGGACTAACACATGCAAAGGCCTGGCCAAAATTTTGGAGGAAATGCAGTAATTCCAGTGGAAGTCAGAATTAATTTCTCCATAAGGACAAGGTAATGCCTCACAGCAATGACCCTGCCTCCTACAAACAACTTACAGTATTGACATATGTCCCAGGCATGACACTAAGGACTTGCCATGGAGTATCTCAGTTAATATACATAGTCCAATGAAGAAGATGCCATTATTCCATTCTGTCCGTAATGAAACTGAGATGCCACAAATAACCCAAAGCTATGGAGCTAATAAGTGTAGAGTCAAATCCGCTGCCCCTGCTGGCACCCCTCCCTGCCATGCTACGCAGCCTCTCGGGGATGGGGTTCTACAGCAGCCTTAGGACTGGACTGCAGGCACCTGCCACTGATTCAGACTTGTGTTCCACTCTAAGAAACGCCTGGCAGGGCACCATTGCTTGGGAAAACATGCTGCAACCAACTTAAATTGTTGGAACAAACAAAGTTGAGGACTTCCTTTATTTGGTGTTACCCCCGCAAGCTTTAAGAATTCTAAGTGGATGGGTTCTGTGTAGTGGGTAGTTTCTAAAATAGCTTTTCCCTTCCTATGAATCTTATTCATCTAGGTTTGTACAAACTTGTACTTTCTTCCTTCAATTCCACTCATGCTGGAAACTTCCGTCAAACTCCTCCATTCCTCACCCTTTGCTCTCCCCAGCAGCACACCCCCACCCAGAAGTTCATGCTTTTATATCTGCTGCTGATCTGCAGTGTTAAGAATAAACTCAAATTTGCAAAATAAAAATGAAACGAAAACCTGCATTTGTCATAGGAAAGAAAAACTATTAGAAAAAGTTTTTTTTTTTTTTTTTAAATACAACAAAAACACATCCAAAAGCATTACATTAACAAACATTCTGCCAATTGTATTTCTATTCAAAGGCAAGGAAACAAAGAAAGTAAGTCTGTAAAGTAAAACAGGAAAGTAAATATAAGTTATTAAGTTAAACTATAAATAGATGAAACACTTGTTAGTATGTTTTCACTAGTCAAAGAGAACTTCTCCATGGTTTGCTCTCAACTCTAAGGCTCTGGGCCAACCCAAGCCCCAGGCCCCACCCTTTACCCACCGAGGCTCTGTCCAACCTGGCAGGGAGCAGTAGCCACGAGGACTGCACTCTTACCCACATGGCAGACACACCTCAGTCAAATTCCAGGAAGTCAACTTTCATCTTAATGGCTTCAATCATGGACTGAATTTAGTGTTATCTTTTGGCTACAGTGACCCACCAGTGCATGTTGTTAAAAACAGCAATATCAATAATACTCTCATAAATAAATGTAAGCTGATTTTAAATCATTGCATCACAGTTGTATCAGATATCACAAGAATTATTCTTTGGGATAGAAATCTGCCCAGTACATAAAATCAGCAACCAATAATTCTGGCTTTTTATGAATCTTCTATGAAATGTAAATTCCACTGTTTGGTCCTTCTATCTCCATGATAAATGCCCCCAGAATACCCATATTTGAATATCCAAATTACATCCCTCATATTGCCTTTCATATTCAGAAAGTTTTAAGAAATCTTTTATAAAGCATGTGTCTTAATTTTCAGTTCATAACCCTTAGTTACTGTTCACAGAAAGCCAGGGTGTGTAAGTGCCACTTCTGAATGGTACCACTATGATACCCCAACCTATACACCAACACCAACCCCTGCTCAGATACTTGGCCTTCTCTGATGTTTCATGATCCACAGGTGCTTTGATCTCCTTACCCAAACTAAATACATAATAATTTTTCTGGCACATATTTAATTTTTCTAGTTCATTTTCTGCTTTGTCATTTTTGTTACAGTTAAGTAGGAAAGGTGCATCGTTAAACTTGAAATAATTATTAATTTTACAAAATAACAATTTTTCTGGCCTCCAGCTGGGCTGTTTTGGTTCTATCCAGAAATTCAGTGGAGGGGGGTGGTTATTTTGTAAAGTATCATTAAGATCAGACTTAGGAATACTATGCTAATTCTTCTATATAAAGTAAAATGAAAGGATTAATAGTTACTTTATAATCTTGTATTGTTATGCCTACTGGCATAATAAAATACATCAGAGAACACTGTTATTAACCCTATACTGTGATATCTTCTTTATTGAAAGAGGTAATCTGTAGTCAACTAAAAACAAAGTGCAACATTCCCCACAAGTGATTTCAACTTCAGAAAAAGTTGGCCTGTATAATTTCTATGTAGAAATAACCAACGAAACCAGTGTTTAAACTGCTGCTCAGATCAGCAAAACACGTAGCACTAGACTAGGCAACCTGCCCTCCCCTCTTCCTTCCCCCAACTACAAAGGAGAACACCACTTTCTTTCTCAATGCCTTTCAGCAGGCTTCTTCTCTACCCTTCTACCCTGAGTCACTTCTTTTTTTTTTTTTTTTTGGAGGTGGAGTTTCTCTCTTGTTGCCCAGGCTGGAGTGCAATGGCACAACCTAGGCTCACTGCAACCTCCACCTCCCAGGTTCATGCAATTCTCCTGCCTTAGACTCCTGAGTAGCTGGGATTACAGGTGCCCACCAACATGCCTGGCTAATTTTTGTGTTTTTGGTAGAGACAGGAATTCACTGTGTTGGCCAGGCTGGTCTCGAACTCCTGGCCTCAAGTGATCCAGCCGCCTTGGCCTCCCAAAGTGCTGGGATTATAGGTATGAGCCACTGGGTCCGGCCTACCCTGATTCACTTTGGAACAAAATTATTTCATATATATCAGTCACTGTTTCTCTGTACTAAATTACATTCTATTTTCTGTCAGTATTTCTACCTAATTGATATTCTCTCTGCACGCACACTCCTCTGAATTTAACATCATCTCTAAATTTTATGTAAATTTAAACATAGGCTCATCTACAGTTTGCAATCTGGGGCTTAGAGAAGGTAAGTAACCTTCCTAAATTCACCTACCCAGCACCAGTGGGTGGGTCTGACTCCTGGGCCAATTCTTAATGACTACAGTAAATTACCTCCTTATGTCCCACAATTCTTGATGGCAGAGCCAGGATTTGCATCCAGGTCTTTTGTTCCAAGTTGTCCTGTGTAGTGTGTGTGTGTGTGTGTGTGTGTGTGTGTGTGTGTGTGTATGTCACTTGCCATGTAGCAGGCTATTTTCAGGGCATATAACAATACCCAAAAACCTCAGAAATCTGTTACTGTATAATGCTATGCAATTGGGTAGATTTTATGAAAGATGTTTGATAAAAGTAGTAAACATCTGAGAGGAGAGAATGACTAACACTACCCAGAGTTGCCATGCAAGGCTTAACACAGAAATGTAATGGTGTGAAGAATGAGAAATACTCCAGGTAGAGAAAAAAGAAATGAAGAATGACTATATAATTTATTGTCCAAAACACATGTTTTTTAAAGAAAGGAACACTAGCAATAATTGTGGTAAGACAACAGGGCTTGAACCAGGACCATCTGTGGTGAACCAGGACAGTGATCTTCCTACAGGAAAAAAACTGGTTTAGGCAGAAGGAGCTATATATACTGTTATGGCTGTTTAAAAATCAGAGTAAAAGCCTTGCATTAATCTGCTACTGCTAGTCCAATTATTACCACTACTTCTATTCCACTGTTATGTCTATTGCTGACATTACTATTGCTGTAATTATTACCATCACTGCTAGTCCAATTATTACCACTACTTCTATTCCACTGTTATTTTTACTGCTGACATTAATATTGCTAAACCACCACTATTTCCACTGATACCAAAATCCTGACTTTAGTTACTGTATTCTACTACTTCCTTATCGCGTGTGTAGAAAGAAATGCTTATTTTCCATACCCTAAGTAGCGAAACTTGCAAGCTTTCTTTGGAATGTAGATTGTGCCATATTAAAAAAAAATTTTATATTTTAAAAAATTGTTTAATTTTTTGGGCCAGGAATGGTGGCTTATGTTTATAATCCCAGCACTTTGGGAGGTTAAGGTGGGAGGATCATTTGAGCCCAAGAGTTCAAGGCCAGACTGGGAAACACAGTGTCACCTCATCTCTACAATAAAATAAAAAATAAATTAGTGAGGCATGGTGGTGCATGCCTGTAGTCCCAGCTAGTCTAGAGGCTGAGGTGGGAGGATCACTTGAGCCCATGAGATCAGATTGAGGCTGCAGTGAACTGAGATTGCACCACTGCACTCCAGCCTGGGTGACAGAGCTAGGAAGACCCTGTCTCAAAATAATAATAATAATAAATAATTTATTTTTAATTTTGGGGGTACATAGTAGGCGTATGTGTTTATAGGGTGCATGAGTTATTTTGGTACAGGCATGTAGTGTATAATAATTGCATCATGGAAAATTGGGGATCTGTCCCCTCAGACATTTATCCTGTGTGACATAAACAACCCAATTGTACTTTTCTGGTTATTTTAATATGTACAGTTAAATTATTATTGACTATAGTCCCCCTTTTGTGCTATCAAATACTAGGTCTTATTCTTTTTAACTTTTTTTTTTTTCTTTTTGTAAACTGGGCCCCATCTCTGGCTTGTTTTGAGCTAGCTGTCTTCCGACTAACAAAATAGTTGAGTGCTACTTTCTTTCACTAAAGGCAGTGATATGCACCACTTTCATTAGCAGGTTAATTAACTTAGCAAAATAGATGATTCAGGCTAACTTTGACCTCTGCACTTCCCAGGTATTCAGTTTTTTAGTGCAAAGACTAAAAACACAAAAGGAGGAGTAAAGATGCTCCTTGTTTTCCTTTTCTGTGTCCAGAGGCTAATGCAGGGGTTGACAGAAAAACCTTTGAGTTTCTAAGTCTAAGTTTCTGCCAAGGGAGAGGGGTGCAGTGCTCCCTCTTACAAGGACAAGGGCTGTTGAAAGCAGCAGAGGGCTTGTGTGTGTGTGTTATGGTGACTGCTGGCCAAGGGCCCCTGAAAATCAGTTGGCAGCTTCCCACTGAACACACACCAGAGGCAGGAAACACGGATTAAAGATCATGCTTATGAATGTAATTGCCTAATAATTTAAAATCTTTATTGATATTATTTATCAATATTAACATCCCTTCTAAAAATGTTCTTAGGTAACTTTAAAAAGACACGTTGCTCTATTAACATTGAAATAAGAGGATATGATGATAATTTAATGTAAAATTTTACTGAGTTCCTTGACTACTAAGGAATGGTTGCATTTAATTTTTCCTAGAGATAAACTGCATCAGGATTCATTCATCAATTTATTTGAAAATGTGTATGTGCTATAAAAGCTTTGGGATACAAAGACAATATAGATGTATTCTTTAACTCTCAAATATTTACTATTTCATAGGGCACTAGGTGGTCAGACAGATACATTATAGTCAAGTACAGTTATTACCATAACAGGTGTGAGCCAGGTGCTGCAGAGCGAAGAGGGTGCGTGCATTTTTACAATTTAGCCCTGCATTTATGAGCTTAGCCATTTCAATATAATTACATATAACTCATGAAAGTACATTATCATTGAATACTGTGAAAAAAAAAAACCGGTTAACTTTAAGTGGCAAATTACTGTATTTTTGAATGAATGACTTAAAAAATTACCCATTAGAAATGAGTTGTGGCCTGGACAATAATCAGAACAGAAATATTGGCTTTTAATTTGCTGAGAATAGGGAGGTTTTGGTTTAGTGAGTTGATCACAAGATTAGCACTAAGGAACAACCCTTCTCCATTTATGTCCTCTCTGCATGTCCTTTAGGGTTGTCATTTACTGTGATATTAGCATCAGTATGAAAATAATTTGAAGCTTCATATTGTGCAGTCCTAAACTGATACCACGTGTAACATACTTATTTTGTAATTCAGGGGACATCTGAAGATATGATTTCTTAGAATGAGGATTATGATGCCCCTTCTGTTAGGACCCACTGATTCACAGGGGAAAAGGACAAATAAGGTCTTCATACAAATAAAAATTCTTTTTCTTTTATTAAATTTCTAGGAGATGTAAGATTTAGCTTACCTAATTTTCAAAGAGAGATATAGAGAAGATATGGTGAAAGGGACAGAAATAGAAAACTCCAGTAAGAGAGAAGCTTGATGTTATTTTATTCCTTCCTCCTCTTCCTCCTTACCAGTAAAAAAAAGGATGATCTGAGCCCTTTGGAAAGGGATAGAGGAGGAGTTATGATGAGAAGAGGACTAAGGAGAGGCTTGATAAAGTCTAAGCTGAGACTCAGCTAAGAAGGAGAATTCTTCTTGTACCTTAATGTTTGTAAATCGGCTTCATGGTTTTCTCTTCGGTGCCTTTCAAAACTGCCAAATATTTTATTATAATGGCCACTCATAATTTGAATTATGCCAGACCCTCAAATTCAGGGCCCATCCTTCAAATGCAATAGCAAGTGTCCTACTGAGAACTTCTTTCTTCTGAAACCCTGAGAACTTCTTTCTTCAACACACAGCTTGGCTTTGGGTGGTCCTTGCCTCATCAAATTTAAGTTAGAAATCAATCTACATGGTGTGAAGGTCTATTAGGACTCACCGACCTTCTCATGAAATGTCATTTCTCAGTTGGGATTGAAATAACTCATCTCACAATAAGCTGTAGAGGTTTTTCCTCTTCCATTGCCTCAGTTAACACAGCTAGTCCATTATTGCTAGCGATTTTGGAGAAGTTGGTGTTTTATTTTTTCAAATAAAAAAAGGAAAGCCATCCTGTTTGCATTAATATCTTCGAGAAAAGTCAAGATGCCTTTTGCACATAGAGAAAAAGGAAACCATACACTTGTAAGGGGTAGCGGAAAAGGAGTGAATCAGTTTTGTAGTGAACTTTAGCAGTCTGACCTTCAAATGTTTCCTTTTTTAAGCATCAGTATTGCTAACATTAAAGTGGTAACAGGAGGCTGCACCTTGAAAAGCCACTCATGCCTTGTCTGTTGTGGTAGCTACCTGGTTATGAAACATTTTCTAATCCAGAGAGCTTTGGCCTGATGTATAATTTTAGGATGTTTTAGATCTTGATGGTGTTAAACTTTCTTCTTTGGAAGTTATGTGCATCGATATTGAGTGTTTTTCTACCATTTTTCTTCCTCACCTTGAAATAAGCAAGCTATTCATGCCCTTCTGAAGAGGCAGAGAGGCTAAGCACGGTTGTTGAAGACACATGACTTTGTTGTTAGAATCCATCACTTTTCACTGGATATACCTGAGAGAGAGGCTAGGCAACATCTAATTACTGGGAATTTGCATATGTAGAGACAAGAATTAACTGACTCCCTGGCCTCCTTTTTACACACTATGTCCCCCAATTTGCTAAGTTACCAGTTTCAGGGAATGCCCTGCTATCCATCCAGTGCCCAAGGCAGAGAGAGGTGCGGTTATAATTCTGAGGTCTTCTCTTTTCTCTCCCACTCCTTCCCCACACACAGTCAATCAATTACCAAATATTTCTTTTCCATGTTATCTCCTAGAGTTCTTCCCATTTCTCCTTCTACTATCCTAGTCTAAATCCCATCATTTCTTATTAAATTATATGATAATGTCCTGATTGTCCTTGTCTTGTCTTCCTATGCCACATCATCTCTCTAGTAAGAAGAAAAACATTTAATTCTATATGCTGCAAAAGTGGAGTTAGTATAACATAGTAGTTAAGGTTATGGGCCCTGTAACTAGAATGTCTGGATTTGAATCCTGACTCCATTACTTTGGCAAAAGCAGTTATGTAAACGTTGGTAAATCTCTAAGCCTTAGTATGTATTTAAAACAAATTAAAACTTTTCTGTTGGATTGTTGTGAGGATTGAGTGGCATAAGCATTTAGCATAGAGCTTGACGCATAGCAGGCACTTAAACGTCACTGCAACACCAATAATCATAAAATGCAAAGCTGAGTATTCCACTTTCCTTTGGTGCTTTTTTTTTTTTTCCAGACAGAGTCTCACTTTGTTGCCCAGGCTGGAGTACACTGGGGGTGATCTCAGCTCACTGCAACCTCCATTTCCCAGGTTCAAGCGATTGTCATGCTTCAGCCTCCCCAATAGGCGGGACTACAGGCCTGCGCCACCATACCCAGCTAATCTTTTTAGCAGAGATGAGGTTTTGCCATGTTGGCCAGGCTGGTCTTGAACTCCTGACCTCAGGTGATCTGCCCGCCTCAGCCTCCTGAAGTGTTGGGATTACAGGTGTGAGCCACTGCGCCTGGCCTCCAGTTTTCTAATTAAGACCTTTTAACCTCATCACTTCTAGGATAAAGCCAAGATCCCTTTGGCATGCCATGGACATCCCAGGCCCCCTCTCCTGTTTCTTCTGTCAGTGCTCTTGTCCAGAGAAGTGTCCATCTCAGTCACTTCCACTGCCCCAAGTGGTCCATGCTTTCATGCACATTCTTTGCCATTTACCTGGAACACCCTCTCACTACAAGTCTGGAAATTGCCTTTCTGCTTTCTAAACACCAACCACCCCTTCTCTTTGTATAGGTGACTCCCACTCATCCTTTTTTACCTCATGTATCAGTTATTCTGGAAAGCTGTCCCCGATACCCTAGGGCTCTCAAGGAACATCTGAATGTATTCTTCATTGCACTTGCCAAACTGTTGTGTAACCATGTCTTCACTTGTCTGTACGTTCTGTCGGACTATAATAAGCCTTTGAGGGTGGAGTCTGGATTGTGTTTGTTTTTCTTGTACCCAGTTCTTGGCATTTTATTCACTTAACATTTGTTTAATATATTAATAAATCACTACCCAATTGGGGATTTGTTTTATGGAGTTTCATTATGCCTAGTGCATAGGAGGCTCCTCATGAATATTTGTTAAATGAGGATGCATGGCTATTTAACTTTTGTGTATCCTTAATTGGCAACTCTTATATGGATACACTGAATATTTAAAGAAATTTAAAGTTATTTAATTCTAAGTCCTGAAATTCTAAATTCTAACAAATTCTAAAGTTAACTCATGTAAATAAGTTAGATGATTTAGCAAAGTTGTACAACTTTTTTTTTTTTGTCAAAAATAGATATGGTTATGAAACAGTGAGCTGGATTTGCCCTTGTGACTCATAAACTGTCTCAGAAGGCAGTATATTTGAAGCTGCTTCAGATGATTCAAAGGTCTAGCAGATAGCTTCTAATCTCAAAGAATGAATAGACTGGGAAAAAGACTTACACTCGAGTAATGTTGTGCCAAAACACCATGGGTAGCCATAAAATCATACATTCATCAGTTTTCTTCAGTTATCTCAATTTTCTTTTTGTCTGAACACAGTGAGATAAGAGTTGGCTTATGATGCACTCCACAAAGAAAATTATATAATTTTCTGAGAGGAACATTAGATGCCAGTTAGGCCAATGCTTTGTATATGACCTTTCTGTTGCAAGTGATAGATTGCTTAAGCAAATGGTGGAGGTATTTGTTCTTCTCATGTAATTGGCTCTTGTATTGTAGGAGCTGCGTGGTGGTTTCCAAATACTATTTATTGTATAAATGAAAACAAGACTTACTTGGAGAAATGGCTGATTGCAGAACTACAGCAGCGAAAATGTGAGCTGTGCCTGGGACAACTTGATATAAGAAAGCAATTAAACAAAGATTAATGTAATTATTAATTATGTCAAAAGGAAACATGAACCAATTTGAAGGGACTCCCAGTGGCTGAATGTGGGACAATATGAGCATTAAAAAAGTAATTGATAATTACACAAAGAGAGAAAAGGGAGGTCAGGGAAAGCTTTTTTTTTTTTTTTTCCTGTTTTTTACAAAAGAATACTAGCGTATAAATGAGAAAAGAATGATAGAGTTAGAAAAATCACTATTTTAAAGTCTCATATGGAATAATTGAAACAAGGATGATCAAAGAATACTAATCCCATTGTGAAGAATTATTGGGAAATAGGATAGCCACATGGTACCACATCTTCACCCGGGTTACTTACTGCTATCAAGGGGGGACACGTACATTTACAATAGAGAGATGTGACAGTAACCATCTTAACTAAATGATTGAGTTTAGCCTCAGTAATGATGGGACACTGTAATATTTTGTGTCTTCTGATATGATGAAATATGAAGTTCACAGTATGAGGTACTTTTATCAAAACCGTTTAATTTGAATCTAGGTTTAGCTTTCAATTCACAGGACATACAAGTGAAAGAATAATAGGTTTAATGATACCATAAATAAACAACCAAACAAATGCAGAATTTGGGACATTTTGTAAGACAGCCAGCCTGGACTCTTCAAAAAGTCAGTGTCATTAAAGAAGAATAAAGGCAAAAGGATTTTTAGATTAAAAGATACTGAAAAGGTAAAACCACCAAATGCAGTGGGTAAAAACATGACTGGATCCTAGACTGGGGAAAAAATAGTACTAAAAGTGGGCAATTGAGGAAATTTGAATATTGAATGATATTACATAATATTGATTTTTAGATTAAAAGATACTGAAAAGGTAAAACCACCAAATGCAGTGGGTAAAAACATGACTGGATCCTAGACTGGGGAAAAAATAGTACTAAAAGTGGGCAATTGAGGAAATTTGAATATTGAATGATATTACATAATATTGATTTTTAGATTAAAAGATACTGAAAAGGTAAAACCACCAAATGCAGTGGGTAAAAACATGACTGGATCCTAGACTGGGGAAAAAATAGTACTAAAAGTGGGCAATTGAGGAAATTTGAATATTGAATGATATTATATAATATGAAATTATTGTTAATTTTTTTAGATATAATGGTATTGTTGATCTGTAGGAAAAATGTCCTTATTCCCAGGAGCTCATGTGGAGTCAGAGTATTTAGGAGTCAAGTGTTATCTGTAATTCATTTTCAAATAGCTCAGAAAATAAATTTTGTAAATATATAAAGGGTATAGATGCAAAAGCATATATACCACTATGTTGCAATTGTTGCATGTAGATGGAATGTTCATTGTATTATTCTTTCAACTTTTGTTCAGAAATTCAAAAAAATAAAATAAACTGGAAAAAAATCAATATGGTAAAAGCAAAGGAAAAGTCCTGGAGAGGACTGCTGGCAGGCTGGCAGGCTCACTTTCTCTATTCCTCAGCTCTGCTCCTGTATGTGCACAGAGCCAAACACTTGTGAGCATTGAGTGAAGTGTGAGCCTAGTATTATTAGTCAAATTTTGGAGCACTGGGAAAATCTCTTGATACATTTAATAGAGAAGCTCGAGGAAGAGCTTTGTCTTGTTCATTTTTAACATTTCTAGTGTGTGTAATGTTGTAGGAATTCAAAAACTGTTGACTGAAAAATACATAAATAAATAAAGGGGTGACCAAATTTGAGGATTCCCTGGAAAAGTGAGAGTATATAAGTGACTTTCAAATTCGGTAAATATTTGTGGAATTTAGTAGAACTGAACTAGTTAAGGGACAAGTAAGTTTAAGATGAATTCCAGAAGTAAAGGGAAGGCCTCTTTTTAAATCTTCTGTGCATGCAGTATTTCAGATTGTTTTAACTTTTAGCGATAATACTTGCTTTTCTGAATTAGTGATCAATCCCTTTAGTGGAAGTCCTCTGCCGCTTTCCCTACAGGTGGGGATAGTTTGAGTTTGGTGAGAAATCTTCGGAGGGTGGCATGTGCAATTATGCTTTGTTCCTTGGTGAGCTATGAGTTGGGCACTTAATTATGTCAACGATATTGCAAGAGAGCAGTTGCATAATCCCCAAGAGAGTAATTATTATCTGTCCTGGCAGAATGCAAGGCTTTTAATCTGTAAATAAGCAATTCTGTGTGGAAGAGCTACATGCAGAGTGAATCTGTGTCTTAAAGGTCTCTTATGAATTTTTTAAAGTGAAAGCAGTAACTGCATGTGCTGATTAACTGCTGCCTTTGTGTTTCAAAGGGTTTATGATGCTTCCCTTGTGGTTTTAATCCCTCCTGAAATATTTAAGCCTCTGAGAATGGTTCCTGTAAAGGGTAAAGTGTGTCTAAGTTAAGCCTATGAATAATCCGAATGTTTCAAATGTATTAATAGATGAAGTAGAAAAGATATGCTTTCTGCAAAGTAAAAAAAAAAAAAAAACCAAGATAAACAGAACAATGAAATAAGACACTGGCAACACTTTTAAAAAAGCAGAGACACAATAATTAGCTAATATGTTGCTCACTTTTTGATGGTTAGAATTTTTTTCTTCCATTTTTTAAACTTTATTTTGGTATAACTTACATATAATAAAATGCATTTATTTAAAGTTTTCACACATGTATATTTTTAAAAATATGTGCCAGTGCAGTTAGGATATGTGTGTATTTTGCTTAGGTGGATCTGAGTGTTTTAGACACTGAAAGCAAATTTTCAATTTTGTTTTTTTAAGTAGTCAATAGCATCTGCCTTCCCTCCTATCTCCCTGTTAATAGTGTGGATGAGCTGACCATGCTCTTCTCTAAGGTCAGCTGCTGCACTTAAACACTTGATCTCTCCCCACTTCACCTAATCAGGACTACATTTGGGGAACTGTCCCTCTTTCCTTTGTGACCAACTTTCCCTTCTCTGTCAAGTTATTCCCATCAAAACAGAAACATGTCATGGCATCTTCAACTGTTTCTTAAAACTCTTGACCATTATCTGTTCTCCTCTGCAGCAAAACTAAGGAGTCTATATTCTGTCTTCACTTCCTTTTCTCTCTTTGTCTCTGAAACCAGCTCCAAGAAGCCTTTCACCCCACTCCTCCATATAGAGCCTGCTTTTGTCAAGGTACCCGTGACTTTCACACTGCCAAAATCCATGGACAGCACTTGGTCTAAATCCTATTCAGCCTTCTGCAGCATCTGATATAGTTTTTCACTTCCTTCATCTAAAAACACTTTCTTTAGTTGGCTTCAGGAAAACCCTATCTCCTGGTTTTCCTACTTCCTCACTGGTCACTCTTACTAAGACTCCTTTGTGAGCTTCTCCTCTTTTCCTGATCCTTTACAGTTCTTGACCCAGGTAGTCTCTTCTTCTTTGCTCTTTTCCAAAGTCATTTCAGCCAGTGTCATGGTTAAACAGTTATTTGTGCACTAAAGACTCCCATATTTCTGTTTGAAGTACACACCTATCCCCTGAACTCCACACTTACTGGATGACTAATAGGCCTCTCAGATTTAACACAGTCAAAAAGTGACCACACTCTGGTCTTCCCACAGTTGTCTCTCACCTAGGATATTGCAAGAGCCTTCTGTCTGATTTTCCTGCCTCCACCCTAGCTGCAGCCCCTTTCACTGTATATTCAGCACAACAGGCCAAAAAGATCTTTTTAACCCATCAGATTATGTCCTCCTTTTGGCCAGGGCCTCCAATGACCTCCCATATCAGTCAGAGTAAAAACTGCCCAATAAGGATCTTCATCATCTGACCCCAGTAGCTTTCCATCTCTCCTCCTTTTCCCCCTATTACTCACTCTGCCTTGCTGCATCGACCCCTTTCTCAACATGCTCAGAGGCCTCTATGTCAAGACCTTAGTGTGGGACACTTCTTTAGGCTGGGCCGTTGTGTGCTACGGTTCTTCATGGCTTGCTCCTTTTGCACCTCAGATCTCTGCTCCACCGTTCTCTTCTCTGTGAGACTTTCTCTAACCATCTTGTTTAAGTTCCCCCACCCAACCCCACCAACTCTCCTGATCCCTCCTCCAGGCTTTATTTTTCTCTGTTGCGCTTACCACCATATGAAAGTAAAAATACTTGCTTTTTAGTGTTTGTTGCTCTGTCTGTTTTGTCTGTCTTTTCATATTAGAATGTAAGTTTCACGAGGGTAGAATTTGCCTTGGTCACAGCTGTATCACCTGTGCCCGAAAGGGACTGCGTGCTCAGTCAGTACTGCTGAATGAGTAATTGAAAAGTAACCTCAAAGGCTGCTTGATGCTTTCTTGTCATTTTTAGAGCAGTCTGAGTGTTCCAGAGGATAGATAGCATTCAGAATAATTAACTATATGCTAACAGCTCTTTTCCATTCCTCAGTTTCTCTGTTTGAAGAACATAAGGACATTTCTCACGGCCTGTTGTGAGACATTTGGAATGAGGAAAAGTGAACTCTTCGAGGCATTTGACCTGTTTGATGTTCGTGACTTTGGAAAGGTAATTATACTTCATTTTTAATATTACTTTTTAACTGGAAAGCATATAAGCAAATCGTTTCAAATCTAGAAGTAGGGCATGTGACTTAAGTGGCTTATGTATCTGCATTATATAGTTAAATTTCACTTGAAGACGGCTTAGGAAAACCAAAAAAAAAAAAAAAAAAAAAAAAAAACCACACACATACGACAACACTACCAAAAAATTAGCATCTACTTTCCAAATGAGATTAGAATTATTTTCTAATTAAAATCGTACACGGGAGGGAATCTTTTCTACAGAGATAATTTTTTTCTGCTGGTCACCTCAGAGGGTAGGGTTACTATTATCTGCCCTTTAGGTTGATCCCTGGGCGCTCAGGCCTAAGAACCAGTATTCTTTTCCTCCAGTCTTCTCTATATCTGAAAGCTCCTAATTTTTGAAAGTTGAGCACGTTCTGTTGTCATTTTCTCTATTTTGACACTGGTTAGGTGACTCGGAGAATACATGAATCTCAAGTGTTCGAGATTGTTGAATAATTTCTGTTGCTTGAATTTCAGCAGATATTTGTTGGATTTCAAGGACATTTTTCACATGGAAATTGTTTTAATATTTACTGTTATCTGTATGCACACTAAACATGGGTATAATAAGTGAAACAAATCATCCTTTCAAAAATTACAGTCATTTATTATGAAGTGAACAGACATAACCCTCTCATAAGTAACTAGCTATAAAATAGTCAGGTAATTAAGGTGACAGGACTTTAGCCCATGCTGATGTAATTGCATTATGAAAATAAGCAAATAAGGAGGAAAAAACTAGTGCTATTAAGAAGTGTGTCCTTACTCTTGTAATTCAGGTGCTAGTGTCTTATCAAAGGCTGTTTGAGAGTACACATTTTTTGATCTCTGAGATGTAATATTTTCATTAGAAAATAACCCAATGGATTGCTCTTAGCTAAACAGCATAAACTTGAGACGGAAATATAAGAAATTTGATGCTGAAATACAGCGCATATGGGGAAGCCACTCTACCTGGGGAGGGGGAAGGCCCTGGTTCTCTCTCTGGTCTTAACCTGTGGTCATTTTGTGATCTAGAAGTCACCAGCCTTCTCGGGTATCAGGCTGCCTGCCAGCTTGGAAAGCTGTACAAAAGGAAGGGGGAGGGGGAAAGAATATGGTTTCTAAGATTCCTTTAATCTCTGGAAAGCTGTGATTTAACTGTCTTGGGGTTCTTGGGGTCCAAAAAGTGATGGAGGATAGAAGATGATAATGAGTACAAGGAACTGAAAACCAAGCCCCTAGTAAGGAAATGGGAGCACATTTGTCTGTGGCCACGAAGCACAGATGAGGTGGACACTTCTGTAAGCTGTTGGCCCTGAAAAACAATGGAGATATTTCTGGTTTTATTTTTCTTTTATCCTTCCCCTATTCCTCCTGCACCTTTAAAAAAATCTTCTTTGATTTTCCTTTATTTTCACCCTTTCTTTTGGGGAAATGAAAAATGAAAATAAATTGGGGAAATGAAAAATGAAAAAGTCTTGGCTTTTTAAACCTCATTAAGGAACTATTTATTTTTCATTTAAATTTGCAAGAAATGGTGTTGATACATGTTGGAAAAATATATAAA
Source organism: Rhinopithecus roxellana (assembly GCF_007565055.1). Classification (NCBI taxonomy): domain Eukaryota; kingdom Metazoa; phylum Chordata; class Mammalia; order Primates; family Cercopithecidae; genus Rhinopithecus; species Rhinopithecus roxellana. The sequence continues at coordinate 30,022,947 of NC_044556.1, read as the reverse complement.
TACTTTAAAATGCATGGTGGTGTTCTACTGGAATGAGATTGCATGCTAGATTGATTAGACAATGGAAGCTTTGTAGGAGAGCTGATAATACAAAAAATTGAATGTGAAAGCACAAACTCTATGCTTCTCAAGGATAAATGTATTTTTGACTGCTTAGAATATTTTAGCAGCGGTAGATCTGAAACAATTAAACGTGAGATTGTGGTTTAGAACTTGAACTTACATTATAGTCACTTACATTTTGCTACTGCCAAGATTGGAGTAGCTATCTCTTTAGAACTGTATGATCTAAAGAAAACACTGAAAGTTAAAGAATTTGTGATATCACTTCATAATTTACTGACACTGATAGTATTAAGCATTATATACTCTAAGTAAAAACTGCCAATACCACCACCATTTAGCGCTTAAAATATGCAGTTTCAATCTTCATGTATAATTTTTAAAATTGTGACACCATTAGGAGGTAGGTATTACATTTTCTTTTCATTGTACAGATGAGAAAATCTGCATCCCAAATCACGTATCTATTGGGGATTGAAGCAGCGGTTTGAACTCAGGTCTAGCTGATTCTCTGCTACTACTGTACCATAGTGCAAACATTCACATAGCACATAACATAACATGTGCTTTGCGTATATTGAGGGAATCGGCACGTCAATCACAACATGTGGGTACTATTATTTTTCCCATTCATAGGTCCTATAGGAACTGAAATAATTCTTGTAGTTTTAAATTTTTAAGTTGAAAAAATGTGAATAGAGTGTTAATTCAGCAGAAAAATAATTTCTGATGTCGTGAATATATACATTTTAACAGGATGTGGATAGGTTATTTTCCTCCATTCCTTAGGATTTAATTAAATTTTCTGTTAAAATGAAAAACATCTATGTGTGCTCTTCTGTCTGCCTCAATTCCTACCTTGGTAAATCTGAAATTCATGTGTATTTGGCACCTTTTTGCCAAAGAATGTATTAATTATGATAGCAGCACTTAGTGTTTTTATAGCATTTGAAGTTTTCAGAGTGCTTAATATTACTGACTTCTTTGATTCTCATGATCTTGTGAAGACATTCTTCAGATGAGGAAGCTAAGACATGAGGAAGTGCTTAGATAGTGATTCAAGGGTCTCCTTGCTTGGGAAGAGGAACAAGATCTGGAGCTCAGGCCTCTGGCTTCTCAGTCCTGTTTTTCTTGTCCAGTGTCTGTGTTTTGGGTCTCACTGCTCTGTGGATGGTCAGGGAAAAGGATGAACTTATAGAAGAAAATTAAAGGAATTTATAAAATTAAAAAACACAGGTGATGTGTTACTTGGCATCTAATTATACTTTAGCAAGAAAGTAAAGATTTAGGATACTGCATTAGTCTGCAGCCCGGTGGTGGTTAAAGTTGTTAACTCTAAATAGGCATGTGATTCACCGATTCTCATCTATACACATGCAATCAATTCTTAGCTACACTCTCCTCCTGCTTTTCTCATTGTGGTGTTTTCTGCTTACTAATCTTTGTCCAAGCTCTCCCTCTGTTTGGGGTTTAGGAAATTTATTTTGAATCTTAGACTTGATATGGATGTGTTTTCTTTTGGAAAATCCTGGAAACAGTGTTAACACAAATAATAATTTGTATTCTGTGAGATGGTTAAAAGAGCATCCATTTGGGCTCCTCTAGAAGAGCTTATGATAAATCTGCCTTTCAGTGCTACCTTTAATTCTTAGCATTGAGCTATTTCCTCAATAGTAATTCACTTCCAACTCCACCAACATCAACAAAAGTTAGAATGGTTTGAAATGCTTTCTACACTTTTTTTTTTTAATCACACAGGAAAGAGGAGTGAGTTTAGTAACTTGAACTCATTTAAGAGTCAGCAGAGGCCTTGAAGTTAAATATGACTCTCACTCTTCAGGGTTGTTAAATACTGAAAAAAGTTCCTGAAAGAGGGAGACTCCTTGTCTAAGACTGCTGAGGCCTAGTTGGGGGAGAGGGAGGGAATGGGGGATGTTGAGGGTTTATGTTTTGAAAAACCATTTACTTTCTTACTTTTGAAAAAAGATGAATCTCTTTCTGGCTTTCTGGTAACAAAAATAAGTAAAATCTTGTTAGTTAACTTATTTGCTTAAGAAATGTAATTAAAATGTTTTTCCTGGAATAATATTAGAAATACACTGTATTATTTTTTGACATTGTGACAGTATCTGTAACTTTGTTCATTTCCATACTGTATATAACGAATTTTTCATAACTGTTTCAATCGTCATTTTATGATTAACTCACTTTTTGGAAATGTTTCCTACTGAGCCGTCTGTTGGCACATTTACCGTTCAGAAGCACGTGGGATTTTTTCTGTAAGAGACAATTTCTAGAGGGTAATAGAAGTCAGGCTGACACTGTCCAGATGAGTGACTAAAGTCAGCTCCTTACCCTGCCTCTGGGTGAGTGTAAAGGGCCTGCTTCCCATGACACACAATATAAAGTGATATGTTTTCTTAAATCAAAGAGTATCCACACCTGGCCAGTGGTAGGTCCAGTTGATTTGAATTGTAATAGGATAGTTTCATCATGTTCAGGTTCAGCACAGGCACTGTAAAAAGGAATTCAGAGCATCAGCTTAGGGGTGAGTCAGGGATACAGGTAAGAAAATGACTGGGAGAGAGTGAGAGAGCAAGAGTTGTATTTTAGTTAAGAATTAAACTAAAGAGCTTCTTCACAGCAAAATGAACAGTCAGCAGAGTAAACAAACAACCCACAGAGTAGGAGAAATTCTTCACAATTTGTACATCAAACAAAGGACTAATATCAGGAATCTATAAGGAACTCAAACAAATTAGCAAGAAAAAACAAACAATCCTATCGAAAAGTGGACTAAGGACATGAATAGACAGTTCTCAAAAGAAGATGTACAAATGGCCAACAAACATATGAAAAAATGTTCAGTATCACTAATGATCAGAGAAATGCAAATCAGAACCACAATGGGATACCACCTGACTCCTGCAAGAATGGCCATAATTAAGAAATCAAAAAATAATAGATGCTGACATGGATGTGGTAATCAGGGAACACTTCTACACTGCTGGTGGGAATGTAAACTAGTACAACCACTATGGAAAACAGTGTGGAGATTCCTTAAACAACTAAAAGTAGAACTACCATTTGATCCAGCAGTCCCACTACTGGGTATCTACCCAGAGGAAAAGAAGTTATTATACAAAAGATATACTTGAGCACCCATGTTTATAGCAGCACAATTCACAGTTGCAAAAATGTGGAATCAGCCCAAATGCCCATCTATCAGTGTGGATAAAGAAATTGTATGTATGATGAAGTACTACTCAGCCATACAAAGGAATGAATTAATGGCATTTGCAGCAAACCTGGATGGAACTGAAGACTATTATTCTAAGTGAAGTAACTCAAGAATGGAAAACCAAACATTGTGTGTTCTCACTCGTATGTGGGAGCTAAGCTATGAGGATGCAAAGGTGTAAGAATGATACAGTGGACTTGGGGCTCAGGGGAAAGTGTGAAAAGGAGGTGAGGGATAAAAGACTACAAACTTGGTTCAGTGTATGCTGCTTGGGTGATGGGTGCACCAAAATCTCACAAATCACCACTAAAGAACTTACTCATGTAACCAAATACCACTTGTTCCCCCAAAACCTGTGGAAATAAAAAATTAAAAAGCAAAACAATACATGGTTTCTGAGTTGGATCTTGGTTTGGAATCCAGTTAAGCTCCCTGTTAGTAGATAGTCTTGGGCAAGTAACTTAGCTTCTTTGAGCTTCAGTTTCCTCATCCATGTATTGAGTTTAGGTGAGTGTTAAATGAAATCATGTATGTCAAGTGCTTAACAGAGTGTCAAGGTCCAAGGTAAGTACTCTTGTTGTTACTGTTATTACCACTATTATTATTTTTAATGGTTGTGGGATTCATTGGTAAACATAGGTGTCGAATTCTGAATTAAGTGCAAGAGATCTAATGATATTAGAAGGGTGAGATAAGAAATAAAATTTGTTCTTTCTAATGTTGTATAGCACTATTCTAGTTTATTTTGCACAATCATCTTTTCTCTTTCGTTCTGTGGCCTTGGATTTTCTTTGAGAAACCACACTTTCCTCCTTCTCAATTATAGAGTTTGGATGGTTTAATCAATTATATCCCATGCCTTTGACCATATATAGTGATGGTTCAGGAATGGGGTGAGTCACTCAGTTGCGACCAATAAGACATTTGCAAGGGTAGTTTTATTTTTCTCTAATCTGAGGCTTCGAGGAGCTGTAGCTATCCAGGTACCACATGGAGTTTCAAAATGGACCCAGTTCAGAGGAAATAGAGTTGAAGATGAACCTAGTGACACCATGTGAAGTGGGAATCAATGCTGTGCCCAAAGCTGAATATATATCTATAAGTTTTTCCATGAACCAATACATTCCTCCTTTCCTCATTTTTGAGCCAGTTTTCACTGGTTCTCTCAACCAAGAGTAAGAGAAATCTAAGTGATTCACTGTGTTTCACCAGTTAAATGATTTCAGGTTTGTAGATATGTTAACTTTTATTACCCAAGTTCCAGGTAATTTGGAGACCATTTGTTAAGCCTCTACATCTTCTATCGTATACTCAAGAGGAGATACAAAGACAAAGTCCCAGAACCTATTTTGCAGCATGTAAATAAGAAGTACAGTCCCAGTTTCATAGTAAATGCTTTCTTTTCCTTACCGTTGATTCCAGAAATATCATAGATCTTGAGGTTGAGAAGGTCACAGCAGGCATCCTGACAAGCTACTTGAGAGCCTGCAGTGGTTTACTACTACCTGTCTAATTTTTGTGAAATCTGCCTGGCTTTCCCTGTCACAAAAAAACCCTCCCAAGCAAAGGCTCCTGAGCCTTTCTTGGCTACAGGTGGCCCCAGGGACCTCACCTTGGCATGGCTTGAAAGATCCTTATTATCTAGTGCATACACATTAATCAACACCTGGAAACATTTTTTCATATATACATATGTAAGCAGGAATAATTATTTTAGTGTGTAAATCTTTTTAGGTACTTGTTTGACATAAAACACGTTTAACATTTCTCTCTTGAAGTATTTCCCACTCAAATTATCCAGAAATCTCTGGGCTTTCTGTAGTCCATGGGGCTTAAATCAGCCTTGCTTCAAAACCCCACAGAAGCTTGATCTCTCTGTCTGCTAGTGTGGTGCTACTGCACAAGACTGGTTCTGTGGGACAGCTTTAGTTTTCTGATGCTAGCAGTGCCCTTGTATTTTCATCCCTTCTCAACCCCGTACTACCCACACAACTTTCCTTCATCCCTATAGCATTTTCGCTTTTGCGTTGAGCCTGGCCAGGCCATATCTCCCTAGCTCTGTGATGAATTCTGTTCAGGGACTCCTTGTATTCTGTCAGCGAGGTTGGGTCACGTCCTCCTCATTCAGCCCTTACAGGGTACCAACTTCCAGTCTCAGAGTGGCATTTGGGATCCCCAGTATTTTTCCTCCCTCAAGGGTCTGGAATTTTCCCACAAATGAGCCAACTTTCAGCCTAGAGCTGGCTCAGCTTGGCAAGGAGTACTGTCAGGAGTCAACCTCCACTCACCAAGGCCTCCTTTGCTTTGTCCCCCTGAGCAGTAGGAGGCTTGCCTGTATTTACATAACTAAGGGGCAGCTCTGCAGTGATTCCTCCCTGAACAAAGATAGCTTGTTCCAAGGCTATCTTTTTTTAGGCAGAGGAGGAGGGAACAACTTTCTAGCCTTCCCTAATATATGTGTCTGGCTGGCTGTTAACACAATTCCCGGATCATTAGCACCATTCCCCTCCTTTGTTTTTGGATCGAGTTGACCTTTTTAGCAACCTTCTCATCTTTTTCCCTTTTGTAGGGGTATTTAATGCTTGGCAGAGTTTTCCATTCTTACCTCCTCTTATAGAACTTTAGTACCCGAGCCATGCAAAGACATTTTTTATACCTTAGTGATTATTCAAGTTCATTTTTTAGTCTACTCCTAATTATTTTTGAGTAAGTTCAATAAGCTCTTTACTCTTCTCTAAACTAAAGACTGTTGAAAACTTCTAGAATAATATTTCCCAGATAACTTTGCAAAGAATCCCATTGTCCTAAGAAATGGTAATAGGAAGACTGGAGAAAAATATTCTTGTTCCAGTGAGTTTGGTAAACACTGCATATTGTATTTCTGAGATATAGCATAGTAAAGGAACTGAAAAGTCCTGCAGTGAGAAAAACTTTTGTCTACTCCAGAATTTCTCATATTTGCACATGATATTAGGTATTTAGGTGTCATGCTATTTAGGTGTCATGCTATTTAGGTATCACATGATTGCTTCAAACTTACTATGTAGAAAACTGAAGTACTTTTTTTTTTTCCTTTGGAGACTTATTTCTATTTTGGCAATGTTCCTTGTTTTGTTCACCCTGCCAGGAACTAAATGGTTACAAATGCCTTTTTTTTGGGGGGGGGGGGGGATGGGAGTCTCGCTCTGTTGCCCAGGCTAGAGTACAGTGGCACAACCTTGGCTCATTGCAACCTCAGCCTCCCAGGTTCAAGCGATTCTCCTGCCTCAGCTTTCCGAGTAGCTGGGGCTACAGGTGTGCACCATCAAGCCTGGGTAATTTTTTGTATTTTTAGTAGAGGCGGGGTTTTGCCATGTTGGCCAGGCTGGTCTTAAACTCCTGACCTCAGGTGATCCACCCGCCTCTGCCTCCCAAAGTGCTGGATTATAGGCATGAGCCACCACACCCAGCCAAAATGCCTTTTCTTTAACCCTCCTTGCTTTTGCCTTTAGTTGAGGTACTTATCACTGGGATTATTGAAATTGTCTTCTAGGTGTCTTCTTGCCATCAGTTTTGAATAGTTTCATGCTAATCTTCAGGATAATCTTCCAAAAATGTAGATCTGATCATTTTACTCATGGGTTTGTCACCAGGGGAAGGTATCTGAGTTACCAGTGGCGAATCTGTACAGGTCAACAGGAATCTCAGTTCTTGCCTCCTCAGAAGAAATAATTCGACTGAGGGGCATAAGGCAGAAAAAGAGACCGAGGCAAGTTTCAGAGCAGGAGTGGAAGTTTATTTTAAAAGGCTTTAGAACAGGAAAGAAAGGAAAGTATGCTTGGAAGAGACCCAAGCAGACACCGAGGTCAAGTGAGGTGTTTAACCTTGATTCTAGGACTTTAGAAGCTGGCCCCTTTCCCGTAATTCTTCCTTTAGGGTGGGTTGCCTGCGAGCCCAGTGCCCTCCTTATCCTTGGGAAGTGAGCACACACACTGTGTTTAGGATGTTGTATGCATGCCCATCTGAGACTTTTTTCCCTTTTCTGGTGGAGTGCCCCTGGAAACTCATACTCTGCCATCTTGTCTCTTACTGCACACGCCCAGGAAATTGCTTCTCTCTGGTGCCTGCATTCAGTTAACACTTCAGTGTAACAGGTGTGGACCATCAGGAAGTGGCTTTTCCCCGGCATCAGCTGCCACATTATCACTTTTAGAGAGGCAGTGTGATAATTGCCAAACCTTCACCTGACAGTCCTAGTGGCTGGGAGAACCCTTTCCTGCCCACTCTTGCCTGTCTAACTACCTGTAACAGGTTTAAAACTTGATAGTGGATCCCTGTTTTTAATAAGAGAATAACATCTAAACTCTTTTACAAGCCACACAAGATTCTTCAAGATCAGGCCTCTGCCTACCTTTCTAACATTATTTCTCACTTTCCTACTCCCATACACTCGCTTAAGTCCTTCCAAATTACTAAATCATCATGACTCACCAGATTAATATTTATTAATATTGTTTCCTTTGCCTGGAATGCCCTTTCTTTTCATTCCCTTTAGTCTCTTGTCGGCAGTGACTCAATTCAAGATCATGTACACTCATTATACTCATACACACACTGACACACTGCTTAAAATCTGAGAATATGCTTTATCCAGAGCTCTGGACTTAGCTCGTTCTTGGATATATTGAGTCTTCTGGGCCTGGCTTTGTTACTTGTCTCTGCTCATTCCCTCAGTTTCGACTAGGACCTTCCTCCTACTTCTCTGCCCCACAGAAATTGGACCTTGACCATTACATTGGCTCTTTTCCTCAGCTCCTCCTGAGACTTTGAGATCAAGTAAAACTGACTTTCACCCTAACCTGCCCCCAGCCACCTCTGTGCAGGAAAGTTGTTCAGCCTCTCAGATCCTTCACATTTTGATCTGTAAAATGGCCCTGATGAGGATCCCTACTTCATGGAATTGTGGTGAAGACTATGAATTGAATTTTGTGGGAAAAGCAACCAGTGCAGTGTGGGGTAGGGGGTAAGGCTCAGCCAGAGGTAACTCCTGAGTAATTCACCTGTCACTTCCTCATTGGGAAGTATTTGTATGCCACATGCTGCTTTATCAGGGTGGAGGAGCAGGTAGTCAAGACCCCCTGCTCTCAAGGCACTGTCACTGTCCATCACTATCCAAGTTAAGGAAACAAATTGGTAAAACATAAACAAACAAGATAATTACAACCAGCGATAGGTGCCACTGAGGAAAGAAACAGAGTACAGTGATGAGCAGCTGGAAGAAGCCACTTTAGACAGACTGGAAAGGAAAACCATTTGAAATACCGACAGCCCAGGGGGAAGAGGATGCTAGTACTAGCACGCATTTACTTCTTATTTTTTGAGACAGGGTTTCACCCTCCATGCCTAGGCTGGAGTGCAGTGGTGCAATCTCGGCTCACTGCACCCTCCACCTCTCTTGACTGAAGCAATCCTTCCACCTCAGCCTCCCGAGTAGCTGGGACTACAGGTGCATGCCACCACAGCCGGCTATTTTTTACATTTTTTGTAGAGACAGGGTTTCACCATGTTGCCTAGACTGGCCTCAAACTCTTGAGCTCAAGTGATCCACCCACCTCAGCCTCCCAAAGTGCTTGGATTATAGGCATGAGCCACCATGACTGACCCTTGCCCTCTTATTTAAATTAAGTTTTAAATAAGTTATAAAGCACATTTAAGTAGATTCTATCCTACCTCTTCCAGTAGATCCCCTTGGGCTAGTCCTTTAACTTGGCCTCAGTTTGTTCAACTCTGATATTCTTCTGATTCTAAAATGCCACTTATTGGTAGATGTAATATGTATACATTGCATTTAAGTAATGTTTTGCTTTGATGATTGTTAGTTGTGTAATCCTCTCTGAAAACATCAAGGCTTAGACTTTCTCATACATTTTAGATTGTTTATATATAGGCTCTTTTGCAAGGGCTTTTAAACCTGGGTATACTTCATTTTGGTAATATTGACATTCCCTTAAAATTTAAACTTTTAGAGAGAGAAAAAACTTGACTGTACGTGTACTTCTGGAGAGAGAAAGGCATTATAAAGAGCTAAAAGCATGATAAAGATATCACCTAGATTTTACATCTGCATTTGGCATAGCTACTGAGTATATTTCCAAAACTGGAAATCTAGTTTGAGAACTGAAATCGAACTTCTCTTTGCTATTTCAAGGATTCCTTAATATACTTATCTATATATGTAAGTAGAGGGAAAGTTATTTAGGAAGATGCTGAAGTAATCCACATGGAATTTTGGGGTTCCACTGATAGTCCTCATAGCTTGAGCGGCAGATGCAGCAGGGGCAAGCTGGATCTTGAGGTTCAACAGAGATTGGGGCCGGAGTATGAGGGCCCTTGAGGTCTTGCAGGGTCTGCACTGATTCTGACAAAGGGCCAGTGAGTACGTTTTAACAGATAGACAGGAGATGACCTGCTGAGTGCTTGCTTGAGCTAAGCATTCTGTCAGTGGGGGAGGCTGTAGTGGACAATTGTAATGCCAGTGGTAGGAGGAGCAGGCTTGAGACTGAGGCAGTCTGGTTAAAAAGTGATAGAGACCTTTACTAGAGCAACTGTAAAAGAGGCCCAGAGTTTGAGAGATTTGGGATGTTTAAGAATTGAAGTGAGTGGTGAGAGGATGAGAAGAGAGAACAGTGAGGCCTGGAAACCTGGCAGGGGAGCAGGGAAAGTAGGGTTTATTGCAAGGGAAATAATGGAGCAAGAGCAAGAGTAACTTACAGTGTATTTCAAGTTAATGTAGGAGAATTCTAGTGGCATTTACTCTCAATTTCTGTAAATATATTTTACAACCAAGTAGGTATGTTTTATTTTTCTATGATTTTTGCTGTATCATGCCATCCTAAATTTTCCCTTTGTTCCTTCTTTTGATGTTCAGTTGGTGGCTTGGTTGAGTTTTTTTGGTACTTAACTGATTATCTAGTGGAAGCTTGGTCCCTGGTAGAACACTTAGAAATTGTGGGTTTATAGTTTCTATTAAAAATGGAAAATATTTTCTTTCTGTGTAATAGGAAACCTTCTAGGAATATTTGTCTGTATTTCCAAGGCTATGGTACATATATGCTCACTAATGCACATATTCTAATTCCTAGCCTTAGTTGTTGGGCCATATCCTATCTGAGCTGTGTTCAGAGATCCTTGACCTTGTCACACTGGCTTAAGGGTAAGATGTAGTTTATCCAAGTTACGTATGGAGGTCATTGCATCTTCATTTGCTTACAATAAATTGTTATTGTAAATATGATGGATGAGAAATCTGTAAGGAGAACTGGATAATTGCAGTGCATGAAATATTAATAGCCAATTTACTTTTCTATACAAACAGCAGCGAGGCAGAACTCTTGGCCTTTGACTGTTGTGCCTGTGTATTTCCTATCAACAAGATCTCCTAGAAAAGGAGGATGGCACTTTCCATGTTTATTTTCTGTGTCTTCTTTTTTTTAATGGCTTATGCACATCTGTAGGAATAAAGGAGGCTGGTGTTTGCTTCCCATGCTTAGTGAGAGGGGTAGTGTGGGGGTGGAACTGGATGAATGCTCTCATTTGCACAGGATTAGGCAGAGGAAGTGTGCACCAGTAGTGGTATGAGCACCAAACAACTACAGGGAACAATGCTTGGCAGTCACTGCAGCTGTGTGGAGTATGGCTGCGCAGGCTTCCTCTGGATAGAGTTCAGTTTCTGAGTCACTTGTTTTCCACTTAAAACACCTGTGTCTTTGGAGAACTGCATTGAAGAAATATTAGTTGATTATGGGCCTTTCTCTGATTTGCCTCAGTGCCAATTATAATGCTCTTTGGACATGAAAAGTTGTGCTAAATCAATATAGTGTCTGAGGACCAGTGGCGTCAGGACGGGCCAGTGCATAGAGCGGTCAGAAATCATTAGGTTAGAATAAGTGAATGGTTTTTAAATCTTTCAGAACACTCCCCACTGAAGTGTGTATGCATGTGTACACACAATTAATTTTACACAGAAATGTGCTTGGTGACCTTAGGTGTAGGCTTTACCTTGCTACTCTCATTGTTTCTGTGTAGAGGAAATGAAGGATGCTGCTTGCTGCTTCTGAGTAAGCAGGTGCCTTATAGATTGTGTGCTGAATTATTTGCACTCTTTGAGTTGTGTTTTAAAGTAGCTGCATATTCCTGACCAGCGAGAGCTGAAGCAGGGCGAGGCATCGCCTCAGCTGGGAAGCTCAAGGGGGAAGGCAATCCTTTTACCTAGGCAGGGGACCTGAGACACACAATACCTGGAAAATCGGGTAACTCCCATCCCAATACTGCGCTGTACCAAGGGTCTTAGCAAACGGGCACACCAGGAGATTATATCCCACACCTGGCCGGGAGGGTCCCACACCCAAGGAGCCTCCCTCATTGCTAGCACAGCAGTCTGCGATCTAACTGCAAGGCAGCAGGGAGGCTGAGGAAGGGGTGCCCGCCATTGCTGAGGCTTAAGTAGGTAAACAAAGCCGCTGGGAAGCTCGAACTGGGTGGAGCTCACAGCAGCTCAAGGAGGCCTGCCTGTCTCTGTAGACTCTACCTCTGGGGACAGGGCACAGCTAAACAACAACAACAACAACAACAAAAAAGCAGCAGAAACCTCTGCAGACACAAATGACTCTGTCTGACAGCTTTGAAGAGAGCAGTGGATCTCCCAACACGGAGGTTGAGATCTGAGAACTGACAGACTGCCTGCTCAAGTGGGTCCCTGACCCCTGAGTAGCCTAAATGGGAGACATCCCCCACTAGGTGCAGACCGACACCCCGCACCTCACACGGTGGAGTACACCCCTGAGAAGAAGCTTCCAAAGCAAGAATCAGACAGGTACACTCACTGTTCAGCAATATTCTATCTTCTGCAGCCTCTGCTGCTGATACCCAGGCAAACAGGGTCTGGAGTGGACCTCAAGCAATCTCTAAGAGACCTACAGCTGAGGGTCCTGACTGTTAGAAGGAAAACTAACAAACAGGAAGGACACCCACACCAAAACTCCATCAGTACGTCACCATCATCAAAGACCAGAGGCAGATAAAACCACAAAGATGGGGAAAAAGCAGGGCAGAAAAACTGGAAATTCAAAAAATAAGAGCGCATCTCCCCCTCCAAAGGAACACAGCTCATCGCCAGCAATGGATCAAAGCTGGATGGAGAATGACTTTGACGAGATGAGAGAAGAAGTCTTCAGTCCATTAAACTTCTCAGAGCTAAAGGAGGAATTACGTACCCAGTGCAAAGAAACTAAAAATCTTGAAAAAAGAGTGGAAGAATTGATAACTAGAATAATTAATGCAGAGAAGGCCATAAACGAACTGACAGAGATGAAAACCATGACACGAGAAATACGTGACAAATGCACAAGCTTCAGTAACTGACTTGATCAATGGGAAGAAAGAGTATCAGCGATTGAGGATCAAATGAATGAAATGAAGCAAGAAGAGAAACCAAAAGAAAAAAGAAGAAAAAGAAATGAACAAAGCCTGCAAGAAGTATGGGATTATGTAAAAAGACCAAATCTACGTCTGATTGGGGTGCCTGAAAGTGAGGGGGAAAATGGAACCAAGTTGGAAAACACTCTTCAGGATATCATCCAGGAGAACTTCCCCAACCTAATAGGGCAGGCCAACATTCAAATTCAGGAAATACAGAGAACGCCACAAAGATACTCCTCGAGAAGAGCAACTCCAAGACACATAATTGCCAGATTCACCAAAGTTGAAATGAAGGAAAGAATCTTAAGGGCAGCCAGAGAGAAAGGTCGGGTTACCCACAAAGGGAAGCCCATCAGACTAACAGCAGATCTCTCGGCAGAAATCCTACAAGCCAGAAGAGAGTGCAGGCCAATATTCAACATTCTTAAAGAAAAGAATTTTCAACCCAGAATTTCATATCCAGCCAAACTAAGTTTCATAAGTGAAGGAGAAATAAAGTCCTTTACAGATAAGCAAATGCTTAGAGATTTTGTCACCACCAGACCTGCCTTACAAGAGACCCTGAAGGAAGCACTAAACATGGAAGGGAACAAGCAGTACCAGCCATTGCAAAAATGTGCCAAAATGTAAAGACCATCGAGGCTAGGAAAAAACTGCATCAACTAACGAGCAAAATAACCAGTTAATATCATAATGGCAGGATCAAGTTCACACATAACAATATTAACCTTAAATGTAAATGGACTAAATGCTCCAATTAAAAGACACAGACTGGCAAACTGGATAAAGAGTCAAGACCCATCAATTTGCTGTATTCAGGAGACCCATCTCACATGCAGAGACATACATAGGCTCAAAATAAAGGGATGGAGGAAGATCTACCAAGCAAATGGAGAACAAAAAAAGCAGGGGTTGCAATACTAGTCTCTGATAAAACAGACTTTAAACCATCAAAGATCAAAAGAGACCAAGAAGGCCATTACATAATGGTAAAGGGATCAATTCAACAGGAAGAGCTAACTATCCTAAATATATATGTACCCGATACAGCAGCACCCAGATTCATAAAGCAAGTCCTTAGAGACTTACAAAGAGACTTAGACTCCCATACAATAATAATGGGAGACTTCAACACCCTACTGTCAACATTAGACAGATCAACGAGACAGAAAGTTAACAAGAATATCCAGGAATTGAACTCATCTCTGCAGCAAGCAGACCTAATAGACATCTACAGAACTCGTCACCCCAAATCAACACAATATACATTCTTCTCAGCACCACATCACACTTATTCCAAAATTGACCACATAATTGGAAGTAAAGCACTCCTCAGCAAATGTAAAAGAACAGAAATTATAACAAACTGTCTCTCAGACCACAGTGCAATCAAACTAGAACTCAGGACTAAGAAACTCAATCAAAACCACTCAACTACATGGAAACTGAATAACCTGCTCCTGAATGACTACTGGGTACACAACGAAATGAAGGCAGAAATAAAGATGTTCTTTGAAACCAATGAGAACAAAGATACAACATACCAGAATCTCTGGGACACATTTAAAGCAGTGTGTAGAGGGAAATTTATAGCACTAAATGCCCACAAGGGAAAGCTGGAAAGATCTAAAATGGACACTCTAACATCACAATGAAAAGAACTAGAGAAGCAAGAGCAAACACATTCAAAAGCTAGCAGAAGGCAAGAAATAACTAAGATCAGAGCAGAACTGAAGGAGATAGAGACACAAAAATCCCTCCACAAAATCAATGAATCCAGGAGTTGGTTTTTTGAAAAGATCAACAAAATTGATAGACCGCTAGCAAGACCAATAAAGAAGAAAAGAGAGAAGAATGAAATAGATGCAATAAAAAATGATAAAGGAGATATCACCACCAACCTCACAGAAATACAAACTGCCACCAGAGAATACTATAAACACCTCTACGCAAATCAACTAGAAAATCTAGAAGAAATGGATAATTTCCTGGACACTTACACTCTCCCAAGACTAAACCAGGAAGAAGCTGAATCCCTGAATGGACCAATAGCAGGCTCTGAAATTGAGACAATAATTAATAGCCTACCCACGAAAAAAGTTCAGGACCAGATGAATTCACAGCTGAATTCTAGCAGAGGTACAAGGAGGAGTTGGTACCATTCCTGCTGAAACTATTCCAATGAATAGAAAAAGAAGGAATCCTCCCTAACTCATTTTATGAGCCAACATCATCCTGATAGCAAAGCCTGGCAGAGACACAACAAAAAAAGAGAATTTTAGACCAATATCCCTGATGAATGTCGATGCAAAAATCCTCAATAAAATACTGGCAAACCGGATCCAGCAGCACATCAAAAAGCTTATCCACCATGATCAAGTGGGCTTCATCCCTGGGATGCAAGGCTGGTTCAACATATGCAAATCAATAAATATAATCCAGCATAGAAACAGAACCAAAGACAAAAACCACATGATTATCTGAGTAGATGCAGAAAAGGCCTTTGACAAAATTCAACAGCCTTTCATGCTAAAAATGCTCAATAAATTCAGTATTGATGGAACGTATCTCAAAATAATAAGAGCTATTTATGACAAACCCACAGCCAATATCATACTGAATGGGCAAAAACTGGAAAAATTCCCTTTGAAAACTGGCCCAAGACAGGGATGCCCTCTCTCACCACTCCTATTCAACATAGTGTTGGAAGTTCTGGCTAGGGCAATCAGGCAAGAGAAAGAAATCAAGGGTATTCAGTTAGGAAAAGAAGAAGTCAAATTGTCCCTGTTTGCAGATGACATGATTGTATATTTAGAAAACCCCATTGTCTCAGCCCAAAATCTCCTTAAGCTCATAAGCAACTTCAGCAAAGTCTCAGGATACAAAATTAATGTGCAAAAATCACAAGCATTCTTATACACCAGTAACAGACAAACAGAGAGCCAAATCATGAATGAACTTCCATTCACAATTGCTTTAAAGAGAATAAAATACCTAGGAATCCAACTTACAAGGGATGTAAAGGACCTCTTCAAGGAGAACTACAGACCACTGCTCAGTGAAATAAAAGAGGACACAAACAAATGGAAGAACATTCCATGCCCATGGATAGGAAGAATCAATATCGTGAAAATGGCCATATTGCCCAAGGTAATTTATAGATTCAATGCCATCCCCATCAAGCTACTGATGAGTTTCTTCACGGAATTGGAGAAAACTGCTTTAAAGTTCATATGGAACCAAAAAAGAGCCCGCATTGCCAAGACAATCCTAAGTCAAAAGGACAAAGCTGGAGGCATCACACTACCTGACTTCAAATTATACTACAAGGCTACAGTAACCGAAACAGCATGGTACTGGTACCAAAACAGAGATATATACCAATGGAACAGAACAGAGTCCTCAGAAAGAATACCACACATCTATAGCCATCTGATCTTTGACAAACCTGAGAGAAACAAGAAATGGGGAAAGGGTTCCCTATTTAATAAATGGTGCTGGGACAATTGGCTAGCCATAAGTAGAAAGCTGAAACTGGATCCTTTCCTTACTCCTTATACGAAGATTAATTCAAGATGGATTAGAGACTTAAATGTTAGACCTAATACCATAAAAACCCTAGAAGAAAATCTAGGTAGTACCATTCAGGACATAGGCATGGGCAAGGACTTCATGTCTAAAACACCAAAAGCAACGGCAGCAAAAGCCAAAATTGACAAATGGGATCTCATTAAACTCAAGAGCTTCTGCACAGCAAGGAAACTACCATCAGAGTGAACAGGCAACCTACAGAATGGGAGAACATTTTTGCAATCTACTCATCTGACAAAGGGCTAATATCCAGAACCTACAAAGAACTCAAACAAATTTACAAGAAAAAAACAACCCCATCAAAAGTGGGCAAAGGATATGACCAGACATTTCTCAAAAGAAGACATTCATACAGCCAACAGACACATGAAAAAATGCTCATCATCACTGGCCGTCAGAGAAATGCAAATCAAAACCACAATGAGATACCATCTCACACCAGTTAGAATGGCAATCATTAAAAAGTCAGGAAACAACAGGTGCTGGAGAGGATGTGGAGAAATAGGAACACTTTTACACTGTTGGTGGGATTGTAAACTAGTTCAACCATTAGGGAAAACAGTATGGCGATTCCTCAAGGATCTAGAACTAGAAATCCCATTTGACCCAGCCATCCCATTACTGGATATATACCCAAAGGATCATAAATCATGTTGCTGTAAAGACACATGCACACGTATGTTTATTGCGGCACTATTCACAATAGCAAAGACTTGGAATCAACCCAAATTTCCATCTGTGACAGACTGGATTAAGAAAATGTGGCACATATACACCATGGAATACTATGCAACCATAAGAAAGGATGAGTTTGTGTCCTTTGTAGGGACATGGATGCAGCTGGAAACCATCATTCTCAGCAAAGTATCACAAGAACAGAAAACCAAACAGCGCATGTTCTCACTCATAAGTGGGAACTGAACAATGAGACCACTTGGACTCTGGAAGGGGAACATCACACACCGGGGCCTATTATGGGGTGGGGGGAGGGGGGAGGGATTGCATTGGGAGTTATACCTGATGTAAACGACGAGTTGATGGGTTCTGACGAGTTGATGGGTGCAGCACACCAACATGGCACAAGTATACATATGTAACAAACCTGCACATTATGCACATGTACCCTAGAACTTAAAGTATAATAATAATAAATACATAAATAAAATTGATGAAATAAAAAAGTAGCCACATATTTATAATTCATGTTCGACAAGATGATCAAACTAGAATGGTTGTATTAGGATATGGGCAGACACTGGACACTATTTTTATTGGTCAGTCTAGGTCAAATTTTAATGAAGATTGATAGCATTGAATATGGATTATGTAGAGTAATAAAAACATACATAGAAGGCTAGATTCATGT
Organism: Rhinopithecus roxellana; assembly: GCF_007565055.1. NCBI lineage: Eukaryota > Metazoa > Chordata > Mammalia > Primates > Cercopithecidae > Rhinopithecus > Rhinopithecus roxellana. The sequence goes on along the minus strand of NC_044556.1, from coordinate 30,005,230 downwards.
TAGAATTAGCTATGCATCTGCTCCTTGTATCTATGAAATTTAACAAGGATTCTTTACCAAAATCACTGCTGATTTTTCCTAATAGTCTTAGGCTTTTGGGAAGAAGCAGCAGAAAAATTAGAATTTATTGGCTGCTACATGATAAATTCAGTATTGATGGAACGTATCTCAAAATAATAAGAGCTATTTATGACAAACCCACAGCCAATATCATACTGAATGGGCAAAAACTGGAAAATTTCCCTTTGAAAACTGGCCCAAGACAGGGATGCCCTCTCTCACCACTCCTATTCAACATAGTGTTGGAAGTTCTGGCTAGGGCAATCAGGCAAGAGAAAGAAATCAAGGGTATTCAGTTAGGAAAAGAAGAAGTCAAATTGTCCCTGTTTGCAGATGACATGATTGTATGTTTAGAAAACCCCATTGTCTCAGCCCAAAATCTCCTTAAGCTGATAAGCAACTTCAGCAACTTTTAAATTGCTGGGGAGACAGCAATTTAAAATTTTAGCAAAGTTACTATGAAGTATAATGATGAAAGGGAGATGACATTAATTAGCATTGGCTTTTACAAAAAATTGTTGAATTATTTTTAGCTTTGTTTACTTGGATTTTGGTCAGTAGACTGCCCCCAAGATTTTCCAAATAAATAGATGTGTAGAAAGATAAATAAGCAATCAAACGTATATATCCCTTTTTTTCTATACCATTTTGGACTCAGGGTTGGAATCCCTTCTGCAGTATTTGAACAATTCCTAGAGATATAACAGAAATTTCTTAAGTAGCAACAGTTCCAATTATGGATCCAATTATGGTAATGAATTATCTAGAAATTCATCACTAATAATAAAGCATAATCTATCTTTCTAAATTTTCTAACATTGGTTTTAGAGCAGCATAGAATTTCTACACCTTCTGTAGGACAATCGTTCAAATATTTGAAGATTGTTATCATGTTTCATGATAAGATTTTCATAAGAAGATTTATATCTTCTTCGTTGCCTTCTTTTCTTTTGTAAAAGATAGAGTCTCACTGTGTTGCCCAGGCTGGACTCAAAGTCCTGGGCACAAGCAGTCCTGTGCCTCAGCCTCCCGAGTAGCCGAGACTGCAAGTGCACGCCACCGTGTTCGGCTTCTCTTCTTAAAATGAAATAAACATAGTCTTCTCATTTCTTTCTTTTTTGATTATAACTTTGTTTTCTTGGGTCATTTGAGATGTCTGATTATGATAACACATATGAAGCAGCACAGTTAAAGGTTGAGAAATTTAAAATTGAAGGAGAGAATAGAAGCCATTTAAAGAAAGGAACGCTGTCATCATACCAAGTAGTCTGAGGATTGCAGTGATCTCTCAGCAGCCCTGAGTCAAGTAAAAAAGAAACCCACCAGGTTTATCCAGAAATGAGTTCATGAACTAGCTTAAAGCCTTTGTTCCCAGTGGTAATTTGGAAAATGCTAAATTAAAAGCCCAAGATCTTAAATTATCATAGATACCCAAACATATAAAACCTAGAAAACTACCACAATCACCACTCATACATACACTATTGAAAAATTATTTCTGTCTCTACAAAAAAAAATACAAAAATTAGCCAGGTGTGGTGCCATGCACAGTGTAGTCCCAGGTACTTGGAAGGCTGAGGTAGGAGGATGGCTTGAGTCAAGAATGTGGAGGCTGCATTGAGCCGAGATCATGCCACTGCATTCTAGCCTGGGTGATAGAGTGAGACCCCATGTCAAAACCAAAAACTAACATGTGACCATGTTTGATTCATCTACTATCTATTATAAATACATATATACCACAATTTTTGCTGAACAATTTAAAAGTAAATATAGGCAGGCGTCATGACTTTTGTCTCCTAAATACTTCAAACAGTGCAGCTCTCAAAATAAGCATATTTTTCTATATAACCATAATATCTTTATCACATATAACAAAGTGAATAATACTTCCCTGATACTATTTAATATCCAGATATTTAAAATATCAAATTTTACTAGTTTTCCCCACAATGGATTTTATAACTAGTTTCTTTGAATTTGACATGATTGAATAAAGGTTCAGACATTACTTTTGGTTGCCATGTCTTCGTGAGTCTAAGAAAAATGTTTTCTTTACCAGTTGTATACATATCTTGATTTGAATTTAATTTTCTGATGATCTACCAAAGGCGATGATCATTTTTGATGTATTTATATTGGATTTATACTGCTCTACTTTGGGTTTGAATAAAGCTTTAGTTTTCTATAATTTAGGGGATTTTTTTTTTTTTTTTTTTTTTTTTTTTTTTTTTTTTTTTTTTTGAGACGGAGTCTTGCTCTGCCACCCAGGCTGGAGTGCAGTGGCTGGATCTCAGCTCACTGCAAGCTCCGCCTCCCGGGTTTATGCCATTCTCCTGCCTCAGCCTCCTGAGTAGCTGGGACTACAGGCGCCCGCCTCGTCGCCCGGCTAGTTTTTTGTATTTTTAAGTAGAGACAGGGTTTCACCGTATTAGCCAGGATGGTCTCGATCTCCTGACCTCGTGATCCGCCCGTCTCGGCCTCCCAAAGTGCTGGGATTACAGGCTTGAGCCACCGCGCCTGGCCAATTTAGGGGATTTTTAAAAGTCTTGACTTGCATTCACTGTAGAAGGGACTCAGTAAATATTTTTGTTAAGATTTAAATAAGCCCTATAATGTTAAACAGTTTACAAGTATTTTAGGACTATTACCAGCTAAGCACTAAATCAATTATCTAGAATTATTCCATGTTTTCATGCAGAATTTAAATACAAGGAATGTACTCTTTTAGACAAATAGATCCAAAAGCATGGTTTTTAATCAAGAAATGTCTCAAGGGGCTAGGTGTGGTGACTCAGCGTCTGTAATCTTAGCACTTTGGGAAACAGAGGGTGGAGAATCACTGGAGCCCCAGAAGTTCGAGATCAGCCTGGGTAACATAGTGAGGTTTCATGTCTACAAAGAATTAAAAAATGAACTAGACTTGGTGGTATGCATCGGTAATCACAGCTATTCAGGAGGCTGAGGTGTGAGGAGGTCAAGGTTGCAGTGAGCTGTGATGGTGCCACTCTACTCCAGCCTGAGTGACAGAACAAGACTCTGTCTCCAAAACAACAAACAAACAAAAAACACTCCTCAAGAGTCTTTGAGAGTTTTGGAGTCTTAGGTGCTTGAATGCTAAGATTTTTATCTGGCTAAACAACCACAAAAAAGAGAAAACACCCAAACCCCAAACAACAAATTATTTAGACAGTATTTAAGCCATTTTTACTTTGTCAAAAATGTTAAGAGTTCTGATTTATCCCTGCCTAAAAGAACTGTATAGTTTCAAGAACGTTTAAAGAATGAGATGTCATATTCTTGCCCATGGGATTTCATTTCTATGGAGCATTTACCCAAATATTATTTGCTGCGACTCACATTTCCAGGATGCTCTCATCAAGAGCATCAGTCCCCAACCTTTTAGGTACCAGGGACTGGTTTCATGGAAGACAGTTTTCCATGGACCAGATATTGAGGGAATGGTTTGGGGGTGAAACTGTTCCACCTCAGATCATCAGGCATTACATTCTTACAAGGAGTGCACAACCTAGATCCCTCGCATGCACAGTTCACAGTAGGTTTCGTGCTCCTGTGAGAATCGAATGCCCTTGCCGATCTGACCGTAGGCAGAGCTCAGGCGGTAATGCTCACTCACGCACTGCTCACCTCCTGCTGTGTACCAGACTGGTACTGGTCTGGGGGTTGGGCACCCCTGTTCTAGAAGTTTCACTGCTTTTTAAATTTTTCTTAGATGGTATCTGACTTAAATTTTTCTTAGATTTTTGTTCTAAGAAATATAATAGTTAAAATTTCAAAAGCAATAGTTTTGAAGGATGGTTTAGAAGAGAAGAAACTGTTTTTAGAAAATCTTGTATTATTTTCAGTGCTGTCAATATGTTGATCTCAAAATGAAGATCACATTTTTAATCTTAGCCCACTAATAGCAAAGAAATGGAAAGAAAGCAAGGAGATTTTCTTGTAGTTGAGTGGATTTTCCTCCTTTAGTTTAAATTGTGGTGGTGTTATATCTTTAAGAGTGGTTAACTCACTTAAGAGTGACAAGAACTAGTTTACAATCCCACCAACAGTGTAAAAGTGTTCCTATTTCTCCACATCCTCTCCAACAACTGTTGTTTCCTGATTTTTCAATGATTGCCATTCTAGCTGGTGTGAGATGGTATCTCATTGTGGTTTTGATTTGCATTTCTCTGATGGTGAGTGATGATGAGCATTTTTTCATGTGTCTGTTGGCTGCATGAATGTCTTCCTTTGAGAAATGTCTGTTCATATCCTTTGCCCACTTTTTGATGGGGTTGTTTGTTTTTTTCTTGTATATTTGTTTGAGTTCTTTGTAGATTCTGGATATTAGCCCTTTGTCAGATGAGTAGATTGCAAAAATGTTCTCCCATTCTGTAGGTTGCCTGTTCACTCTGATGGTAGTTTCTTTTGCTGTGCAGAAGCTCTTGAGTTTAATGAGATCCCATTTGTCAATTTTGGCTTTTGCTGCCGTTGCTTTTGGTGTTTTAGACATGAAGTCCTTGCCCATGCCTATGTCCTGAATGGTACTACCTAGATTTTCTTCTAGGGATTTTATGGTATTAGGTCTAACATTTAAGTCTCTAATCCATCTTGAATTAATCTTCGTATAAGGAGTAAGGAAAGGATCCAGTTTCAGCTTTCTACTTATGGCTAGCCAATTGTCCCAGCACCATTTATTAAATAGGGAATCCTTTCCCCATTTCTTGTTTCTCTCAGGTTTGTCAAAGATCAGATGGCTGTAGATGTGTGGTATTCTTTCTGAGGCCTCTGTTCTGTTCCATTGGTCTATATCTCTGTTTTGGTACCAGTACCATGCTGTTTTGGTTACTGTAGCCTTGTAGTATAGTTTGAAGTCAGGTAGCGTGACGCCTCCAGCTTTGTCCTTTTGACTTAGGATTGTCTTGGCAATGCGGGCTCTTTTTTTGGTTCCATATGAACTTTAAAGCAGTTTTTTCCAATTCTGTGAAGAAACTCATTGGTAGCTTGATGGGGATGGCATTGAATCTATAAATAACCTTGGGCAGTATGGCCATTTTCATGATATTGATTCTTCCTATCCATGAGCATGGTATGTTCTTCCATTTGTTTGTGTCCTCTTTTATTTCACTGAGCAGTGGTTTGTAGTTCTCCTTGAAGAGGTCCTTTACATCCCTTGTAAGTTGGATTCCTAGGTATTTTATTTTCTTTGAAGCAATTGTGAATGGAAGTTCATTCCTGACTTGGCTCTCTGCTTGTCTGTTACTGGTGTATAAGAATGCTTGTGATTTTTGCACATTAATTTTGTATCCTGAGAGTTTGCTGAAGTTGCTTATCAGCTTAAGGAGATTTTGGGCTGAGACGATGGGGTTTTCTAAATATACAATCATGTCATCTGCAAACAGGGACAATTTGACTTCTTCTTTTCCTAACTGAATACCCTTGATTTCTTTCTCTTGCCTGATTGCCCTAGCCAGAACTTCCAACACTATGTTGAATAGGAGTGGTGAGAGAGGGCATCCCTGTCTTGTACCATTATGGAAAACAGTATGGCAATTCCTCAAGGATCTAGAACTAGATGTACCATATGACCCAGCCATCCCACTACTGGGTATATACCCAAAGGATTATAAATTATTCTACTACAAAGACACATGCACACGTATGTTTATTGCGGCACTATTCACAATAGCAAAGACTTGGAATCAACCCAAATGTCCATCTGTGACAGACTGGATTAAGAAAATGTGGCACATATACACCATGGAATATTATGCAGCCATAAAAAAGGATGAGTTTGCGTCCTTTGTAGGGACATGGATTAAGCTGGAAACCATCATTCTTATCAAACTATCACAAGAACAGAAAACCAAAGACCGCATGTTCTCACTCATAGGTGGGAACTGAACAATGAGATCACTTGGACACGGGAAGGGGAACATCACACACCGGGGCCTATAATAGGGAGGGGGGAAGGGGGAGGGATTGCATTGGGGAGTTATACATGATATAAATGATGAATTGATGGGTGCTGATGAGTTGATGGGTGCAGCACACCAACATGGCACAAATATACATATGTAACAAACCTGCACGTTATGCACATGTACCCTGGAACTTAAAGTATAATAAAAAATAAAAAAAATTAAAAAAAAAAAAAAAGAGTGACAAGAATTCCCTAAACTCAAAAAGTATAAAATGTATAGGCATATTCTTAATTACATTTATTATTGCCAGAGTGGTTGTAGTTTGTTCAGGATAACATTTTCTTTACCTGTGTTGTTATTATATACTACTTGTTACCTAAATAAAATCTGCCGCAAAGTTGGGTCTTGTAAATAATATAACTTTTGTATCCTCTTTTTAATGAAAAATTTCCCATGTAGTCCATATAGCTTTATTCCACATTTTTTCTCTCTCAAGCTCCAGCTGATCTAAAAGGAATCTAGGAAGCATTCTTCATTCACCCTTTAAGAGGCCCAGCAAAGTCTTTTGGTAAAGTTGACAATTCTTTTTCTGAGACAGGAATCAGGCACAGTCAGTCGATAACTTCCCCCCTTTCATTCTGCATTCATTCTGAATATTTTATGACAGAAGCTTTTAGTTTTGTTACAGAAAAAAATACAAAGCCCAGATTTTTCCAAAAGAACTTACCCACAAGAAGGTCTACGGCAGTGAAACAAGTTGAAAAATGTTGAAATTGAATTTTTTTCCTTATTTCATATCCTCCATTGTTCCTAAATCTGTACCACTCAGTGTCATGGAAAATGTTAGTACAGTCTAAAAAGTTATAACAAAGTTCAAAATTTATATTTAACTTAGGATTTTTAATAAGAATAGTAAAACCATAGGGATGGTGTTACTGTATTATTTACGTACTTTAGTACTCCTTTAGGGGATGATTGATGTATTTTTTGGCTAAAAGTAATATATTAGCAATGTAACAATACCAAGTAAATCTTTACTTTCACGGATAGCTTCTCTTTGATACATATGATAATACCTCTGAATGTTTAACTTTTTGGATTTTGATATGAGTGAACACAGGCACATAGGATCATAAAATCTCAAGGCAGTCAAGGTTTCAGTAATGATTTCAGTTAAGAAAATCAATTTAAGGAGAAAAAGAATGGTTCCTTAATTTATTCACTGTAAATCAAATTATTTTATCTAATTTGTACAGTTTTGGGGAGGATTATAACAGACAATGCCATATGTAAGGTTTTCAGCATACTGCCTGCCATGAGTATGTGCCAGAAAAGTATCAGTTTATAAAATATGTGTTTAAACTGGATTTATGGAACAGAGGCAGTTCTTTGCATATTTCTACTTACATATTTTTCTTCTATCTTAAAATGAAACCTCTCTTCACTAGAGTGGTACTGAATAAATTGCATCAAATTCAGATTGAAGATACTTAATCTTTCTGAGGAACCCAATAAGAGTTAAAGAGGGGTGGAAATAGAGAGAAAACAAAATACATAAAGTACTTACTACTGATTGCTCAGTAGTTATCAGTAGTCATGTAATAATTTATTACCCTTTTAAAATTAGATGATAAATAGGCTGAACTATATGAAATTGCTAATATTTGACAAAAATCGTAATTTTTTGTGGTTTAACCCAATTCTTTGTCTCTGGCTTACTAAGAAGACAAGGTATTTGTCCTAAAATGAGATCTGTCAGTATGGATGGTGGAGTTGATGTTTCTGCCTGGCATTTTTTTGTTCCTGTGTGTGTAAAACTATAGCCATATGAGTGTATATTGTAGAGCATCAGATTTTCCTATAAACATTTTCCTTTAAGTTTAATGTTCCCTTTAAGTTCCAAAGAGGAATTAGAAACAGAGTTGCGTGTAATAGAAAAGGTTCTTGGTTGGGCGCGGTGGCTCAAGCCTGTAATCCCAGCACTTTGGGAGGCCGAGGCGGGCGGATCACGAGGTCAGGAGATCGAGACCATCCTGGCTAACACTGTGAAACCCCGTCTCTACTAAAAAATACAAAAAACTAGCCGGGCGAGGTGGCGGGCGCCTGTAGTCCCAGCTACTCGGGAGGCTGAGGCAGGAGAATGGCGTAAACCCGGAAGGCGGAGCTTGCAGTGAGCTGAGATCCGGCCACTGCACTCCAGCCTGGACGACAGAGCGAGACTCCGTCTCAAAAAAAAAAAAAAAAAAAAAAAAAAGAAAAGGTTCTTGGAATAAGTCAGGGGACCTGGGTTTGCATAACTGTAAAGACTTTTTCAGCTCTGTCTCTGATTGCCTGACTTCTCATTTGTTTCATTATCTTTTGGCAGGTCAACAAAAATTTAGTGTTGACTATTTGGAAGTCCGAATTATCATTAATTGGACTTGCTTTCAGCAGATTATATGTGCTAACTAACATGATGTCTGTACTCATCTGCTTGACTCTTTGCAAAATTATATTTCTATAGTGGTAAATGATTGTCCTTAGTAATTACTGCTTAATATTGTTATGTCTGACTTACTGCATTTTAATTTTATCAAGAATTTTAATTTGTGGTAGCAAAGCTAGACTAAGATTTTTTCTAGACATTTACTTAATTTCTGGAAAATAAAAAATATCTGAAGATAGGAATTGAGGATAAGAACTTGGGAAAACATTTTTTTGTTGTTGCTCCTTGTGTTCACAAATAGTAACATCTGGAGTAGCTCATATCTGGCATCCTTTTTAGTAACACATTTCATTTTGCAAAGATCAAACATTACTCATTGCCTCAAAGGATGATGTTAAAACAAATAAACCCTGAAAATCAATGAAGAATATTCTACAGGTCTTTGAAATCTCATGCAAATATATCAAGATCATCTGCAAAGAAATTTATGGTTTTGCATTCTGTAGAAGTCTGTCACAGTCTTTGAGAAAGTCTAGGAAGAGCAAATCTAATGATGACTTATTCTTCTTTGAAGATAAACCTCATGAGTGCATGGGAAGGTAATGACATAAGTTTATAAACATTCCCTTTGCTTAATTCTGTTACCTTGATTGTTCATGGGGAGAACGTGAAGTTGACAGGTGTTCCCTTTTTAGCATTGTAAAAATCAGCTCAACTAATATTGTTTAGGTTGTTGAATATTTTACTTAATACTCCTGTCACTTTAGCATGTATTTTTTAGAAAGACAATTCTGAGACTGTTGATTGACCTCCAGAATATGGGGAGAAATTTGTGGCCATTTTTATGATGGATGACAAGGTTTTATACATCTTTAGAATGGATGTTATTTTTTTGAAAAATGACTTGCATATTTGCCTTCATTACTTTTTTGTTTTTTAGATATAGGATCTTACCATGTGTATTGGTCGTGGTTCTCTAGACGGACAGCACTAATAGGATATATGTATCTCATATGAATTTATTTCATATTTGAAACAAATATATGTACCATTCATTGTCATGGAAAATGTTACTACAGTCTAAAAAGTTATAACAAAGTTCAAAATTTATATTTAACTTAGGATTTTTAATACGAATAGAATATATATCAATATATATCATGTATATGATATATATGAGAGTTCATTAAGTAGTATTAACTCATGCTATCACAAGGTCCTACAGTAGGCTGTCTGCAAGCTGAGGAGCAAGGGAGCTAGTCTGAATCCCAAAGCTGAAAACCTTGCAGTGTGATGTTTGAGGGCAGGAAGCATCCAACATGGGAGAAAGATGTAGGCTGAGTGGCTAAGCCTTTTCATGTTTTTCCGCCTGCTTTATATCTTGCCCATGCTGGCAGCTGATTAGTTGGTGCCCACCCAGATTAAGGGTGGGTCTGCCTTTCCCAGCCCACTGACTCAAATGTTAATCTCCCTTGGCAACACCCTCACAGACATACCCGTGATCAAAACTTTGCATCCTTCAATCCAATCACGTTGACACTCAGTATTACCCAACACACCATGTCATCCACAGTAGAGTGCAATGGTGCAATCCTAACCCACTGTAACCTCAAACTCTTGGGCTCAAGCGACCCTTCTGCCTCAGCCTGTTAAGTTTTAGCTAGGACTGTAGGCACACACAACGCTACACCCAGCTAATTTTTAAAGTTTTTTGTAGAGATGAAGTCTCACCATGTAGCTCAGGTTGGTCTTGAACTCCTGTGCTCAAGTGATCTTCCAACCTCCGTCTCCCAAATTGCTGGGATTACAAGTGTGAGCCACCATGCCTGGCCTTCCTTCATACTTAGAAATTACATGAATCATTATATTTTTATAGTAAAAAACAAAAATCTCATATTTGCTTTATTAGATGGGTTTCAGCCAATTTTCGAGAAGCTTGTTAACAAGAGAATTAAACTTGAGAACAAAGTGCTATCAATTAGTTATCATAACTTTGATAGGCAATTTAAATTAACATTTATAAAAGTAATATTGATTTTTTAATATTTCTGTCCTGGGGGAAAAGTACCATTTAAAATTTCCTATGTCTTTTGATCAGTAAATCAGCATATTGGATAGCAATTTCAGCTATCTACTCATAAAAAATGTTATATTCTGGTTTGACTTTGGCTCAAAGCAGAAAATTGCTATGTAAAAGTTTACAGAATAATGTAATACCCTCTACTCAATAGCTCCCAACTACTAAGAATATTATAAATGTAAGCAGTTTTCAGGAACATAGCAATGTGGGATATTTTCACTGGAATGACATAACCCATAATTAATCATATTTCTGTGACTGCCATCAGTGCCATCACCTTCCTTCAGTGTCTTACCTTGTATTTTGGAGTCCCAGATTTCATGTCAGCTTTCGAGTAGTCCTGCTGCTGGCCATAGGCTTTTCTCCCATCTTGCTTCTCACCCACTCCACCTGTGTCACAGTGTCATTTGTGAGCTTGCTTATGAGTGTGCATGGAGTGGTCTCCTACTCAGAACATGCCCGACTGTGCTTCTGTTGTTTCCTAGCTGCCTCTGCAGCCTCTGTGAGGGAAGACTGTTGGGCACCACTATGGTAGTGAAGCCTTTGGACCTCCAGCACCGCTCTGTCTTCTGGGTAGAAGTGGAAGGAGCCTGTGCTCTCAGCTCTCTCTGCACATTTTCCTTTCCCTGGACTCAGCAGGTGTTTTTCTAGAGTTGACACAAAGGGAGAGCTGTGAGACATCTTGCTGTATCTTGCCTCTTTTTCCCCTGGTTGCTTTGTTATTAGGCTGAATTCTTTTTCATTAGGTTTTGTAGTCCCTCATACTGTTAGATTTATTGTGGGTCACCCTACCAGTCCTAACAAGGACATCAGTCAGATTTGAAATGCATAGATTTGGGGTAGGCTCCTGCTCTTAACAAATTTAACATATAAATGAAATTAACAGGCCTGGTGGGGTGGCTCACACTTGTAATCTCAGCACTTTGGGAGGCCGGGTCCTGTGGATCCCTTGAGCTCAGGAGCTAGAGACCAGCCTGGGCAACATGGCAAAACCTCATCTCTACAAAAAAATACAAAAATTAGCTGTGCGTGGTGGCATGCAGCTGTAGTTTCAGCTACTCGGGAGGCTGAGGTGGGAGGATCGCTTGAACCCAGGAGGTTGAGGCTGCAGTGAGCCGTGATTGTGTCACTGCGCTCTAGCCTGGGTGACAGAGCAAGACCCTGTCTCAAAAAAAATAAAATAAAATAAAATAAATGAAGTTAACAAATACCAGAGATTTCCTGAAGAGCCTTTTTTTTTGTGACAGACAGTGGAATGCTGTTCACCAAAGCCCATTTCTTCTTGTTTTGGGGTACATAGGCAGATTACATTTCCAAGCCGCCTTGCAGTTAGACTTAGCCATGTGACCAAGTTTTAGCCAGTGGATTGTGTGTAGCAGTAATGTGTACCATTCCCAGACCTGGCCCATAAAAACATTCGATGTGCTGTCTTCCATGCTTTTGTTTTTGTGTGTTTTCCCCAAACACCAACTGAGTACAGAGGTCTTGGCTTTAGAAGATGGCAAAGGCACAAAGGGATGGATGCTGGGTCGCTATGTAGGGGAATTTCATCTGCTAACCAGGAACACCATTGCTGGATTATTATGTGAATGAAATTAAACTTTAGCATGTTAAAATACAGAATTTTAGGGTTTGTTATTGCAGTTAGTGTTAGGCTTTCACATCATTTTTCAGCAGTATTCAATCTTTTTCACCTTCACATACCTGAGAGACGAGACTGTCCCATCATATTCATGATTCACTATGTCAGGGAAAGATAGTCTCAAGAAGGTCAGGGAGGTCATTATAATGACACACTGCAAAAGTGGTTGGGCAGGAAAATTGCAGAGAAATGTCGTTAGATTTATCAACATCTAGAGCACTATTAAAACAGTTTCAGTAGAGTAGAAGTAGCAGGAGATGAGATTGCAGAAGCATGAGAAGTAATTGGTAGATGAACACATGGAGACAGTGAATGAAGTTATCTAATATATTAGATTCCATCAACATAATCGTAAGATTGCAAAATTTGTGGAAAACAAGGGAATTGTGTTTTATTCAAGCCATTTGTTGAAAGATTTTAAGGTGAGGATCTTCAGCAACGTAGTAATAAGGTAACTATGTATCTGTTTGCCCAGGGTGGTGTCAGCTTATGTCTTAACCTAGCATAATTTTATTTTATTTTATTATTTTTAGGCAGAGTCTTGCTCTGTTGCCCAGTCTGGAATGCAGTGGTACAATCTCGGCTCACTGCAACCTCTGCCTCCCAAGTTCAAGCAATTCTCGTGTCCCATCCTCCAGAGGAACTGGGATTACAGGAGCACACTACCATGCCTGGCTAATTTTTGTGTTTTTTTAGTAGAGACGGGGATTTGCCATGTTGGCCAGGCTGGCCTCGAACCCCTGGCCTCAAGTAATCTGCTGGTCTCAGCCTCCCAAAGTGCTGGGATTACAGGCATGAGCCACCACGCCCGGCCCCTAGCATAATTATTCACAGTGACCTTTCACTCTTAGCAATATCCCAGCTTAGGAAAAAAAAAATACAGTTACCCCTACACTGTGACAACCTAATCTGCATACACAGGGTGTTCAGATCTGAAAGAGTGGCTGCTAAACACATTGAAAGTCAGCTCATAAATAAGTTGTCTGTGGAATATTCTTTAGTTACCTCTTATGAAGGAGTTAAAATACTGTTTCTTGCTTTACTTAAGGACATTGTCAAATTAGCCCTAATATAGGATTGTGTTTAGGAAATAGAATGTTGGATAACCTTCATTGATCTTGAATCTCTTTTGATCTATTTTTGTTTCTCTGGCTTTTCTCTTTCTGTGACGGTCTTTCTGTGTCCTGCTTTGTCATCAAAAATAACTTTTTGTTTCTTAAAAAAAGACATTAAAAGAACTTGCAGCACTATAAATGAATTTTTTTTGTTGTTGTTCTTGAGGGATGGGGGAGGATCTTTCTGAGTATAGAAACAAGAACTTGTACAGAAGGTGATACATTTTCATTTATGAAAATGGAAAACTTATGTATCTCAAAAAGTACCCCCAAATAAAAGGCACATATGGCAAAATACATATTATTTATGGAAAATATAGTGTTAAAAGTTTTATTCCCCATAAAGAGTAAATAATGGATTACAGTAGAAAACACTTGTCTTGTATGTTGCAGCATAGATTATTGCATTTACTATTCCGAGATCCGTTCTGTTATTATCTCAGTTTCACAGATGATGGTTAGGTAACTTGCCATAGCCACGACTAATAAGTGGTAGAGAAGGAATTTTGAACCCGTGTGGTCAGATTCCAGAGCACAAGCTCTTAACCGCTGCTCTCCTAGATCAATACATACATGGAAAACTCAAAAGAAGAATGCTCAAAAAACAGTTTTCACCCACATCCATGTGCACATACTTGCATACACTTGTTAATATGAGTGACCAGTAAACATGCTTTTAAACCTGTTGAAAATGATGGCAAAATCAATACAAATAATTTTAAAAAAAACTACAAGCCTTCATTTTTGTCTATTAGATTGGCAAATCTTTTGTTTCCTATGAAAATACTGAGAATTGATAAAGGTGAGTGAAATGTTGGTGATCCTATCCTTTCAATAGCATTTGCCTGGTGAAATACACTCTTTAGGTCACTGATAGAGTGCTGATAAACCATTTTTGGTTAGGATTTCCCATGGTGTATCTAAAACCTTAAAATTGTTTATCGTCTTTGACCTAGTAAATATACTTTTAAGACATTAATAAAATAAATATTCAGAGAGTCTTACATACTTAAGATACCGGTTGATATATGTAATGTTAATTTAATTATTTGGAATGAAAACTAATACCCATTCAATAGAAGAAAGTTGGTTAAATGAGTTTTCAGAACTTCATAAAATGGAGAACTCTGCAACCATGTAAATATTTTTGAAAAATAATGGAATGAAATAAATACTCACAATTACTGAAAAGTATCTAATAAAACAGTATGTAAACCATGGTCCCTGGTTTTATTAAGATTATGTAAGTAAGCCTGGAAGGAAGCTTACCAAAATGTTAACTGTGTTTGTTTTTCAGTGGCTAGATTCGAGTTGGTTTTGTTTTTATTTCTTTTCTATTTTATAAGTTTTTGTATACAGTGACTTTGTCTTCCTTAATTGGAGACTCATTTTATTTTAAAAATACTTAAGATTTTGAAGAGTCCTTTAGGAACATACCTGTATCTTCAAATTATTTTTTTGGAAGGTTGAGAATTATTCTTAGAAAGGAACAGGGAAACTAAAAAGGGAATTTCATCACCCTTCAAGGGAAAAATATATAGTCCCATTGAAAACTTGTATGAAAGATACAGGTACAGTCTTAGTTCCAATTTAATGAACAATTCAAACCTCTAGTAGTCATTCCTCCGGCCTCAGTTGTTTGGCACCAGAATCCTTAGTTGGAGGTATGATAACTTATTTGTGCCTCTGAACATAGCCTTTCCAGGAATCAGTTCTGCCTCAATGAGGATTACAGATTAAAAACAATCTCACTGTAATGTAATTGAAATTGAGAATTATATTTCCATTTTATTGCATCTAGTAAAACCTGAAACTCTTGAAAAAACTTTTTTAAAAAAAATCAGCAAACTCATAAAATAGTATCAGTTACTCTATTTTCTAAAATATAAACAAAGCACTATACTGAATTGATCACAAATTTTTCTAAGTGGGTAGATTCATATATTTGCTGAAACACATTTAGCTGATGCTGCCTAATGGTGACATTAGATACATCTTAAAAAATCTTGTCTAGAATATGTTTATTTCTAGCAACATCCTGATTTGGTAAGAATTATTTTTCAGAGCCTATTCCCTTTGGGGACAGCATCCTGTGGGAGCACTTCTGTTTCCCTTTGACTTACTGTGTATTTAAAGAGCTCTTAACAAGTATAGGGTATGTGGTGACTTTTTTATCTTGCAAATAAATATTAAAATCTTGTTCTGTGGCTCAGGATAAAATGAATAAATGCTTTCCAGCTTAATAGGCAAGAGCATTTAAGATTAAAGGTAAAATGAAAATAAAATGAAAGTTCACTATTGAAACAAAAATTTGTGTGTGTGTTTTTTTTTTTCTGAATGTTTTTCTAGTTCAGGTAGGCTGGGTGTTAGCAGTCAAATTAAAACTGAATAGGTATGGCAGTGATCCTTTTATAACACATCTGTTTAAGGCCAGATGATACAGATGATTACAAATGCTTGTAAGCCAAGTGATTGATAGCTCTTCTCCTTTCCCTCCTCTCATGAGTCCCCTTCCTCTAGCTTTGGGAATGAGGGCCGGCTTTCTTGTTCATGTGGCAGCTGCTTCTCTGCACTTCTTCTCAGCTCTGTCTTGTTCTCAGCTTCACCTTGGGCCCCTGCTGCTTTTGCTGCTTATCACCACCTAGAATTCAGGACAACTTTTCTCCCTTCAAGTTCTGTTGGTGTGGAGGGCAATGCCAAGGGCACACTTACCTTTACTGTTGCTTGGTTTCCCACTATACAGCTATCCAAGAGGAATATATATATATATTCCTCTTGGATACACACACACACACACACACACACACACACACACACACACACACACATACATATATATGTGTGTATGTGTGGTAGCCTTTGTTAGATGTTTGCAGATAATAGGGAGGAATGACAGGAAGAGAAACCTTAAAAATAGGTGATCAGTCTGGCTCTACAAGTTAAAAGAAAGAAAACTTTTTTTCTTTTTTCTTTTGTTTTAAATTATACTTTCAGTTCTGGGATACATGTGCAGAACATGCACGTTTGTTATACAGGTATACATGTGCCATGGTGGTTTGCTGCACCCATCAACCCATCATCTACATTAGGTACTTCTCCTAATGCTATCCCTCTCCTAGCCCTGCTACCCACCGACAAGCCCTGGTGTGTGATGTTCCCCTCCCTGTGCCCGTATGTTCTCATTGTTCAGCTCACACTTATGAATGAGAACATGCCGTGTTTGGTTTTCTGTTCCTCTGTTAGTTTGCTGAGAATGATAGTTTCTGGCTTCATCCATGTCCCTGTAAAGGACATGAACTCATTCTTTTTTATGGGTGCACAGTATTCCATGGTGTATATGTACCACATTTTCTTTATCCAGTCTCTCATTGCTGGGCATTTAGGTTGAAATCTTTGCTATTGTGAATGGTTCTGCAGTAAACATACATGGGCATATGTGTCTTTATAGTAGAATGATTTATAATCATTTATAATCTTTTGGGTGTATACCCAGTAATGGGATTGTTGAGTCAAATGGTATTTCTAGTTCTAGATCCTTGAGAAATTGCCACACTGTCTTCCACAATAGTTGAACTAATTTACGCTCCCACGAACAGTGTAAAAGCATTCCCATTTCTCCACATCCTCTCCAGCATCTATTGTTTCCTGACTTTTTAATGATTGCCATTCTACCTGGCGTGAGATGGTATCTTATTGTGGTTTTGATCTGAATTTCTCTAATGACCAGTGATGATGAGCTTTTCTTCATGTTTGTTGGCCCCATAAATGTCTTCTTTTGAGAAATGTCTGTTCATATCCTTTGCTCACTTTTTGATTTTTTTTCCTTGTAAATTTATTTGAGTTCCTTGTAGATTCTGGATATTAGCCCTTTGTCAGATGGATAGATTGCAAAAATTTTCTCCCATTCTGTAGGTTGCCTGTTCACCCTGTTGATAGTTTCTTTTGCTGTGCAGAAGATCTTTAGTTTAATTAGATCCCATTTGACTATTTTGGCTTTTGTTTCCATTGCTTTTGGTGTTATAGTCATGAAGTCTTTGCCTATGCCTGTGTCCTGAATGGTATTGCCTAGGTTTCCTTCTAGCGTTTTTATGGTTTTAGGTCTTACATTTAAGTCTTTAATCCAGCTTAAGTTAATTTTTGTATAAGGTGTAAGAAAGGGGTCCATTTTCAGTGTTCTGCATATAGTTAGCCAGTTTTCCCAACACCATTTATTAAATAGGGAATCCTTTCCCCATTGTTTGTTTTTGTTAGGTTTTTCAAAGATTAGATGGTTGTAGATGTGTGGTGTTATCTCTGAGGCCTCTGTTCAATTCATCTGTACATCTGTTTTGGTACCAGTGCCATGCTGTTTTGGTTACTGCAGCCTTGTAGTATAGTTTGAAGTCAGATAGTGTGATGCTTCCAGTTTTGTTCTTTTTGCTTAGGATTGTCTTGGCTATACAGGCTTTTTTTTTTTTTTTTTTTTTTTTTTTTGGTTGCATATGAAATTTAAAGTAGTTTTTCTAATTGAGTGAAGAAAGTCAATGGTAGTTTAATAGGGATAGCATTGAATCTACAAATTACTTTGGGCGGTATGGCCATTTTCACGATATTGATTCTTCCTGTCCATGACCATGTAATGTTTCTCCATTTGCTTGTGTCCTCTCATTTCTTTGAGCAGTGGTTTGTAGTTCTTGAAGAGGTCCTTCACATCCCTTGTAAGTTGTATTCCTAGGTGTGTTATTCTCTTTGTAGCAATTGTGAATGGGAGTTCACTCATGAGTTAGCACTCTGTCTATTATTGGTGTATAGGAATGTTTGTGATTTTTGCACATTGATTTTGTATCCTGAGACTTTTCTGAAGTTGCTTATGAGCTTAAAGAGATTTGGGGCTCCGATGATGGGGTTTTCTAAATATACAATCACGTCATCTGCAAACAGGGACAATTTGACTTCCTCTTTTCCTAATTGAATACCCTTTATTTCTTTCTCCTGCCTGATTGCCCTGGCCAGAACTTCCAACACTATGTTGAATAGGAGTGGTGAGAGAGGGCATCCCTGTCTTGTGCCAGTTTTCAAAGGGAATACTTCCAGTTTTTGCCCATTCAGTATGATATTGACTGTGGGTTTGTCATAAATAGCTCTTATTATTTTGAGATACGTTCCATCAGTACCTAGTTTATTGAGAGTTTTTGAGGTGTTGAATTTTATCGAAGGCCTTTTTTGCATCTATTGAGATAATCATATAGATTTTGTCATTGGTTCTGTTTATGTGATGGATTGTGTTTATTGATTTGCGTATGTTGAACCAGCCTTGCGTCCCAGGGATGAAGCTGACTTGATCGTGGTGGATAAGCTTTTTGATGTGCTGCTGGATTCTGTTTGCTAGTTTTTTTTTTTCCTTTTTTGAGACGGAGTCTTGCTCCGTCACCCAGGCTGGAGTGCAGTGGCGTGACCTCGGCTCACTGCAAGCTCTGCCTCCTGGGTTCACAACGTTCTCCTGCCTAACCCTCCTGATTAGCTGGGACTACAGGCTCCTGCCACCACGCCCAGCTAATTTTTTATGTTTTTAGTAGAAACAGTGTTTCACCATGTTAGCCCAGATTGTCTCGATCTCCTAACCTTGTGATCCACCTGCTTCGGCCTCCCAAAGTGCTGGGATTACAGGCATGAGCCACTGCACCTGGCTGGTTTCCCAGTATTTTATTGAGGATTTTTGCATTGATGTTAATCAGAGATAGTGGCCTGAAGTTTTCTTTTTTTGTTGTCTCTTCCAGGTTTTGGTATCAGGATGATGCTGGCCTCATAAAATGAGTTAGGGAGGAGTCCCTCTTTTTCTATTATTTGGAATAGTTTCAGAAGGAATGGTACAAGCTCTTCTTTGTACCTCTGGTAGAATACAGCTATGAATCCCTCTGGTCCTGGGCTTTTTATAGTTGGTCAGCTATTAATTACTGCCTCAATTTCAGAACTTGTTATTGGTCTATGCAGGGAGTCAACGTCTTCCTGGTTTAGTCTTGGGAGGGTGTATGTTTCCAGGAATTTATCCATTTCTTCTAGATTTTCTAGTTTGTTTGCATAGAGGTGTTTATAGTATTCTCTGATGGTAGGTTTGTATTTCTGTGGAATCAGTGGTGATATCCCCTTTATCATTTTTTATTGTGTCTATTTGATTCTTCTCTTTTCTTCTTTTTTTTTTTTGAGATGGAGTCTCGCTGTGTCGCCCAGGCTGGAGTGCAGTGGCCGGATCTCAGCTCGCTGCAAGCTCCGCCTCCCGGGTTCACGCTATTCTCCTGCCTCAGCCTCCCGAGTAGCTGGGACTACAGGCGCCCGCCATCTCGCCCGGCTAGTTTTTTTTGTATTTTTTAGTAGAGACGGGGTTTCACCGTGTTAGCCAGGATGGTCTCGATCTCCTGACCTCGTGATCCGCCCGTCTCGGCCTCCCAAAGTGCTGGGATTACAGGCTTGAGCCACCGCGCCCGGCCTCTTTTCTTCTTTATTAGTGTGGCTAGCGGTCTATTTTATTAATCTTTTCAAAAAACCAGCTCCTGGTTTCATTAATTTTTTTGAAGAGTTTTTATGTCTTTATCACCCGCATTTCTGCTCTGATCTTAGTTATTTCTTGTCTTCTGTTAGTTTTTGAATTTGTTTGCTCTTGCTTCTCTAGTTCTTTTAACTGTATTATTAGGGTGTCAATTATAGATCTTTCCTGCTTTCTCCTGTGGGCATTTAGTGCTATAAATTTCCCTCTCAACACTGCTTTAGCTGTGTCCCAGAGATTCTGATACATGGTTTCTTTGTTCTTATTGGTTTCAAAGAACTTATTTTTTTCTGCCTTAATTTTATTATTTACCCAGTAGTCATTAAGGAGCAGGTTGTTTAGTTTCCATGTAGTTGTGGGGTTTTGAGTGAGTTTCTTAATTCTGAGTCCTAATTTGATTGCACTGTGGTCTGAGAGACTGTTTGTTGTGATTTCCATTCTTTTGCATTTGCTGAAGAGTGTTTTACTTCCATTTATGTGGTCAATGTTAGAATAAGTGCAATGTGGTGCTAAGATTGTATATTCTGTTGATTTGGGGTGGAGAGTTCTGTAGATGTCTATTAGGTCCGGTTGGTCCAGAGCTGAGTTCAAGTCCTGGATATCCTTGTTAATTTGCATCTTGTTGATCTGTCTAATATTGACAGTGTGGTGTTAAAGTCTCCCACTATGATTGTGTGGGAGTCTAAGTCTCTTTGTAGGTCTCTGAGAACTTGCTTTATGAATCTGGGTGCTCCTGTGTTGGGTACATATATATTTAGGATAGTTAGCTCTTCTTGTCACATTGATCCCTTTACCGTTATGTAATGCTCTTTTTTGTCTTTTTTGATCTTTGTTGGTTTAAAGTCTGTTTGGTCAGAGACTCAGAGACTAGGATTTTAATTCCTCATTTTTTTTTTCTTGGCTTGGTAAATATTCCTCTATGCCTTTATTTTGAGCCTATGTGTGTCTTTGCATGTGAGATGGGTATCTTGAATATATAGCACACCAATGGGTCTTGACTCTATCCAGTTTGCCAGTCTGTGTCTTTTAATTGGGGTATTTAGCCCATTTACATTTAAGATTAATATTGTTATGTGTGAATTTGATCCTCTCATTATGATGCTAGCTGGTTATTTTTCCCATTAGTTGATGCAGTTTCTTCATAGTGTCAATGGTCTTTACAATTTGGCATGTTTTTGCAGTGGCTGGTACTGGTTTTTCCTTTCCATATTTAGTGCCTCCTTCAGGAGCTCTTGGAAGGCAGAACTGGTGGTGACAAAATCTCTCAGTATTTGGTTGTTTGTAAAGGATTTTATTTTTCCTTTGCTTATGAAGCTTAGTTTGGCTGGATATGAAATTCTGGTTGAAAATTCTTTCCTTTAAGAATGTTGCAAATTGGCCCCCACTCTCTTCTGGTTTCTGCAGAGAGATCCACTGTTAGATCTGCTGATGGGCTTCCCTTTGTGGGTAACCCGACCTTTTCTCTGGCTGCCCTTAACATCTTTTCCTTCATTTCTACCTTGGTGCGTCTGATAATTACATGTCTTGGGGTTGCTCTTCTTGTTGAGTATTTTAGTGGTGTTTTCTGTATTTCCTGAATTTGAATGTTGGCCTGTCTTACTAGTTTGGGGAAGTTCTCCTGGATAATATCCTGAAGTGTGGTTTTGAACTTGGTTCCATTCTCCCTGTCACTTTCGGGTACAGCAGTCAAATGTAGGTTTGGTCTTTTCACATAGTTTCATATTTGTTGGAGTCTTTGTTTGTTCCTTTTCATTCTTTTTTCTCTAATCTTGTGTTCACGCTTTATTTCATTAATTTGATCTTCAATCTCTGATTACCTTTCTTCTGTTTGATCGATTCAGCTATTGACACTTGTATATGCTTTACGAAGTTCACGTGCTGTGTTTTTCAGCTTTATTGGGTCATTTATGTTCTTCTCAAAACTGGATATTCTTGTTAGCAATTCCTTTAAATTTTTTAAGGTTCTTAGCCTCCTTGCATTTGGTTATAACATGCTCCTTTAGTTCAGAGGAGTTTGTTATTACCCACCTTCTGAAGCCTACTTCTGTCAATTTGTCAAAGTCATTCTCCATCCAGTTTTGTTCCCTTGCTGGCGAGGAGTTGTGATCCTTTGGAGAAGGAGAGGCATTCTGGTTTTTGCTATTTTCAGCCTTTTTGCGCTGGTTTTTCCTCATCTTCGTGGATTTATCTACCTTTGATCTTTGATATTGGTGACCTTCGGATGGGGTTTTTGTGTGGGCATCCTTTTTGCTGATGTTGATGCTATTCCTTTCTGTTTGTTAGTTTTTCTTCTCACAGTCAGGCCCTTCTGCTGCAGGTCTGGCTGGAGGTCTACTCCAGACTCTGTTTGCCAGGGTATCACCAGTGGAGGCTGCAGAAGAGCAAAGATTGCTGCCTGTTCCTTCTCTGGAAGCTTCATCCCAGAGGAGCACCCACTAGATGCCACCTGGAGCTCTCCTGTATGAGGTGTCTGTCGACCCATGCTGGGAGGTGTCTCCCTGTCAGGAGGCATGGGGGTCAGGGACCCATGTGAGGAGGCAGTCTGTCCCTTAGCACAGCTCAAGCACTGTGCTGGGATATCTACTACTCTTTTCAGAGCTGGCAGGCAGGAACCTTTAAGTCTGCTGAAGCTGCGCCCACAGTTGCACCTTCCCCCAGGTGCTCGGTCCCAGGGAGATGGGAGTTTTATTTATAAGCACCTGACTTGGGCTGCTGCCTTTCTTTCAGAGATGCCCTCCACAGAGAGGAGGAATCGAGAGAGGAAGTCTGGCTACAGGGGCTTTGCTGAGCTGTGGTGGGCTCCGCCCAGTCTGAACTTCCTGGAGGCTTTGTTTACACCATGAGAGGAAAACTGCCTACTCAAGCCTTCCTCCCCTCACCAAGCTGGAGCATCCCAGGTCGACTTAAGACTGTTGTGCTGGCAGTGAGAATTTCAAGCCAGTGGATCTTAGCTTATTGTGCTCCATGGGCATGGGATCTGCTGAGCAAGACCACTCAACTCACTGGCTTCAGCCCCCTTTCCAGGGGAGTGAACGGTTCTGTCTCGCTGGTGTTCCAGGCA
This sequence comes from Rhinopithecus roxellana, assembly GCF_007565055.1. Classification (NCBI taxonomy): domain Eukaryota; kingdom Metazoa; phylum Chordata; class Mammalia; order Primates; family Cercopithecidae; genus Rhinopithecus; species Rhinopithecus roxellana. The sequence continues at coordinate 29,982,403 of NC_044556.1, read as the reverse complement.
CCACTGGGGTACCAAAAAAAACTTCTGCAGCTAGCTGGTGTCTGTCCAAACGGTCACCCAGTTTTGTGCTTGAAACCCAGGGCCCTGGTGGTGTACCAGAGGGAATCTCCTGTTCTGTGGGTTGTGAAAATAGTGGGAAAATCATTGTATCTGGGCCGGACAGCACCATCCCTCATGGCACACTCCCTCAAGGCTTCCCTTGGCTAGAGGAGGGAGTTCCCTGACCCCTTGCACTTCCTGAGTGAGGCATGCCCCACCCTGCTTCTGCTTGCTTTCCGTGGGCTGCACGCATTGTCTAAGCAGTCCCAATGAAATGAGCTGGGTACCTCAGTTGGAAATGCAGAAATCACCTGCCTTCTGCATTGGCCTCTCTGGGAGCTGCAGACTGGAACTGTTCCTATTCAGCCATCTTGCCCAGAATCCAGAAAGAAAACTTTAAAAGTTAAAGTCTCTTATAGATTAGTTAAAATTATGTCTTTTATAAGATAGTCCCATCATGAATACTTCTTAGTTGCCAGTTTTGTTTCTTTGTCATGAAGTTCATTCTTTTCTCCCTTTTCCAGGAAGGATCATCTTCTTTGACCCCCCACAGTGGAAAGCTCCACACTCTGTAGGGGTACGTTTTACTCTAGGATTATCTGTCACAATTGAACAGGCACAAGACTCCCCCAATAATGCATTTTTCTGTGTCTGATTTTATCAGTCTAGAATAACACCACGGGGGGAGAGGGTGAAAAAACTTGGTGTAGACAGTATAGGATGAAGTTTGGCTTTCTATGTTCCAGCCCCTTCTGAATATTCCTTGGTAATGTGGAGGTTTAAATATGCCTCCTCATTCTTCAGCAGATTGCTAGTGAATTGAACCACCTTCCTCATACACACACACACACACACACACACACACACACACAGATTTTTAATCTCAGTGTAATTCTAAGACAAAAGTCTAAATCTATAGATGACTAGTGAGGATTTAGAGTTGTAAGTGATAGAAATCCAATTTGAGCTACCACTAGAGCTAATAATAACTAATGTTTATTAAGTATTAACTATATATGTATATGTGTGTGTGTGTGTGTGTGTGAGTATTTGTGCTATACTAAGGGCTTCACATATCTAGTCAAATTCTAATGACAATTTTATTAGTAGGTACTCTTATCATCCTTATTTTATATATACAAAAACTGAAGCACCAAAGGTTTATAGGCAACTTACTCAGGATGTGTGTTTAAGAGTCAGGATCTGAACCAAGTAGCCTGATTCCAGAGCTGTCGGTTATAATGCTCACCCAGGAGCATTATGCCTTAGGTTGAGCATAATATGGAGAATTTGACTTATAGTTTTCACTATAAATTGGAACAGCCAAACCATTGGGAAGGGCGGAGTAAAAGTGGACTTCAGGAACAAATGGAACCAGGAATTCGAATAGCATTCTCTATCTTTTATCTCTACTTTTTTCTCGGTAGGTCTGCTTCTGCTCTCATCATAGACAAAGTTCCTCATCACGATAGGAATACGAATACTTGATGTTAATATTTCCATATTAATGAAATTAACCATGATTAATTTCCATATTAATGATGTTAATATTTCTCTCATTGGAGAGACTGTTTCTCAGCTACAGTTATAAAAATCGGGAGAAATTTCTAGACAGATAATGATATCTGCCTAAGTCTCTGTCCCCTCCCAAAATATCCTCCATACAATACAGAACAAGAAGAAAAATGACAATGTGTAAAAATGACACCCTCTGCATAACCAGAAAACCAAGGACCCCCAAACTTCAAATTAACTGTAAGTTTAAAAAAAAGAAGAAATGAAATTTCATTGAGCTATTGCTCTTACCTTGCCTCAAACCTTTGCCATGAACAAGAACAGTTTAAAAAGCTGCATGGGAGAGAAAAGAGGTGCCCAAGATTAAAGTGAAACTACTACCACAGAAGTTCCCCAGGTGGGTGGAAGTACTGAAACCATTTCCAGTTTGGCTCACAAAGGCCCAACTATACACTGTTTATAAGAGACATACCTAAAACAAAATGATTCAGAGGTACTAAAAATCAGTGGAAAGGACTGCAGTTGCCTCACCTTGGGTCAGCTGTTCACTCCTGGGCCACTCAACTGTGGCCAACAGTGTAGAGTGCTTTTTTTTTTTTTTTTTTTTTTTTTTTTAAGCTATTCATCTCACAGCTCCCTTCCCTTGCCCTTCAGCTATGTCCAAGGTAGTGGACTCGTTTTAGAATTTGGGAACTAAATGTTTAAAGCAGTGTCTTAAAGAAGAGGGGTTCTAGACTCAGAAGAGGGAGGTACTAGGTAGACTGTATATGTATTAAGGTAAACATTTGCTAGAAATTGTTTTTCAGTATTCTCTTTGATGTTCTCACTAAATTGATTTTTGTTTTTGAGTAATTTGGGGCATGAGCAATGGTAGTATAGAAAAATTTATTACTAGGTAATGAAACTAGAATAATGCTATCTAACAGAAATATGAGAGCCATAAATGTAAGCCATGTAATTTAAAATTTTCTGGTTGCTACATTTAAAAAGCGAAAAATTAATTTTAATAATATATTTTATTTAACCCAATGCACCCCAATTATCATTTAAATATGTAATCAATATACAAAGTATCAATGAGATATTTTCTGTTGTTTTCCTTATTCTTCCAGACCCAGTTGTGTTTACGCTTATAGCACATGGCAATTCAGACTAGCCTCATTTCAAGTGTTTAACGTGATGGACAGCTCAGACCTAAAGAGAGGAACAGTCATTTAGTCATTTTAGCATAATATATGAAAAGTAATACTTGAATCCTAAAATGTGTTTTATTTCTACTTCCCATCACAGTTAAAGTGTGCCCTATCTAATACTTTTATTTTGTGTTTTTGTATGTTAATGATGCCTATTTTAAATTGGGGCATATTTATAGCTTGATCTGTGGCAACCACAAGCAGTGATGGAGTGGAGAGATTGTTTTCTCACTTCCTTTAGATCTCTGTTTCAATAGACCCTTTTTCTGAACATTTGAAACAAAATAGCAGCATCTACCATTTCTCCTCAGCCTTCTGACAATTTCTGTGCCCTTTATATTGCTTTAGTGTTTTTCCCCATATTTCTTCTTATCCATCTGATATACCATTTATACATTTAAAATTGTTTCTTTTTCTAGCCCCTCCCCCACCATACACTAGAATATGAGCTTTGTTGAGGACAAAAACTTTGTGCTGTATTCACTGCTACGTTACCACATCCTAGAACAGTACTGCGCATAGAAGGTGCTTAGTATTTTCTGAGTGCATGAATAAATGAATTTAAGACCATGTGGCATTCGCTATTGGTGTATGTAATGGAACTGCCATCATCATTCCCCTGAGTGGTCTCCCTTTGGTACTGGCCAACTCTTCCCCACCACACTGCTGTCAGTCAGCTTAAACCTCAGTTCTTCTAGCTAAGACCATGACAGTAGTCTCATTGTGGACTCACTGCCTCCAGCCTTCCCGTATAAGCTATTTGATTGCCAGATGAATTTTTTTTTTTTTTTTTTTTTAAATAGCATCTCTGAACATGTTGATCCCTTGCTCAGAGTTTTCACTTCCTCCCAGTGGTTTATAGTTCTTCACACTTGCTTTTAGGAGTCTCTGAAATATCCTGTACTTATATCTTGGTCTGTTGCCACCTAGACAGTTTGCCTTTTATTTTTAAAATGCTTTCAGTGCTTTCTCCTCTTCTTTTCCTTCGTATCAACTGTGTTTTATTCCTAGACACTTTTTTTTTTCCTATCCTGCCTTGACCAGAACCCCTGACTCAGCTTTTGTTGCTTCCTTTACTTTTCTTTGGGCCACGTTAAGAACTTTAACTTTGAGCACTTCCTGATGGATTGATCATAGAAAGGTTGTGAAATATGAATGGACAATGAAATGTCCTCAAAGCAAGACCCTTGGCATGGTTAACCCTTCCAATGGAGGGTTACTCTGGAATGGAGCATTTGTGGCTGAGAGGGAAATGTGTATATCTGTTGAAGTGCAGGGACTGTCTAGAAAAAAAAAAGGCACTTTATTAATGAACATCCTTTGATAACCTATTCCCTTACTACCTTGTCTTTAAGTGGTGCCAATCAAGAAGGGTCTTTGCACAACTTCTTTAAAGTATACATGTTGTTTTATAGCAAGTAAAAAGTGACCTGAATGCTTTCTAGCATATTGAAGCACCAACTTTTTATGGATTGAATTTAAAGCAGTGATGCTTACTTTCCTAACAGCAAAACATTTACAAGTTTCTATAGAGAACCTTAGGAAGTATTCTTTCTGATTCTATTTTCTGGAATAAATTGTGGATTATATTTTCCTTGAATGTTTGGTAGAATTCACTAGTGAAACCATCTGGACTTGATGTTTTCTTTTGGAAGGTCATTAATTATTAATTTGACTTCTTTAGCTGATACAGGGCTATTGGTATTATCTGTTTCTCCTGTGTGAGTCTGTGTCTTTCAAGGAATTGGCCCATTTCACCTAAGTTATCAAATTTGTGGGCATAGTGTTGTTCATGGTAGTCCCTTGTTAACGTTTCAGTGTCCATGGAATTAGTAGTAATGATCTCTCCTTTATTTCTGATATTGGCAATTTGTGTCATCTTTCTTTTTTCTTGGTTAGCTTAGCTGGAAGTTTATCAATTTTATTGATCTTTTCAAAGAACCATCTTTCGGTTTTATTGGTTCCTCCTGTTGTTTACCTGTTTCCAATTTTATTGATTGCTGCTCTAATATTTAGTATTTCTTTTATTCTGCATGCTCTAAGCTTAAATTGTTGTTTCTCTAGTTTCCTAATGTAGAAGCTTTAGATTATTGATTTTAGATATTTTTTCTGGTTTAATATATGCATTTGATGCTATAAATTTTTCTTTAAGGATAGATTTTTGCTGCATCTCATGCATTTAGACAATTTGTAGCTTGATTTCATGTAGTTAAAATATTTCAAAGTTCATTTGTGAATTTTTTGACTCAGAAGTTACTTAAGAGTGTGTTGTTTAATTAACAGATATCTGGATATTTTCTAGCTATCTTTCTGTTGTTGATTTCTAGTTTAGTTCCATAGTGTCTGAGAACATACTTTATATGATTTCTATTCTGTTAAGGTATGTTTTATTCAGTAATTATTTTTATAACAAAATATGTTACCAGTTTTGTATTTGTTCATAAGCTTGAAGAAGACAAAGTCAGTTTACACAGATGAATTAAATCAGCCTCTGCCCTATAGAGCTGAGTAAATTGGCAAGAAATGCTAGCTCACGCATTTTACTACTGCAATATTCTTTTAATTTTTCCTTTTCTTTGAAAATTATTTTAGGTTTGTGGGTACATGTGCAGATTTGTTACAGAGGTATATTGTGTGATACCAAGATGTAGAGTACAAATAAATCTGTCACCCAGATAGTGAGTATAGTACCCAATAGGTAATTTTTCAGCCCTTGCCCTAATCCTCTCCTTGCTCTAGTAGTCCTCAGTGCCTATTGTTCCCATCCTTATGTCTACATATACCTAATGTTTAGCTTCCACTCATAAGTGAGAACATGCGTTATTTGATTTTCTGTTTCTGTGTTAGTTCACCTAGGCTAATAGGCTCCAGCACCATCTATGCTGCTGCAAAGGGCATGATTTTATTCTTTTTATTTTAGGGCTGCACATTATTCCATGATGTACCACAGTTTCTTATCCAGTCTCCCACTGATGGGCACTTGGGTTGATTTCATGTCTCTGCTATTGTGAATAGCGCTGCAGTGAACGCACAGGTGCATGTGTCTCTAGGTAGAATAATTTATTTTCCTTTGGTTGTATATCCAGTAATTGGATTGCTGGATTGAATGATAGTTCAACTTGACTCTTAGTTCTTTGAGAAATCTCCAAACTGCTCTCCACAGTGGCTGGACTAGTTTACATTTCCATCAACAGTGTAAAAGTGTTCTCTTTTCTCCACAGCCTTGCCAACATTTGTTGTTTTTTGTCTTTTTAATAAAAGCCACCCTCGTTTTGATGTGCATTTCTCTGATTAGTGATGTTGAACATTTATGTTTGTTGGAGACTTGTATGTTGTCTTTTGAGAAGGGTCTGTTCATGTCCTTTGCTTGCTTTTCAATGGAGTTATTGTTTTGGGCTTGTTGATTTATTTAAGTTCCTGATAGATTCTGGCTATATAGACCTTTGTCGGATGCATAGTTTGTGAGTATGTTCTTCCATTCTATAGTTTGTTTACTCTGTTGATAGTTTCTCCTACTGTGCAGAAGCTCCTTAGTTTAATTAGGTCCCATTTGTCAATTTTCGTTTTTGTCGCAGTTGCTTTTAAGTACTTGGCCATGAATTGTTTGCCAGGTCCCATATTGAGAAGAGTATTTCCTAGGTATTCTTTTAGGATTTTTACAGTTTGAGGTCTTACATTTAAGTCTTTATCCATCTCGAGTTTATTTTTGTATATGGTGATAGGTAGGAGTCCAGTTCCATTCTCCTGCTGCATATGGCTAGCCAGTAATGCCAGCACCATTGATTGAAAAGGGATTCTTTTCCCCTTTTCTTATTTTCACTGACTTTGTCAAAGATCAGATGGTTGTTGGTGTGCAGCTTTATTTCTTGGTTCTGTATTCTGTTCCATTGGTCTATGTGTCACTTTTTGTACCAGTACTATGCTGTTTTGGTTACTGTAGCCTTGTAGTATAGTTTCAAGTTGGGTAATGTGATGCCTTTGGCTTTGTTCCTTTTGCTTAAGATTGCTTTGGCTATTTGGGCTCTTTTTTGGTTCTGTATGAATTTCAGAATAGTTTTTATCTAATTCTGTGAAAAATGACATTAGTAGTTTGATAGGAGTAGTGTTCAATCTGTAAATTGCTTTGGGCAGTATGGCCATTTTAATGGTACTGATTTTTCCAATCAGGAAATGTTCCTTCAATGCCTAGTCTATTGAGAGTTTTTATCATGAAGGGATGTTAGATTTTATTGAAAGTTTTTTTCTGTGGCTATTGAGATGATCATATGGTTTTTGATTTTAGTTCTATTTATGTGGTGAATGACATTTATCGATTTGCATATGTTGAACCAACATTGCATCCCAGGAATAAGGCCTCCTTCATCCTGGTAAACTAACTTTTTGATGTGCTTCTAGAGTTGGTTTGCTAGTATTTTGTTAAGGATTTCTGCATCTATATTCATCAGGGATATTGGCTTGAAGTTTTCTTTTGTTTTGTTTTTCAGCCATTGTTTCTATGCCAGGTTTTGGTATTAGGATGATGCTGGCTTTGTAGAGTCAGTTAGGGAGGAGTCCTTTCTCCTTGATTTTTTGGGAATAGCTTCAGCAGAATTGGTACAAGTTTTTCTTTGTATGTCAGGAAGAATTTGGCTGTGAATCCATCTGGTTTTTTTGTTGGTAGGTTTCTTATTACTGATTCAATTTCAGAACATGTTATTGGTCTGTTCAGGTTTTCAATTTCTTTCTGGTTCGATCTTGGAAGGTTGCATTTTTCTAGGAATTTATTTCCTCTAGCTTTTCTAATTTGTATGCATAGAGGTATTCATAATAGTCTGAGGTTCTTTTATGTTTGGTAGGATCAGTGGTAATGTCATTTTTGTCATTTTTGATCATGCTTATCTGCATCTTTTCTCTGTTTTTGTTAATCGAGACAGTGGTCTAACAATCTTATTTATTCTTTCAAAGAACCAACTTTTGTTTTTTGTTGACTCTTTAGATGCGTATTTGCATCTCAGTTTCATTAAGTTCTACACTAATTTTATTTCTTTTCTTCTGCTAGTTTTGAGCTTGGTTTGTTCCTGTTTTTCTAGTTCCTCTAGGTGCAATGTTAGATTGTTAATTTGAGATCTTTTTAACTTTTTGATGTAGGCATTTAGTGCTATAAACTTTCCTCTCAACACTACTTCCATTACATCCCAAGTATTTTGGTATGTTGTAACTCTGTTTTCATTAATTTCAAAGTTTTTTTTTGATTTCTGCCTTCATTTTGTGTTAAAATAATTCAGGAGTAAGTTGTTTGAATTTATTGAGACTTGCTTTATGGCTAAACATATGTTCAATGTTAGATTATGTTTTGTGTGTCTATGAGAAGAATGTGTATTCTGTGGTTGTTGGGTTGAGTATTCTGTCGATGTCTATTAGGTCCAATTCGTCAAGTGTTAAGTTTCAGTCCATAATTTCTTTGTTAGGTTTCTGCCTCAATGATCTGTCTAATGCTGTCAGTGGAGTGTTGACATCTTTCACTATTATTTTGTGCCTGTCTGTCTTTTCATGGGTCTCTAAAAACCTGTTTTATGAATCTGGATGCTCCAGTGTTAAGTGTATATATATATTTAGGCACCATGCCTGTGTTTCCCTAGCCCTAAGGGATGTCCTAATGGGCTGTGCTTCCCCGTCCCTTAGGGGCAGCCTGAGCTGAAGGTTAGATTGCCAGGAGACCTGCAGAACTCTGGAGGTCTGCTGGTCCTCTGTGCTTGGCACAGTCAGAATGGGTTGTGGAGTATGTCTGTAGGTGGTCTGTTGATGTAAGAGGTCAAGGGTGGGGGATCTTTGGGCAGAGCAGTGATGCTGTGGGTATGCAGATGGTATGGTGCCTATTGCCCAGGGTTTTTTGCCCCAAAGACAACTGTGGGGACCTCCAGCTTGCTCTTCATTGACTGGTCTCCTTCTGGTGGCTGCTGCAGAACCTGTCCCTACCTGCTAGTTTTTTCCCAAACTTTCTTTGCCCAGATCATTGGGCTGTTAAGTGTTCTAGGCCATGAGGCTACATTGGACAGAGGCTGCAGCTAGCAGATAGGACACACTGTTCCCAGACCAGCCCGCAGAGGGAGGCATGCCCAGCTCTCACACCAGCCCACAAACTGCACATCTCACTCTTTTCAGTGTTCAGAGTGGGTGCTCTTTCTCTGCTTGAAGAACAGCCATATATCTCAGCTTGCCACTCCTGAGCCATCTGCTCTCAACTGGGGGGTTGGGACGGGTCTGAGGCTTTGTCCTCTAGCTAGTTGGCACCAGCTGTGCTAGGGTAGCCATAGTGCTCCTAGGCCTCCAGGAAAGCACTTATGTGGGGCCACTGGCAAGGCACTGAGGCTGGGTAATGGAACCTGTGCTGTGTGCATGCTCTTGTGGGAGCAGCCAGGCAGGGGCCTTGATAGGGGCTGGTGGACAGGGGAGCATGCAGTACAGATGTGCCCCAGTCCTGCAGAACATATAGCCCTACTCTCTCCTGGCCTAGCAGTCAGCAGGGGTTACAGCTACTTGGAGGAAGATGGAGAGCCTTGAATGATGGGTGCCTATTAGAGCATTTTGCTGTACCTGCCATATGTGCAAAATCCCTGGGTTCCATGCAGGCTGGAGCTCTGTCTGTTCCTACTCTCTGGATGGATGCCCCTGTAAGTTCAGAAGCCTGTGGGGGTCATAGGATCTCCTGTAGCTAGGATCCCAGAGGTCCGTGGTGAGAGTAGGTTGTCCCACAGTCACTTCACTCACTTCTTCCTTAGGAGCTGTCCCAGGCCAGGAACTAGTCCTGGCATTCAGCAACCCCATGCAGGGTTCCCAGCTTCCTTCCTCATCAGTCTTGGTGTCTGCATTTCTTCTCTATTGACTCTCAGTGCTTTCTCTCCAAAGATCTGTTCGAAGTATGTTGGTTTACTCAATATTTTGGTCTCTCTTGTTGGGAGAGGGGCTTCCTGGATGCATCTAGTTGGCCATCTTGTCCCTACTCCTCCTGTTAAGGTATGTTTTGTGGCCTGGAATGTGGTCTGTCATGATGACTATTCCATGTGAACTTGATCAGAATGTGTATTCTGCTATTGTTCAGAGTTATCAAATAACTTGATCTAATTGACAATACTCCAGATTGTCAATAGACTATTCCACATTTCCTATAGTTATTTTCCTGTGTCCTTACTGATTTCATGCAATGGAACATTTTAAAAATTCCTGCCTTAGAGCACTGCACAGGGCCCAGTGGTTTAAGAGTTATGAGAGCTAATCCTGAAAGGGGCTAATTTATGACTTGAGAACATCAGAGACATAGGGTACAAAAGACATTTACAACAAGTATATTGGTATTTGAATCATTTACAGGTGTATCATGCATTTATTCCCCTTTAAGGGATGTTTGTTTTGTGTGTGTCCATAAGGGTACAATTTTTAAATGTAAAATGGGTTTATATATGGCCACACAAAATTGCATAATAAGAAAACAAGAATTATTTACACCAAATTATTGACTATAGTTAAAACACCTGGTTCTTCTTTAGTTCCCTATAGTTTCTAAATATCTTAAAGTGAGTGAAAGTGTTTTACTTTTGAAAAAGAACTAAAAGTATATTATAGTTTATTGAGATCTGACACTGTCTCATGTGAGCAATGAACCTGAAGAGTGGACACTATGAACAAAATTGCATGTGAGTAAGCATTGCCATAGCTAGTGTTTGATTACTTGTAGTAATCAAGGAAGAACTTGAATAGAATTATTAATTAAGAATCATGTAATAATTCTAGCACCATTTTTGAAGCCACCCTTGTCATCCGAATAGCACCCTAGACCTTTGCTAGCTTCACAATAACAAGAACGTTTCACTATTGCTTGGTGGGGTTACAGAGAGTGAAGTAGGCACTGACCACACAATAAACACACTGTATAATTGATTCCTGGATATTCAGAACTCATCTCTGGCAACAGAGTATGAACTTTTGGAAAAGATAAACCTAGAATGTTGTAGGTAAGTATAGATATACGTAAGTACAAATTAGAAAAAAAAAATTCTAAAATTTTGTTAGTTTCAGTTATAGTTAAAAAAGTATAGAAGAGAGATTTGAACAAATACATGATAGTATTTTCTTTAGAAATGGTTGGTCTATCATCATTTAAAAATTATGTTATGAAGATGACTTCTTTCTTTAAATCTTATGAACCAACCTCTGTTAGCTTCAAACTTTTCTTCTATAGTTTCCTCACCTTTCTCAGCCTTCATAGAATGGAAGAGAGTTAGGGCTTTGAGTTATGCTTTGGCTTAAGGGAATGTTGTGGCTGATCTGATCTATCCAGACCATGAAAACTTTCACTCTGTCAGTAATAAAGCTGTTTCACTTTCTTATCATTTGTGTATTTACTGGAGTAGCAGCTTTAATTTCCTTCAATCACTTTTCCTTTACATTCACACCTTGTCTAACTGGCACAAGAGGCCTAGCTTTTGAGTTGCCTCAGCTTTTGACATGCCTTCCTCGCCACGCTTAATGTAAATGTTAATGCTTGATCTTCATAATTATTTTATCTTTATGATTTTTTGCTACGATTTTGTAGTTGCTAAAAAATATCATGTATTTTTCATTAGGTTTTCACTGTTATATCAAACTTTTTAAAGCTTTTGATAGTGAAAATTCCAAGCACACAAAATAGAATAGTATGGTTCTTTGAATCATAGTCCTTTTTCTAGCATGAATGCATTAGTTACCGATTTGTGTATGTTATATGCTCTTCCTAACTTATGATTCAGCAGTTTACATTTTGTGCAATGTAACCAATGGCTAACATTTTCTACAGCGTTACTGTTTTTAAAATTTCCATAGCTTAAATATGAATGTTGAAGCATCAACACTTTGGAAAACATAAATTAATTGCAAGGTAGGCACAAGGGAAGCCATTTCTACTGAGGTGTCAAAGACACCTATTATACTACATCCTGGATATTAGACAGTTGGAAGAGTTCATAAATTAAAAAAAAAAAAACTTTAGTAATTTAGAGTTTGCATTTTAAATTATTTTATAAAAGACTCAGATAAAAATGAAAATGATTATTTTGAAAATGCTGCCATGAAGAAACAGGAGGCAGTCAGTGGGACTGCCTTTTGGATTGCTGTGAGACTTGCAAGTCATTGTTCATACTGTTAAAGACCCGGTCCACGAATTCCAAACATTTTCAAAGGTTCTTCGTGTTCTTATCATTCTAACTGCTCTGCTGATGCATTTGATGACTCTCCAGGCACCTGCTTGTTCACAGTCAGTCTATATGCTTCCTCCAGCATTATATTTAGAAGCTGAAGGAGAGAGACATCTTTAATTACCATCTTCTAATTTCCAAGAGGAGGGAACTAAGGTCCATTAGTCCATTAGATCATTAGCAATGTTTCCCTGTCCATTCTCGTGTTGCTCTCATAACCAGATCAGTTCCCATGGCTGCCAAGTCCTTGCCATCCCTTCACGGCCACTTCCATGGTTACTTGCCAAATCAGACTGACTTTACTTCACACCTGGATGACTGCATTTGCTTCCAAGCTCATCTTGTTGTTTTAAGTCAATCCTGTGATCCAATTCAATAAGTTCTTATGGGTTGAATAGATGTTGTAGGCAAGGCTGTGGTTTAGGTTCTGTATCAGTGATTGGTCAAGATTCCACAAGGAGCTTTTCCAAATGTGGGGTGATTTTACATACCTAATCTCAGCAGAACCTTTCCACTGAATTGTGGGAAAAAATTCTGATTTTTACTGTGGTTACATGAGAATATGTCTAAAACGAATGTAAAGCTATTAAGTGTATATTGAGGTCTGTTATATACTAGTATGATGCTGGGAGCCAGAATACCCCAAAAATAGAGGTTTAAAACATAAGGTCTGCTCTGAATATGTGTACATTCTCATTGTGGATAAAATATACTCATAAATGTGCAAGGAAGGATATATCCAAATACTCAAATGAACAATATGAACAAAAGGGCAAAAAAGCAATGGAGAGAAAACTAAGAGATTAAAGATGAAGTAAAGCTTGAGATGAACTATTAAGGTTAAATATGAATTGTGAGGACAGGAAAGATCATTCCAGAGAAAAATATTGGGAATAAACATTGTAATAAACATGGAAGAAAAATTTCTACTTATTCGAATTTGCCTGTAAAACTGTACCTATCTTTGCTCATCTTGCATTTCTCTGTCAATTTTGATAGCCTTTTCTTTTCTGAAATGATACTAAAACAGTTTCAATTCACTCAGTTCCATTGACATCGAGTTGGTAATATCAAATTGGTATTATTGTATAGATATTGTATATATTGCATATATTATTTTAAAGTATTTTCCACATATTTTTTCATGTATTGTTTATACAAACAATTTAAAAGACTATACTGAAAAGTCCTAATATTATTTAAAAAAAAACTCACAAAACCCTAAAATTTTTACTATCATTTACCTACTGTTTTAGCAAGACCTTATTACTGGTTAGGCATCCGAAATAGAAAATCTGAAATCCAAAACACTTCTGGTTCCAAGCATTTCAGATAAGGGATACTCAACCTGTAGAAGTATTTGTGGTTATTCCCCACATCTGAGCTTTACTTATATTGAGTGAAGATTTTAAGTGGAAGTCACTATCACAAGTTTTGGGATAATCAGCTAGTTTTAATCAGCTAGTTTTAAACTAATAAAGATATAACGTGATATACAAATTAAACTTAATTTGTATAAGCCAGCTGTGGTGGCTCACTCCTGTAATCCAACACTTTGGGATCCTCCTGAGGTGGGAGGATTGCTTGAAGTCAGGAGTTCAAGGCCAGCCTGGTAACATAATTGTCGCCCTTTGATTGCCTGGGGCCAGCATTGCAGGTGGTAAAGAATTTACCAAGACAATCATAGGTAAAGAAAAGCAGATTTATTAGAGAAAGAGCAAAGATATGTTGGAAGAGTATGACAGGCAGCACAGCAGAGAAGGGGATATCTGCAAAGAGGCAGGAGCTGGAGGGATGTTTTATAGGGTCATGCTGGAGGGGGGCTGTGTGCAGAACGAGGTCATGCTGTTGGGGCTACCTGTGGAGTGAGAAGTGGTTGTGCCAGTGGGTTGTTTGTGATAAGCTGTCTCTTAGAGCAATTGTTCTCCCCACCTGGAACCCCTACCTCGTTGTTGCTTACTTATATTATCAGGACTCCACAATAGTGAGACCCATCAGTATTTTTTACAAAGTTAGCTGATCATGGTGGTCCATGCCTGTTGTCCCAGCTTCTCAGGAGGCTGAGGCAGGAGGATCTCTTGAGGCCAGGAACTGGAGGCTGTAGTGGGCTATGATTGCATCACTGCCCTCCACCCTGGGTGATAGAGCAAGACTTTGTCTCAAAAAAAAAAAAAGAAAGAAAGAAAAAAGTCTGTAATTTTGTCTTATTCACTAAATAGTGCATGGTCTTATGTGCATGAGAAACTCATAGTTTCTAGAACCTCTTTTCTGGTTGTCAGACTTTTGTGACAATGGCCGTTAAAGCCTGCTGAATTTTAAAAGGTGAAAGGAACTTTTCTTCAAAGGAGAATCTAAATCTTTGGTTAAGGAGTTTTAAGTAGTTTTGCTCATTAACATGGAGTGCTTCTATATACTGTTTCACTTAAATTTAGTTCTTTAAATGAAATAAAACTTCTATATACTGAGTAAAATAGCAGTATCTTATCTCTCAGTTGCTTGTGGGAAAAATCATTCCAAAGGGATGTATGAAAGGCCCCTTGTTTGTTCTGATTAAATGATATGGAGCAAATCTGTGATCTATTTTGACATTGAACATATTCCATAATTAAAAGCAATGTAAGCCAGACTGACATTGTAAATATTGATTTTACGATTTAAAAATTGAGGTTTCACATTTTTTAGTTCTTATACATGCATTTGACTTTCTAGGTGGATGTCTTAGGCTAAAGTAAATAAAGTCAACTTTGTTAGGCTACTTGTGACTGCAGCTGACAAATGCCCCCATTATGAGGAAAATAAAAAACCTGTGGTTATTTTACAGGAAATACTGTACAGGACTGTGGTCTGCAAAGGAAATGCCCACACAGAAACTAAAATACTGTTAGTACTTAATGGTGTACTTTATGCTTGAAGTAAAAATGAGTTGGTATAAATAAACTTTACTCTCCTAGTTTTTATGTTCAGAATTAATTCTAATAAACTTTAATGTAGAGCATGGTAATGACTTTGTATTTTTACACAGCTTGCTGACAGAATGCAGCTAGGAGAGGAGCCCACATAAAAGGTATATAAATCAGGGGAACAGATGGTTGAGGGACAATTGTTTGACTTTAACAATATCATACAATGAGTCAACCCAGATTTAAAATACAATAGTGCTGTATTAAGCAACACTATCATCCCCTTTCATTTGCTCTGGAGACTAGCAGTAGATTTGTAATTGTCCTATTGTAATTCTTTTCACAAATCATTTAGTTTATTTTACTAACATCTCTCTGTGTAATTGGCTCATCATGGCAAATGGACCAATTTACATGGCTGGAAAGGAGAGCAGAGTGTGCATGCTGCTCTCCAGCATCTGTAATTTGTTATGTGAGAAGCTTCTTGTTAGAATTCTTGACATTTACTCACCTGCATAAAATAGGGCTGAAAGGGGCTTTGCAAATGATGTAGTCCAGACTTCTCATTTTGCAGGTGTATTCCAGAAGTAAGTTGATGTTTTCGACATTGATCATTTGTAGACAGGATAATGGCCTCCCTAAGATGTCCATATGTTAACCTTGAAACTGATGAATATGGTACCTTACATGGCCAAAAGGACTTTGCAGGTGTGATACAGACAAGGACCTTGAGATGAGTAGATTATTTTGGATTATCTGGGTGGGTCCAATGTAATTATATGGGTCCTGAAAAGCAGAGAACCTTTTCCACCTGACTCAGAGAGAGATGCTCCATTGCAGGCTTTGAAGATGGAGGAAGAGGGCTATGTGTCCATAATATCTGGATTTTGGACAGTCTCTGGAAGGTGGAACAGGCATAGAAAAGAATTATCTGATAGAATTTCCAGAAAGGGATACTACTCTGCCAACCCTTTGATTTTTGTACGTCAAAAATTCAACATGCGTGATTTTCTGACTTACAGAAATGTAAGATAATAAGAGTTGATTTAGGCCACAAGTTTGTGGTAGTTTGTTACAGCAGTATAGAAAACTACTATACTCAGTATAGAAAACTAATATACTCAGTATAGAAAACTAATATACTCACTATCTTAGAGGATAAGGCGTGCCTAGACCTCAGACCTTCTGCCTTACAGCCTAGGTCTTTTCTCAGGTGGTAAGTGCCCTTTATGTCACTGAATCTTGTACCCTTGAAAGGCAGAAACAACTTCACTCTTCTTCCCCAATATTTAACGCAAGAAGAGACAAAAGAGAGCCACCCAGAAAGTGCTTTTTAACTGATGTCTAAGCACCAGATGTTCCAGAGAGGAACTGAGTGCCAGAATGAATCTTGCTGTGTACTATTTAGCCCTTCAACTTGACTCACCAACACTGTCTTGATTCAGGAGTATCCAGAATGCTGCCCAGAATGCCCAGCAATTTTGTGACTGTGTGTCTTGGGGTGTGTTTAAGGGAGGAGACCACCCCTCATATTGTCTTATGCCCCATTTCTGCCTCCAAAGAAAGAAAAAGTAAAAACTAAAAGGCAGAAATGAAATCCACAAGCAGACAGCCCGGCGCCACACCCTGGGCCTGGTAGTTAAAGATCCACCACTGACCTAATTGGTTATGTTATTTGTAGATTACAGACATTGTGTAGAAAAGCACTGTGAAAATCCCTGTCCTGTTTTGTTCGGATTGAATTACCAGTGCATGCAGCCCCCAGTCATGTACCCCCTGCTTGCTCAATCAATCACGACCCTCTCACACGCACCCCCTTAGAGTTGCGAGCCCTTACAAGGGACAGGAATTGCTCACTTGGGGAGCTTGGCTCTTGAGACAGGAGTCTTGCTGATACCCTGGCCAAATAAACCCCTTCCTTCTTTAACTCAGTGTCTGAGGAGTTTTGTCTGAGGCTTGTCCTGCTACATGTTGAGTCTGGTCTTGACTCCTGTGTCCCAGATATCTTTGGGTGGATGTACAGTTGTTAGGCCCTTCCAAGTAATTCTCAAGCCTCTGGTTGGTCTAGAGTAGGAATTGACCATTAACTAGTATGAAATAAATTCAAGGTACTAATAAAAACATCTTTTAGCTCCCATTTGAATTTTGATTCTGACTTCTCATAAGGTCCTTTATTAAAAATTTTAATCACTCACAGAAATAAAACTGTTTCAAATAAAATCAATGGTTAAAAAACCTGAAATCGGATAAGAGCAAGGACATAATTCCTCAAAAAACCTAATCCAGGAACTTCAGATATGTTTGGTGTCATCTGCCAATGCTGATTTGTTGGTAATAGCTTTCTGGAACATTATTGGAAAGGATTCTGTGGCCAAGTTCTTGATCGAGTAAAATGAGTTCTTTGATCATGTCTGATTTGGGCAGCTGGGGCAATGCTAATCTACTTCCTAGAGTTTTCTCTCCTTGTGTCGATCAATTGTTAATCACTGTTTCTTGGGTGTGATATTTCAGCCAGTTATAAATCCATCCAAATGAACTATATCCCACTCACATTTTTTTCCTAGGATCTAGGTGGGAGATATACACCCTGAGCAGTGTGATGAGAGTTTGAAAATGTGAAGTACAGGGAACAGTGACCTCATTTGTAAGTTGTTCTTTAAACTCACACCTGGGAAATAAGGAAGGAAGAGGAATTTGAGAGAAGGCAACAACTAAGTGTCAAATAGTGCTGTTCTTTCCTTTCCTTAATAGTAGTAAGTAGTTCTTTCACGTTACCTCTGCCTGGCTTAGTCACAGAAAATTTTATTTAGCTGAGAGGGCCCTTGACTGAATGTTGTCATAGATAGTTCAGGGTAGAAAACAAGTAGATAAAACTAAAAATATATGTATATTAAAATGTTGGGGAGAAGACAAGAAATACACAAAAGGAAGTATGAGAAACTATTATAGCATACTAAGTTTTAGGTCATTCATATTTTTTTACTAAATATTTTTATAAGATTTATACAGCAAATGGTAGATACAATTAAAATATTATAATTTTTAATATAAAAACTGAAACAAGTGATAGTATTTAGTGCTTAGATATTAAGCTGTTTATCTGCTTTAAAAAGTATAGACTCAGTCTGACATTACGCCTTTATTTTCTATTTGTTTCTTTCTTTACATTAATACTGGTTTCAAATTCTACCAGCAAAATCAATTTGATTACTGCAGACAGGAGTTCGAAGACTTCACCTTTGTAGCCTCTGTAACAAGGCCTTTTGTGAGAGCACTTTGGCTGTAATGATCAGTTGACCTGTTTGTTGAGTATCATAAAGCTTAAGTGCCTGGAATAGCCCTTGACTTTCACTAACATTGGAAGTTCATCAGTAAACAGTTTGCCAACTGTTTGCCAGTGAACTGCAGTACACTAGAGCAATAATGAAAATGTGACCTCATACCTTTTGTGGCAATTTTCATTTTTTCCAAAAATGACACTTTTTTGCATTGAGCTCTACTGTGAACTATAAGGCAGGAGGGCTCATATTCTTATTACCACTGTTTACAAATATAAAGCTCAACTCGGAAGGATTGATGACTCTCTAAGCCTAGTAAGCAATGAGGTAAAGAGAAACAAATATTCAGCCTTAGGAATGTGAGTTATAACTTACAGTTAAGTATTTTCAGTCTTACAGGTTTCAAATCTGTGTAGCAAGTAGCATAATGGAGCAAATGATTCCTTTCCTCCAGCTTGCCTATTATAACCTTATCGTGTAGATAGGGATTTACAATATAGTAAACATGTAGATAAATTTACAACATTGTAAGGCAGTATTTGGTAAGTAGTGGAAGTTAGTAGATTTAGCTCTGTAAGTTAAATCTACTAACCTTAAGACAATGACAAGATAAACTTGTAGAAGTGGAGACCTTGTTATTGCTGATTCCACATTTCATTAAGAGTACCTATGCCTCTCTATGCAGTCTCATCTATTACTGTTGCTGAAGGGGATAAAGGATTATAAGAAATGATTCCTTTCCTCCAGCTTGCCTATAACCTAATTGTATAGATAGGAATTTACAACACAGTAAATTTGCAGCATTGTAAGGCAGTATTTGATAAGTGTCTTGACAGTGTCAGACATAATAATCTGGTTTGTCCAGATAAATACAAAATGGAGGGTCAGCTTTGGCCTCCATAAGCAGGAAGAAATTCAAGTAGGAAGTAAATTTTAAGTTGAGCTTTGAAAGGTGACTGAGATTTGGATAGGCAGATATTTTGTGAGAGGGTATTTTATTGTGATGGAAAGCAGAGGATTTTATTTGGGCAGAGGCATTGAGGTAGGAAAGTTCAAAGCATTTGCAGGTAGGGGGTAGACCAGTTTGACAGAATATTTCTGTGGGAGAGTGGTTATACTCATTACTTCATATGGGAATGAGAAAGTACTGGATTTTTCTCTATCATGAGCCTGCCTATATTTCCTTCCTCTTCAATTTGTTAAGGAGGAATAAGATCAGGCAGTTTTTTTCCCACGAGGGTACTATCTTTGACATTAATCCAAGTATTTGGTAAAGGGTAATTATATGGATAATTTTGGTTTTTATCTTTTTTTCTTTCTGTTTCTGTATTCCATAATTTTTTTAAACAAATTAAAACCTGTAGAAAAGGTACAAGCATATGCAATAAAGACCCGTAAGTGTGATGCTACTTGCTACACAGCCATTTTAGACCAACCTATCTGTACGTGGCAGCCCTGCCTGTTTGCATATAATTTAGATCAAGGGTCAGCAAACGTTCTCTGTAAAAGGTTGGACAGGAAATATTTTAGGCTTTTTCGGCCATATAGTATCTGTTGCAGCTACTCACATTTATTATTGTGGTAGAAAGGCAGCCATAGACAGCATACAAATGAGTGAGCATGGCTTTGTTCCAATAAAGCTTTATTTACAAAAATAGTAAGACAGACTTGGCCCACCTGTGGTAGTTTACTGACTTTTAGTTTAGAGACATATGGGATCATCTCATTTCAAATAACGGGACCGTAGATTTTTTACCTTTCTCAGCATCTGTGGGTTCTTTTACTCTTAAAATAGTGTTCCTGTTCTTCTATTTCTTTTGGTTAATATTGCTTTTTATATTATTATATTATTTCTAATTCTTAATAAGATTCTGCATGGAGCCTAATAAATCATTGTGGCTAACCACTTAGTTATTACTAGTGATTATAAGGAATACATTATATATGTTTATATTTGAGCCATACTACCTTTTACAATTAATATATTGAAATATTTTGAAGCCAAAATTTTGACTGTTTTATTTAACTGAAAATGCTGTGTACATAAAATATCCTCTTGCTGTAAGTACAGATACAGATAGTATATACGTTCCAGTATTTTTAATTAAGGAACACCTGTAGGTTGTTTTATTTCTTTGGGGTTCTGCTTGCTTCCTGAGAAGGCTGGCCATATTTATCTGTGGATCCTTTTAAGTACAGAGCAGAATACCTTGTACGTCGGTTCTGAAAATGTACATGCCATTATCCATTTGAACCTCTGTATTAGGCCATCCTCATCAATGTGCACATGTGTAATGGTTTCCTTCATTGTAAAAACAAACGAAAAAAGTTCCTTCCTTCCATATTTCCCCTTTAGTTATCACCTTATTCTCATTTCCCTTTCTCAGAAAAATGTCTTGAAATAGTGACGCTATGTGCATATCCACTTTATCCCATCTCCTTTGTTTTTCAGTCTATTCCAATCTGGCATTTGTTCCCATCATCACATTAAAATTACTTTTATCAACATCACTCATGACATTTATATTCCGTATACTGGGACACTTCTCTGCCCTCATCTTAATCAGCTGTTTGCCAGTATTCTACTCAGTTCACGTCTCCCTGCTTCTTGAAACTTTCTTCTTCCTCTGCTGCTTTGCAATGACAGTGGATGAGTCTGTTTGGACTGCCATAACAAAATACCATAGTTACAGTGACTTGAACAATAAGAATTTATTTTCTCACAGCTCTGGAGGCTAGAAGTCCATGATCAAGGTGTTTGCAAATCAGCTTCTTGGAGAGCTCTCTTCCTGACTTGCAGGTAGCCACTTCCTCACTATGTCTTCTCATGACCTTTCCTCAATGGATGGGCATGAACAGGGAGCAAGTAAGCTCTCTGGCTTCTCTTCTTATAAGGACACTAATCCTGTCAGATCAGGGCCTCACCCTTATGACCTCGTTTAACTTTCATTATTTCACATTACTTTCTTAGAAGCCCCATCTCCAAATACAATGGTACTGGGGTTTAGGGCTTCAACATAGGAGTTTTGTGGAGATACAAACATTTGGTCCATTAACAGACAGTCTCCTCACTTTACTACTACCTCACTGGCCATTCTTCTGTCTCTTTGCTCAGCTTTTCTTCCACTGCTTGGTCTCTAAAATTTGGAGTTCTCCAGGCTCTATTCTAATCTTTATTATTATTTTTTAATGCTACCCAGCCCACTTGGGGAGTCTCAGCCATTCCCATTGCTTCACTTATTTCTATACAGATTCTCCGAGATTTTAATCTGCACAGTAGGTCCCTTCTCTAAGTTTCAGACTCACAGTCAATGCACATCTCATATGAACTCAAATTTTGTATGTCTAAAATGGAACATTTAATTTCAAAATTCCTGTATGTGCTTCTTCCCCATCCTTCATTTTAGAAAATGGAAGAATTTTCTATTTGTCTGCAGTTTCTAAAATCATAAACCTGGACAATATTGTTGATTCCTTCATGTCTGTCATCACTATTGTAAGCAAGTTTTTCTGATTCTGTCTTCAAGAGTCACCTTGAATTTTTCCACCTTTCTCCTTCTCCTCTGGGCTTTGAGGAACTTTCTCATCAATTGGATAGTGGGTAAAAGATTACTTTTCTTGATTCTGCAGCCTAAGTAGCATCTCTGAATCTCCATTCCCACAGTCTTCCATATTATATCAACTTGTTTTATTGTCTTCCTAGTATCTTCTCATCCAAAATTTTATGGCCTATTTATTTGCTTACTTGTTTTTTGTCTCCTCCTTTGAGAATGTAATATTAACAGAACAAGGAAGGGTCTTGTTAACTTCACTCTTCCTATGTCCACATTACCTAGAAAAGTGCCTGGTATGTAGTAGGTGTTCGAGACATAATTATTATAGAAGGAATGAACCTCTTTTGCTACTATTTTAGTTCATGCCAACATCATCTTTTGCCTGGACTATTACAGTAACCAAGTACCCCCAGTTTTTTAAGAGATCATTTAATTATTTTTTTTCCCTCTTTTTTCTCATTCCTCCAGTTCCTTACTTCCCACTTATCCCTTTGGAAATGCAAATATAGCCCTTTGCCTTTCCTTCACCATACATTCCCTACAGGGCAAGTTTTTCTAACCATGGACTCCAAGACTGATCTCTCCTCCAGAGTTAACAATTTACAAACCAAAGCACGCCCACTATGGAACTCTCATCCACCATGAGTTTTGCCTCAAGAGGTAACAGTCAAAGAGTATGCCTGCTGCTTTCTCCCATCTGGTGAGTTTTTGCCCTAGTCCTGCCCACAAAGGCACCAGCAGTCACCAGCTCAGCCAGTCAGTAGATACGGCACTGGAGCTGACACAAGGACCCCAATCCCCGACTTCCTCCCTTGCATGCCATTTCTCTTTAAAAGTGCCTACTTTCTGCTCCGAAAGCAAAGCAGTGCACGTAAAGGCAGGCAACCTGTACTTCTTCCCTTAAGATAGCTTTGGAATAAATCACTTTCTTTATACCAGACCTTGTTGTTAATTGGACTCTGCAAGCGGAGAGTGAGGAAACCTGCATTTCTGTTGCATTACTAACTAATCAGGTCTCCCTTTTCTGCTGTTGCCTTCCTGCAATCTGTTTCCATAGAGCAGCCAAAGTATCCTCCAACAGTGCATCTCACACTGCACTGTGCACTCCCCAGCTGGAAGCTTGTCTTTGGCTTTTCCTTGCACGTCCTGGCCACTCCAACCTCCTCTCTCTTCCACTCATCCATTTTACCGTGGACATGTCAGGTGTCTACCAGTTCCTAGAACATGCCACACACTTTCTCCCACCTCTGAGTCTTTTACTTTGCTGGTGCTCTTCCTGGGTTGTTCATGATCTTCACATGACTGGCCCCTTCTCTTTGAAGCTTTTATGTCACAGTGTAAATGACACCTTTTTAGAGAGGCTTCTTCCATCTGAGTTGGGTTTTCCCTTCTTCATTGGCCCAGCACCAAGAAGAATTTCTTCACAGAACTATTGTCTGTAATTGTTTTATATCTTTGTTTACTGTCTTTCCCATTTTTGGCTTCATGAGGAAGGACATTCTTACTCTTTATTGTATTTCAATGTCTATCTACTTCCGGACAATCAACACTTATTTGCCAAATCAGTGAATACGTATGCTATAACATTTATATTTTTCCTTAGGTATCTGAAAATACTTTGTCTTCAGAATTTTGTCTTCTAAGGATATAATAACAACAATGATTATTTAAGGAAACTTGAATGACAAGATTAGTAACGTTTCTATAATATCTTCTTCTATAGTAAATCTAAAGTGAGGAGCTTGCTTTTTTATATTGTATTTATCCAGCGACAGCTTCATGAGTCAGAGGTACCTGTTAATATATGACTCACATAAGACAGTGGATTTATACTGTCAACTGCCTTTTTATACCTTCAGTTATCTAGGTCATTAGGCAGTTTGCATTCTTTTCTCTTGGTTATATAGGTATTAAAGAAAACTTGCCCCTTCTTATACATTAAAGAGGGGGTAAGCTACTATTTTTTCTTCTAAGTTTATGGATTGGAAAGACTTTTAAAACTGGGTGATCAGAGAAATGAAGGTCAGTTTTTCCTAATTTTTAATTTTTATGGGTACATAGTAGGTATATATGTTTATAGAGTACATGAAACATTTTGATACAGACCTATAAGGCTTAATAATTACATCAGGGTAAATGGGGCATCTGTCATCTCAAATATTTATCATTTATTTGTGTTATAAATATTCCAATTATACTTTTAGTTATTTTTATTTTTATTTTTTATTTTTTATTTATTTATTTTTTTTGAGACGGAGTCTCGCTCTGTCACCCAGGCTGGAGTGCTGTGGCCGGCTCTCAGCTCACTGCAAGCTCCGCCTCCTGGGTTTACGCCATTCTCCTGTCTCAGCCTCCCGGGTAGCTGGGACTACAGGCGCCGCCACCTCGCCCGGCTAGTTTTTTGTATTTTTTAGTAGAGACGGGGTTTCACCGTGTTAGCCAGGATGGTCTCGATCTCCTGACCTCGTGATCCGCCCGTCTCGGCCTCCCAAAGTGCTGGGATTACAGGTTTGAGCCACTGCGCCCGGCACTTTTAGTTATTTTTAAATGTACAATGAATTTTTAGTAACTGTAATCACTCTGTGTGTTTTCAAATACTAGATCTTGTTCATTCTATCTAACTCTGTTTTTGTACCTGTTATCCATCCCTAGATCCTACCCCCCAACTCCCCTTCCTAGCCTTGGTAACCATTCTTCTACTCTCCATCTCCATGAGTTAAATAGTTTTAATTTTTAGCTCCCACAGATGAGTGAGAACATGTGAAGTTTATCTTTCTGTGCCTGGCTCATTTCACTTAACATTATGTCCTCCAGTTCCATCCATGTTGTTGCAAATGACAAAAATTCATCATTTTTTATGGATGAATAGTACTCTATTGTGTATATGTACCACATTTTCTTTATTCATTCATCTGCTGATAGACATTTAGGTTGCTTCCAAATCGTAGATACTGTGAACAGTACTGACATAAACAGGGGAGTGCAGATACCTCTTTGATATACTGATTTCCTTTCTTTGGGGTATATACCTAGCAGTGAGATTGCTGGATGATATGGTAGTTTTATTTTTAGTTTTTTGAGGAATCCTCTTACTGTTCTCCATATTGGCTATACTAATTTACATTCCCACCAACAGTGTATAAGGGTTCGCTTTTCTCCATATCCTCGTCAGCATTTGTTACTGCCTGTCTTTGGATAAAAGCCATTTTAACTGGGTAGAGATGATATTTCATTGTAGTTTTGATTTTTATTTCTCTAATGATCAGTGATATTGAGCAGAGGTCAGATATTTTTGTATGGCAACCCCAGACTTGAGAAAAGAAAAAAGCAGTTGTTATTTATAACAACTGTTATCATAGATTTTAATCCCACAATCATCATACTTCCTTGATGATAAAACAGTTTGAAGGAAGTACTTGGCAGTGTATGTATTTTTAAAGGCATTATGAAATGCTACATAAATTCCCCTAATCGAATTTTTCCATTTAAAAGTTTGAAAAGTGATATATTTTCACTTTTTTCAAAAAGTGCAATTTGAGGCATTCCTATTCTCATCACCAAGATTTAAGAGATATTAACACTTTGTCATATTTGTGTCATATCATTTTTGAAAAAAAATTTTTTTTGAGACAGAGTCTTGTTATGTTGTGCAGGCTGGTCTTGAACTCCTGGCCTGAGATAATTCTCCTACCATCAGCCTCCCAAGTAGCTGGGATTATAGCCTTGAGCCACTGTGCCTATCTCTAATATCATTTTCTCTTTTTTAAAAATAAGAATTAATATATTACATATGTAACCGAAGCTTTCGTTTGTTATTATATGAGGTTTTGACCCATGATTGTTTCTTCTCTCCCTCCCCAGAGTTGAATATATATATTTAATCTGCATGATAGCAAGGGAAGAAATAATTTCTGTTTCTAAGAGGTTGACATTGATATAATTGAAAGGGGAAAAGATAGAATGTTGTTAAAGACAAAATACTTGGTTTCCTGGAGGCAATCTATTTTGCTGTTTCGTCTGGAGCCCTATATGAAAGGTTCAGAAAAGTTCGCAGCTTATATATTGTTTCCAAACTTGAGTTAAAAACAGGGATCACTAATATTTAAGATAACAAACAAAAAACCCTACAAAGTGATACTTTTATCTTTTCGGCAATTCTTGTGTCATAAAACTGAATTGAACAAACTCTATATATTTTGACTATGAGAATCAAGATTCTCAGGAAAGTCAGGCAATTGAGTGAGGCCTAGACTGTCAAGTTTTTAAATTTTTTCTAAATGATGGTGGTGTGTCGAGAGGGGAGGGCTGGATCCGGTGGGGAGACTGAATAACCAGTTATCTAGAGACCTGGCATCATGAGAATGTTGTCAGCTTTCACCTATATGATATGATACTGCTTTATATTTTTACTACTTATATATATGGTCTTAAACATTTATTTATACCATTTGTGTGTTTTACATTCATGTATTATTATTTACATAAATGACAAAATCCAACTTGTTTTTTAAAAAATATTTTTGAGAGTAATCCCTTTTGGAGATGAATCCCTGGCGGTACATATAACTTTAATTTATTTTAACTGTTCTAAATAATACCAACATATTATAGTTTGTTTTTCTAACATGCGTTCCTCCCTCCTTTCCCCTCCTTTCCTGTTTCCTTTCCTCTCCTTCCCTCTTTTCCGGAATTTGTGTCTGTGTAATTCCTAGGTAATCATTACTGAAAGCATGATCAGCATTTTATGGTTAAAATAAAAAAAAAAAAATCTGTGCCGGGCGCATTTCCACTGAACGTATAGAGAATATATCTGAGGGAACTCAGTAGAGCTCCATATGGATACTGATTGATTGGTACTGGGCCCGTGGAGACTGC
Source organism: Rhinopithecus roxellana (assembly GCF_007565055.1). NCBI lineage: Eukaryota > Metazoa > Chordata > Mammalia > Primates > Cercopithecidae > Rhinopithecus > Rhinopithecus roxellana. The sequence continues at coordinate 29,955,843 of NC_044556.1, read as the reverse complement.
TAGATTAAACAGGAGGCAGATAGTCTTTCCTCTGGGAGTCTTGCCTTTGGGTGTGTCCATCATCTGCTGAATTAGTACCGCATTCACATCAGCTCTAGGGGAAGATTGCTTCTATCACATGGTCCACATGAACCTGCCCTTTTCTCCTCACTCTGGAAACTTGACTGAGGTGGGAATCTGATCAGAGCAGTTGGCCCAGTTAGGAGTCCCCATGTGCCGTTTAATGACAAGTGTGCTCCCTGGTATTTGTTCCGAATTAATTTCCTCTGTGTGAATGGTGTCTACAGCTTGTGGAGGTGGCCTTTGGGGAATTAGTCTCCTTAGTCTCTGGTTGCCAGATGAAATTGTGAAGTTGAGTCCAGAGAGCAAACTCAGAGCAGTAAATTGCATTTTTTTTTCCACTCTGAAAACCACTTGCCTACTATGAGTTTCTTGCCTTTTTTTTCTCTTCTCTCGAGTTTTTGGCCTTGGCACAACTATAGGTTTATGGTAGCTCTGATTGATGTGGTCCTGTCTGGTGGTCAGCACCCTCTCATCCTCTGCCAGCCACATGGGAGGGACTCTCCTCCTTGCCTCCTCATCCCCTGCCTGTGGATATCCCTCTTCTCTTGCAGTCTGGGCCATTGTTGGGCATCACTTAACTTGTTTGGTTTCCCTGATTCCCTTTGTCTGTTTCCCTTCCATCTGAGTAATTTCAAAGGTTAACTCTGATTCTGCCTCTCCTCTGCTCCTCATAAACTTTTTTTTTTTTTTTTTTTTTGAGAGGGAGTCTCGCTCTGCCGCCCAGGCTGGAGTGCAGTGGCCGGCTCTCAGCTCACTGCAAGCTCCGCCTCCTGGGTTTATGCCATTCTCCTGCCTCAGCCTCCTGAGTAGCTGGGACTACAGGCGCCCGCCACGTCGCCCGGCTAGTTTTTTGTATTTTTTAGTAGAGACGGGGTTTCACCGTGTTAGCCAGGATGGTCTCGATCTCCTGACCTCGTGATCCGCCCGTCTCGGCCTCCCAAAGTGCTGGGATTACAGGCTTGAGCCACCGCGCCCGGCCAGCTCCTCATAAACTTTTGATGACTCTCCATGCTACAGAGAAAACGGCTTATTCTCCTTAACATAGCCTGGACGATTTTTTATAATTTGACTGTAACCAGCTTGTCCATTTTCATGTCTTATCTTTTCTAACACACAGCTGTGCTGTGGTTGATGATTCCTTGCTCCCCAGACCTGCTGCGTACACCTCTTGCATCTAGTTTTCCCTCTACCTCTCCACCCAATGCCCTCCTCTGATAATGGAAATCCTCCTCTCTCTCTTCAAGCCCAGCATGCATGTTCCCTTCTCTGCGAGGTGCCCCAGTACCATCAGTAGGAGTTAACCACCTGCGCAGTGGTGTTCCTTTAGATCTTTAGAATTTTTTTGTCTGCCTACTATCGTGATGTGTCAGATATGTGTCTTTCCCCATTAAGTAGTGAACTCCTTCAGAGTGAGAGCCATGAATATATCCTTGGAAAGATACCTTAGCACCTTTAGAGTCTCTTGCATCTTTTAGGATTGAATAGCTGTTACTGGAGGAACACTGTTGTGGGTGCTTGGTGTGAGGGTGTGTGGTATATTGAACTGGAGTCCGGACACCCAGGCTAAAGCCAAGGCTCTGGCCCTATTCAATGATGCTGTTGCCTACAAATGGTCAGTAAAGGCTTATTGATATATGAAATGATGAAATGGTATTCTGTGTGATTTGAGGACCATCCCTGAACCTCTCTGTGTTTTAGTTTGCTCATTTGGAAAAGAAGAGGGTTTGAGTAAATATTATTATAGATTTCTTCTAGCTCTAAAAGGTTCATATATTCCTTCTTTTGTGTACGTTTTGTATTTTCCAAATTATCTACAATGAGAATTTACTACTTTAAAAATTTGAACTGTCAGGTTGAAGTTCTTATAACTCAGAGCAAAAGTAAATGAGTCAAAAGACAGAAATGAGATTGTGTAAGCCAGAACTGCTGAAGACTGTGTAAGACTGCGTGCGGCCAATATTAATCAATTAAGAAATCGGTCCGGCATGGTGGCTTATGCCTGTAATCCCAGCACTTTGGGAGGCTGAGGCGGGTGGATCACGAGGTCAGGAGATTGAGACCATCCTGGCTAACATGGTGAAACCCTGTCTCTACCAAAAGAATAGAAAAAATTAGTGGGGCGTGGTGGCAGGCATCTGTAGTCCCAGCTACGTGGGAGGCTGAGGCACGAGAATGGTGTGAACCCGGGAGGCAGAGCTTGCAGTGAGCGGAGATGCACCACTGCACTCCAGCCTGGACGACAGAGCAAGACTCCATCTCAAAAAAACAAAACAAAACAAAACAAAACAACAACAAAAATAGTGATTTGATTGAGCACCACTATATGCTTGGCACTAGATGAGCACTTCTGCATCACCTATCTCATTTAATCTTAAAAATCACTTTGTGGAATTGGCATGGTTATCACTTTATAAGAGAAAATAGGCTCAGAGAAGTGAAGGAACTTGTCCAAAGTCACCCAAGTACTCAATTTGCAAGTCATTATTCAAGTATAGATTCATCAACTTTTTTTTTTTTTTTTTTTTTTTGAGACGGAGTCTCGCTCTGTCACCCGGGCTGGAGTGCAGTGGGTGGATCTCAGCTCACTGCAAGCTCTGCCTCCCGGGTTCACGCCATTCTCCTGCCTCAGCCTCCTGAGTAGCTGGGACTACAGGCGCCCGCCACTTCGCCCGGCTAGTTTTTTGTATTTTTTAGTAGAGACGGGGTTTCACCGTGTTAGCCAGGATGGTCTCGATCTCCTGACCTCGTGATCCACCCGTCTCGGCCTCCCAAAGTGCTGGGATTACAGGCTTGAGCCACCGCGCCCGGCGATTCATCAACTTTTAAAGCTCATGTTATTTTGTTAATACATCACATTGCCTTTCTGTTAGGCCAGAGGTCCTCAACCCCTGGGCCACAGACCAGCACCAGGTCCATGGCCTGTTAGGAACCAGGGCACACTGCAGGAGGTGAGGGGTGGACGAGCGAGCATTACTGCCTGAGCTCTGCTCCCTCTCAGATCAGTGGCAGCATTAGATTCCCATAGGAGTGCAAAGTGTATTGTCAACTGCACATATGAAGGATGTAGGTTGTGCGTACCCCTTACGAGAATCTAACTAATGCCTGATGATCTGTTGTAGAACAGTTTCATCCTGAAACCATCACCCCACGCCCCCCTCCACACCCCACCACAGGTCTGGAAAACTTGTCTTCCACAAAACTGGTCCCTGGTACCAAAAAGGTTGGAGAATGTTGTGTTAGGCAACTAAATTATCGCATATATGTGGCTAAGGAAGATACTGGGAGTTGGGAGGTATTGCTACTAGGTACCTCATATTTTAAACAAACAGTGCCTTAATTATTGATAGTGCTTGAATTTCATTCCAAATATCCTATCTTCTTTAAAGAAGTAGTTTACTACTGTTTTATAAGCTATTCTCATTAGCATCTCTGTCAATCAGGATTCTTAGTTGTAAGCCACAGAAACAGACACTGGATGATTTAAATAGGCAAGGAAGTAATTTAGAGCACATTGAGTAATTTACAGAATCTCTGCAAGGGCCTTAGAACCAGGCAGCCAGGAATAGTGCCTAAAATCACATCATTGAATTTGGTGATGAGAGTTGGCCAGGGGCACTGTCATTGTCACTTGGCAATTATCCTGTATTCCAGCCTCTGCTCTGGAACTCTGATTTAGATGCTGCTGCAGTTGCTGTGAGAATGTGTCTACATCCCTTTCACCTCACTAACTTCCAAGTTAAAGTCTGGGGCTGGTATGCCTGATTGACAGAAAGCAGGTCTTGAGCCAAGGTCATAGCTACAATGGACTCTAGAATGTAAATGTTGGATATTTTTATTTTTAGAGTGGGATATGGGATTTTCTTCCTAAAATAGACACTATTCATGCATGGGAAGGTGATTCAGATACACAGGAGCCAAAGTGAACGACAGATGCTGCAGCATCTATGTATAGATTGTAATTCATTTTAATAACATGAGTTTTCTCATTTAAAAATAAGAAAACTGATATGGAATTTTCCATTCCTTTAGGCTAGGAACTTTTGGGGACTCTCTCATTCATTTTCTGGAATCAGTTGTCACCAAGTTCTATTGATGCTTATAAATCAGTCTCAGGTATACCACTTCCTCTCTATTACTAAGGATATAAACCCAATTTGAGTTTTCAAGATGTGGAAATTGGAGTTTCTCAATAATCTCTCTTCCCTTGTTCTCTCTGAATTTCTCCTCTTGGCTATGTCCTGCAAATTGCTGCCAGAATATTCTTTCATAAGCACTGTTTTCATCATACCTCTGCATTGCTCAAAATTATTATGGCTTAGGGGAGATACTGTAGGCCACTAATCTAGCAAAAATTTTATGGCTAAGACCTCAAGCACAGGCAACAAAATAAAACTGGACAAATGGGATTATATTCAACCTAAAAGCTTCCAAACAGCAAAGAAAACAAAGTGAAAAGACAACCTGTTGAATGGGAGAAAATATTTGCAAAATATTCATTCCACCAGGGACTAATATCCAGAATATACTGGGAACTCAAATAACTCAACAGCAAGTAATCTCATTAAAAAGTATGCAAAAACATGAATAGACATTTCTCAAAGGAAGACACAAATGGCCAGCAGGAACATGAAAAAATACTCAGCATCACTAATCATCAGGGAAATGCAAATCAAAACCACAATGATACACCATCTAATACCATTTAGGGTGGCTGTTACTAAAAAGACAAAAACTACCAGATGCTGGTGAGAATGTGGAGAACAGGGAACTCTTATACACTGTTGGTGGTAATGTAAACTAGTATAGCCATTATGGAGAACAGTATGAAGATTTCCCCAAAAATAGAACTATCATGTGATAGTTTTCATTACTGACTGGGTATTTATTCAAAGGAAAGAAAATAAGTATATCAAAGGAATACCTGCAGCCCCATGTGTATTGCAGCACTGTTCACAATTGCCAAGATATGGAATCACCCTAAGTGTTTACCCATCAACAGATGAATGGGTAAAGAAACACACACACACACACACACACACACACACACACACACAGTGAAGTAGTAGCCATACAAAAGAATAAAATCCTGTCATTTACAACAATGTGGTTGGTTCTGGAGATCATTACATTAAGTGCAATAACTCAGGCAGAGAAAGACGAATATCACATGTTCTCACTATTATGTGGGAACCAAAAAGTTGATCTAATGGAGGTAGAGAGTAGAATGGTAGTTACCAGAGGCTTGGAATGGTGTATGGGGGTGGGGATTGAAGAGAGGTTGGTTAATGGGTACAAGCATACAGTTAGATAGAAGGAATAAGTTCTAATGTTCAATAGCAAAGTACAGTGAGTATAGTTAATAATGCATTATATTTTTCAAAATAGCTAGAAGAGAGAACTTGAAATGTTCCAACACATAGAAATTATAAATGTTTGAGGTGATGGTTGTTCTAAAGACCATGGTTTGATCATTATCCATTCTAAAGTGGTAACAAAATATCACATACATAAAAATGTAAAGATACTATGTATCAATAAAACATTTAAAAATTATTGTGGTTAACCATAGCAATTGGTTTATTCAGGATTTAGTGACCTATAGTAACTAATATGCCAATATGCCAATTTGGATCATTTCTGATTTGGATCCCTTTGCTGCTAAGAGGCAATATGGAGGAGTAAGTTTGCTTTGCTCATGCTGTCTCCTGTCTAGAATGCCATCTCTGTTCTTTTAGATGTCCAAATTCTACCTTTTTTTGGGTGTAGCTTGTCTCTCCTTTTCCATGAAGTCCCCATACCTTTCCAGACTTACTTATTGATTTTTCTTTTTGATACTGAATTATTTGTAATACGCATTTCATAGCTTATAATTTAGTGGCATTTTCTAATTTTATCAAGAGTTTTTAATTCCTGTGTTCTTATATCCCTTCCTGCTTCAACCCCCATGCCAAATCCTTAAGGGAAAAAAACATGACATAGACTTATTTTTATCCTATTCCTAGTACTTGACCCTTAATAGGTTCTTGGTTGATGATTAATTGAATGGGAAATAAACCTTGGATGTAGATTTCTAGTAGGTGTTACATTTTGCAATGTGATTTAACAGTTCTAGACCAATCGTTACTTGGGCTTCTGAGCACTGTACATTCTTCTCCATACGGAATTGAATGCTGTTGAGTACATTAAAAATAGTCCTGTATATATGACTTGAACCACAACTGTTTCCATCTAGGATTGAGTAGGTGCATAGTTAACCTCCACTATTCCTATTCTTTGGAAATCAGCTTAAAAATGATAATAAATAAAACTGAACTTATCAAAGTTTTTTAGGTAATAAAAATGGGCACACATGTGATACAAATAGGAGTTGGCAGGATGCTCTTCCTAATATTTTTCTCCTTGTGTCTATTGTAGGATTTTCCATTATATATTTCTGTGTCATCTCTCCATCAGGATTCTCATTGTGCATGAATCTATCTCTGCACAAGAGTGTCAACTCTGCCAGCAGCGTCTAACAGCATTGTAATTTAATCAGCTGCTGTGTTAAGTTTCAGGAAGTTTCCTGTAAGCCAAAACTTGTAAAGCTTTGTTTCCTTTTAAACTTTTGTTAATGATATTATTTAAGCATTTCTTTTTACAGTCTAAATTTTCTAAGAAAATGTGATTTTGTTTACTTCAGTGCTTGCTGTTACAGAGGCCATTATTTTTTCCCAAACTAGACCTTATTGTGAGGTGTGGCATGCTTAATTTGTCCACTTGTAGAAAATGATGTAAGCTTATGGCTGCCTGTTGCAACTTGAAAAACCTTAAAACCAAAATCTCAGGCCATATTATTTAATCTGTCAATTATCCTTCTTACATAGGAATTCTTACTAGAAGTCAAAAGGCAGTTCTCAGAGGAGCCCTGAGTCGCAGGATGTTTATCACCTCTTAGTGTTCTCCTTTGGTTTGTTCTTTTTCATCTTGCTTTGCAGTTGTTTGTTTTGTAAGAATTATTTAGATATTAAAAAGCATTAACTGTTTTTAGCGTTTACTTTTGTTTATTATGTTGCTATATAATAGTTCCACTTTTTATGAATTCCGGTTATCAAAATGGTCTATTGTGTTTTCTTCCCATATTTTAAATCTTATAACCTTTGAAAAATTTTTAATAACCTAGAATTGTTCTGGTGTAAGGTAAGGAAACACTGATTTTAAAAATGTGATAATTTCAGCCAGTTTTGTAAGCATTACTCCCAGTTCTCTTATTTTGTGTTGATGCCCAGCAAGATTTTCCCCTCATTTGCTTTTCTACGTGAGGCTTTTCCAGAGTGTCATCCTATTTTAAAATAAAATGTCAGCCTGCTTCTTTCACTTTGCAGATTGCCAGTCATGCCCAGTATCATACCCTGTACAGATCTGGGGGTCGGGCTCATTCTTCCTTTGCCCAGGTCATCTGTGAGTGTAAAGCATGGAAGGAGTCCTGTAGGCATCACTTGAGGTGATCCTTTCTAAAAGATACCTGTTCAGCTTCTAACCAGCTTTAGAATGATACGACATTGTTTTCTGAGTGTGGAAAGTGATTAAAAACCAACAAAACCTGTCCCTGTTATTTCTTTCATCTTCTCTGTGCCTTCTGTGTCTGTTTTAGAAGGAAATTAGACTGTCTGTTAAATAGAGCACCTTCATGAGTAGAGAGAGGACTTCTAAAAGTTGAACTATCCACATGTGCCCAAAATGAAAAGACCTTTTTGAGAATATCTTCTAGTCTGTTATTTTTGATTGTTTGTTTCCTACCACTTTTTGACCTTTAATGTTTCCTTTTTCTTTTAATTTTCTTCCATTGTCTTGGTGGTTCTCTGTGCTGCCTTTGCCTTATTTTCCATCTTCCTTTCCTAACAACTGGTCCTGTTGCCTATTGTTTCTGTTTCTCACCCAGTCTTCTGCTGTCTTCTTACTGTTGTTCATTGTGGGATGATCTCAGGATATCCTGGATGAATGGAAAAGATGTGTTTGGAGCTTTGCTGTAACATGATTACCTATTGGGTGATCATGCTTGGGTAGAAAAGTAAGATCATTCAGCTGAAACCCTGAGGGAAAAACTATCTCCTAGATTTCCTTACTGAAAAATCCCAAATCATAAGAAACATATTTTAGTCTTGTCCTAAGAATATAATGACTAAGGCAAAATTCAAATGGGACTGTGATGTTTTATAAATTTTCATGAAATAGTAAAACTTCCATGTCTCATAGCAGTTTTAAAAATCATCATAATTTCTATAGTTATATATATAAATAGAGTATGTGGAATTGAAAGTATGACTGGAAAGGGACTTGCTTAGTTCCCTGGGCAAGAACTTCACTTTCTCCTGGTTCTGAGAATAACACATACAACTCCTGTCACTCCTTTCTGTGTATGTCTTTTCTGTCCTCATTGCCTTATAGTCTTCTGTGGCTCTGAATGTGTAGAAAATGCTGATGGAGAGATGTGAACTCTCCTGTAAGAGCAGTAATACCTGAGTGACACCCCACCTCTATAGTGAATCTTCCCAGTCCCCAAAGGCAAGGTTGAAAATCCTGGTCTAGGCTGCTGCTGTTCAAGTCCAAGTATCTCTAGGATTTACCCAATCAGTGGCATTTTATCAGCAGAATTCTAATCAATCTTTTCTTTTGTTGAAAATCATTTGCTAAAAAGGAAGAAGTTATTTCAGAATATATGGTCTTTATAAACACATAAACTTCTAGAAACATTTATAACTGAAAATGTGTTGTTTTTACTACAACATATCATTTTCTAGTAGCAGTAAGTTATGCTCTAGCTCGACTATTCTTGAAACCTTCCTGGCAATGTTTCTCTAGGAAATTGAGATCCTTAAAATTTTTAGTTTTCTTAGCTATAATGTACAAAAAGAAAAAGTTGTTTTGTAAATTCTGTCATTCTCAATGTCATAATGTTTGGATTATTTGAGAAAGAACTACAGTATGAGTGAAAATTTGGTATTCTAAGGTATGGAATAAAATGGGGTTTGCCGACAAAAATGCATTGCAATTTGCACAGTGTAGTGCCTTTGCATAGTGATTTTATGCTGTTGTTTTGGAATGTTGTTTGAATATCTTCTTTCATCTTTCAGTGCATTTTGAATATATTTTTCTGGTCCTTTCCCTTAATGTATAAGTTCATTGATTTACAAATTTTTGTTTTCTCAAAAATATTTATAACAGGGTTTTGCACATTACAAATGCTCATAAAATATTTGCAATTTGACTTGGCTATAGATTAGAGCTATATTAAGGATCTCCAGAATCCAGATGATGCCTCTGCCATGCTGACTGTACTATCCAAGGACAAAGAAATGGGTGCTGATACAGTAATGCTCTTTTCTTTCTGGAAATGTGATCTTCCTTGTTGAACATGTTAAATATTTTATTCATTCTGTGTTCTTTTCATTGGGAGTTAGGTAGTGTTGATTTCTCCGACTCTTAGGTTGTATCTAATTATAGTACTGATTCCACCTCAAAATATTGCTGAACCGACAGTGGTCAATGGAAACCTTCAAAAAGTAGTTCAAAGAAAGAAACGATAAGCTTTGTTTATTTTTCAGTTGCCAAGAATAACATAAAAATCTCTTTAGGTGGGAGAAAATCACAAGAGAATCTCACAATACTTCTTAAGGAGCAGACGCATGATCTGATAATATAATAATACCCTTCCCTTTGGGAAGGTTGCAGTCAGCCTCGTGAATAGTTTAGAATAACTTATTTTTAGGGAAGTTATAAAAAATGCCCTCATCGATTGGCATTATTATTATTATTATTATTATTATTATTATATTTTAAGTTCTAGGGTACATGTGCACAACGTGCAGGTTTGTTACATGTGTAAACATGAGCCATGTTGGTGTGCTGCACCCATTAACTCTTCATTTACATTAGGTATATCTCCTAATGCTCTCCCTCTCCTCTCTCCCTCTCCCCCTCCCCCCTCCCCACAATGGGACCCGGTGTGTGATGTTCCCCTTCCTGTGTCCAAGTGATCTCATTGTTCAATTCCCACCTATGAGTGAGAACATGCGGTATTTGGTTTTCTGTTCTTGGCGATAGTTTGCTGAGAATGATGGTTTCCAGCTGTATCCATGTCCCTACAAAGGACACGAACTCATCCTTTTTTATGGCTGCATAGTATTCCATGGTGTATATTTGCCACATTTTCTTAATCCAGTCTGTCACTGATGGACATTCGGGTTGATTCCAAGTCTTTGCTATTGTGAATAGTGCCACAATAAACATACGTGTGCATGTGTCTTTATAGCAGCATGACTTATAATCCTTTGTGTATATACCCAGTAATGGGATGGCTGGGTCAAATGGTATTTCTAGTTCTAGATCCTTGAGGAATCACCACACTGTCTTCCACAATGGTTGAAGTAGTTTACAGTCCCACCAACAGTGTAAAAGTGTTCCTATTTCACCACATCCCCTCCAGCACCTGTTGTTTCCTGATTTTTTAATGATTGCCATTCTTACTGGTGTGAGATGGTATCTCATTATGGTTTTGGTTTGCATTTCTCTGATGGCCAGCGATGATGAGCATTTTTTCATGTGTCTGTTGGCTGTATGAATGTCTTCTTTTGAGAAATGTCTGTTCATATCCTTTGCCCACTTTTTGATGAGGTTGTTTTTTTTTTTCTTATAAATTCGATTGAGTTCTTTGTAGGTTCTGGATATTAGCCCTTTGTCAGATGAGTAGATTGCAAAAATTTTCTCCCATTCTGTAGGTTACCTGTTCACTCTGATGGTAGTTTCTTTTGCTGTGCAGAAGCTCTTTAGTTTAATTAGATCCCATTTGTCAATTTTGGCTTTTGTTGCCATTGCTTTTGGTGTTTTAGACATGAAGTCCTTGCCCATACCTGTGTCCCAAATGGTATTACCTAGGCTTTCTTCTAGGGTTTTTATGGTTTTAGGTCTAACATTTAAATCTCTAATCCATCTTGAATTAATTTTCATATAAGGAGTAAGGAAAGGGATCCAGTTTCAGCTTTCTACTTATGGCTAGTCAATTTTCCCAGCACCATTTATTAAATAGGGAATCCTTTCCCCATTTCTTGTTTTTGTCAGGTTTGTCAAAGATCAGATGGCTGTAGATGTGTGGTATTATTTCTGAGGGCTCTGTTCTGTTCCATTGGTCTATATCTCTGTTTTGGTACCAGTACCATGCTGTTTTGGTTACGATTGGCATTATTTATCAGGAACTTCAAAAATGTTCATACTCTTTGGTCCAGAAAATTATTCACTTCTAGGAATTTATTATCAGTAAATAATTAGGCATATGGATAAGTATTTGGATACAGAACTATTATTTTCATTGATTGTAATTGTTAAAAGTTGGGAAAAACTTCATTTGTTCAATAACAGGGTATTAACTAAATGCATTGTAACCTCTATGGAATATTGTGGAGCTAGAAAATCATCTTATGTGGCAAATATACTCTGACTCATTGGGACAACACCTCAGATTATAGAAGATTTAGTGTCTTGTCTTGCATTGTAGTGTTTTGGGTTTGAAGGTGACTTGTGAGGGCAGCTGATCTTTGATGGGTATTTGGATCATGAATTGAGATTCAGGGTCAAAAGTGACCTTCCAATTTAATTAAAATAATAGATCATTTCTTAGTTTTTAGTCTATAAAATTTCCTTTTTTCTGGTAGTCATGAAATATCAACAGAAATATTATATTGCAAGAAAATGATGTTTGGAGTTTGAAAAGCAATTTGAAAAAGGGTGTGACTCTTTTGAGTTTTAGTATTCTATGCACATTCATTACTTTTGCCTTGTCTTTCTTAATCACATTTCATTAAAAGAACTTTCTTCTTAGACCTGTCATGTTCACTTCATTCATATTTTTCATTTCTGTGTTCAATAATAGCCCATGTTCATGAGCAGTTTCTAAGCACTGGCATTATTTAGCCCACATGTATCCCATATTTCTACTACAGGTGGACATTTTAGCATTAAAACCTTGAGAAATATGTCAGCAAAGCTTCCCAGGACATTGTATAAAATATCTTTGTTTTGAGACTTCATTAAATGCATAAAATACATTAAATACATTAACTACATTAAAAACATTGTTTCTATGCAAGCATTTGGATTCCAAAATCAACCATTATGGGTCAGGTTTATAAAAATAGCCACAATTATTATGTTTTGCCTGATAATCTGAGCACTATGTTTCTGTAAATTGTTAAATCTCAATACTTGCTACTTATTTGTAAACGTACAAGTGTCTTTAGAGGAACAGTGCCATTTGATCAGTTTCTGTTCCTGCTGATCCTGGACTTGTACACTAAACATATTGCCGCCTTCACTGCAAAATAGGAAAAAAGATGTAACAAGCATCTTATATTGCTTTTAAAGTAACGTGTCATAAGTTATATTGAATTTCAGGTAAAGTTAAAAGGTCAAGGATGTATATGTATTGCTAGTATCTTTTTGGTCTCAGATGTTTGCAAAGCTGAGTCAGATGTAGGAGGTAGGAGTGTGTATGAAGCAGAGTGGGGCTGGGCTATGTGCTGGTTATAAACTGTGAAACTCTAGGGGTATGGTGCACAGGGATTTGCTACATGCACATTGCATAAGGCCATATGCAGTGGCCCTGGAGCACTCCGACCCTGCTCTTGTTTCTGGCTTGTTCCCCTTGAGGAGCGAGTGTGTTATGTGGAATCAAATCAGTGCTTTTATGAGTATCTCTAAAAGTCCTGTTTCAAATATAAGAGCAGAGGATAAATCAGATTCTTTTAATGTGGAGAGTAATAACATTTTCTGCTGTATAAGGGGAGAAGCAGCAGAGTTGGGTTCTAAATGTTGAGCCTGGAGAAGCAGCAGAGTTGGGTTCTAAATGTTGAGCCTAACTGCAAAGGAAAGAGTTGCTGTGGCTTCCAGCTCTACTCTTTCAAATACCTATTTTAAATGAAATATTTGACAAAGGATCAAGAGGAAAGGATTAGAATTCGCAGTGGAATGACCTTTCTTAGAGAAGTACCCTGATTTGAAATGATCTTTTTGACACCTGAAACCAAGAATTTCTGTGGCTTTAATGTACAGTCATCCTTCTATACTGAACTGTGGGTTTTGCATTCATGGATTCAACCAACCAGAGGCAGAAAATATGAGGAAGAAAGCATCTGTACTGAACATGTATGGCCTTTTTCCTTGTCATTAATCCATAAACAATTCAGTATAACAACTATTTACATAGTGGTTACATTTGCATTTTATTAGGTATTATAAGGGATCTAGAGATGATTTAAACTATATGGGAATATGTGCTTGCTTATATTATGTCATTTTATATATGTCATTTATATATATTTTAAGAATCTGTAGATTTTGTTATCTGAGGGAGGTCCCGGAACCAATCCTCCATGCATTCTGAGGAATGACTGTAGTTTTTTATTTATTTTTTTTTGGGGGGATGATGAGCGCTAGAAAATAAAATGCACTGTACAGCATAACATTTGTGGTTATGTTAGGTTTGGTCTACAATGTTGGACTGAGCAGCACCTCATTTGAAGAAAACAGTGGTGGTTAGGATTGTTCACTGTGCTTTATTATAGAGGATTTACACTCAAAATATTGGTATTTTCACAGCAAGAAATATTGTGCCAAATATGCCAAAGTATGTTCTTACCCTCAAGGGTTAAAGATAGTAAAAAGCCATTATTGGAGACTTAAGTTTCAAAATGGTGGCATGGAAGCGAGCTGGCTTCAGTGACCCCACAGAAAACCAAAAACAAGTGTACAGCAGCAAGACCAACATCAGCAATACCCCAGAACTCAATATGAGGATGAGTGAGTTCCTGGGGCCACAGAGAAGTAAAGACACTCCTAGCAGATGGTAGACTATAACTTCCTTATCTGTGATATCTTTTCCCCTGGTCAGCCCAGCAGCAAGCACATGGAAAATATTCCACAACTCCTAGTTTCTAACACTGGAAAAAGTGAGATTGAGGTGGACAGCCATCTTCCCTATTGTCTTGTGTTCTCTCACAGGAGACCTGCCCTGCCTAAAGGGAGAAATATGCCTGAGGACAACTGGAGACAAAAGGCAGAGGCAGGGCTACCATCTGTAGCCCAGGAAACTCTGTTTTGTAACTTGGCCAAAGGAGATGCCAAATCAGAGTGGCTTTTCAGTACCATGCTATAGGCGGTACATTCCACAGATACCCTGGGCACAAACCCTGAGCCAGCGTCCCCACACTGCTAGTATCCCTTTTGAGACCTCCCCCATTTGGTGTGCAATATATGCACACTAATTGTTTGCTTGAGCCAAGGAAAACCCGGGTTTAAGGTTCCATCTAATGCTGAAAGGGAGGCCACAACCTAGCAGAAAAAAAAAAAAAAAAAAAAGGAACCGGTAAATTACAAAGAATCTCTAAGCAAACATGCCCAACAAAAAACAAAACAAGCCAGACAGAGAAGACTGAAATAAACACACAGAGGTGCATCCATAAGAAACAATAGCAAACGGAACCATGACCTCCCCAAATAGACAAAGAAGGGAACCAGCGAGCCAACCTAATGAAACAGCAATATGTGAGCTCTCTGAACAAGAATTCAAAATAGCGATTTTAAGGAAACTCAGTCATCTCCAAGATAACACAGAAGCAATTCATAAATTTACCAGAGAAATTTAACAAAGAGATTGAAATAATTTTAAAAGATCAAACATAAATTTGGAACTGAGAAATACATTTGCTGAGTTGAAAAATTTATTAGAGAGAGACTCAACAGCACAACAGCTCAAGCAGAGGAAAGGATCAGTGAGCTTGAAGATGGACTATTGGAAATTACATAGTCAGAGGAGAAAAAGAATGAGAAGGAATGACAGATCACCTATGAGATATAGAATATTAGTTCAGAAGACGAAATATAAGAATTATTGGTGTTTGAGAGGGAGTTGAAGAAGAGTGAGGAGTAGAAAGATTATTCAAACAAATAGTAGAAAACTTTTCAAAACTTGAGAAAGAGGTAAATCAAGGTACACAAAAATCAGAGAAACACCAAACAGATTCAACCTGAATAAGACTTTCCCAAGGAGCATAATAAACTCTCGAATGTCAAGGACGAAGAAAGGATTTTAAAAGCAGAAAGAGAAAAGAAGCAAATAACATATAAAGAAACCCCAGTTGGTCTGGCAACAGACTTCTCAACAGAAAACATACATTTTCAAAGTGCTGCCAGGGGGGTGGGGTGGGGAAATCCAACCCCCACCCCACCCCCGCTGCCATCCAAGAGTATTGTTTCAACAGAGCTATCCTTCACATATGAAAGAGAGGTAATCTGCCAGACAGACAATAGTTTGAAGAATTGACCACCACCAGACTTGTCTTACAAGAAATGCTAAAGGGATTTTTTCATTCTGAAAGATAAGACTAATGTTCAAAAGAACAAACAAACAAACAAAAAAACCCTAAAAACATTTGAAAGTATAAAACCCACTGGTAAAACTGAAGTTCGGATACAACCCCAGAATACTTTAATACTGCAATTATGATGTGCAGTACACTCTTAACTTTAGTATGAATCCTGAAAGCCAAATGTATCAAAAAGAATAATAGCTACAGAAACCTGTTGAGATAGTCAATACAAAAATGTGTAAATTTCATGAGAAAACAAAAATGTGGAGAGAATGGAGTTAAAATAAAGATTAAAATTCTCTCTTGTTTCTTTTTTGGGGTGATCAGTGATAAGTTGTCATCTCTGTAAAATGACTTGTTATGTCTACAAGATGTTTTTGTAAGCCTCATGGTAACTTACATGTTAAAACCTATAATAGATTTGCTAAAAATAGAAAAAGCAATGAATTAGAACATGTTACCAGAGGAAGTCACTTAACCACAAAGGAAGACAGTAAAAAAGGAAGAAAGGAGTTTCAAAGCAACCAGAAAACAAGCAACAAAATGGTACTAGTAAGTCCTTACCCATCAGTAATAGCACTGAGTATAAATGGATGCAGTTCTCCAATTAAAAGACATAGGCTGGATGAATACATAAAGAAACTATATGCTTCCTAGAAGAAACCCACCTCACCTATAAAGATACATATAGGCTGAAAGTAGTGGGATAGAAAAATATGTTGTATGCAAGTAAAAACCAAAAAATGGGGGGAATAATTATACTTAGATAAAATACATTGTTAGTCAAAGACTTTAGACTCTAACAGAGACAAAGAAGGTGACTATATAATAATATAAGGGGTCAATTCAGCAGGCAAATATAACAAATATAAATATGCACCCACCACTAGAGCACACAGGCATATAAAGCAACATTAGTAAATCTGAAGGGAGAGATAGATTGCAATAAAGTAACAGTCATGGACTTCAACACTCCACTCTCAATAATGGATTAATCATCCAGATAGAAAAATCAACAAAGAAACAGCAGAATTGAACTACTACACTAGACCAAATAGATCTGAGTGACATTTACAGAATGTTTCGCCCAGCTGTTGTAGAATACACATTCTTTTCATTAGCATATGGAACATCATCCAAAATACACCATATCTTAGGCCAGGAAACAAGTCTCAGCAAATTTAAAAGAGCAATATATTACATATATTTTTTACCACAATGAAATAAAACTAGAAATCAATAACAAGAAGAACCTCTCTGAAATGAGACAAACACATGGAAATTAAACAACATGCTCCTAAATGACCAAAGGGTCAATGAATAAATAAAGAAATTTAAAAATTGTTGAAACAAATTAAAGTGGAAATACAACATACCAGAATCTGTGGGATACAGCAACAGTGGTACTGAGAGGGAAGTTTATAGCAATAAATACCTACATCAAAAAATAGAAAGATTTCAAATGAACTAATGCACCTCAAGGAACTAGAAAAGCAAGAACAAACTAAAGTCAGCCTTAAAAATGAAAAGTTGGTTTTCTGCAAAGATAAACAATATTGACAAACCTTTAAATAGACTACCAAAAAAGAGAGAAGGCCCAAATGAATAAAATCAGAAACAGGAAAGGCAACATAACAACTGAGACCACAGAAATAAAAAGAACCATTAGAAACTATTATAGGTATAGGCCAAAAAATTGGGAAAACTAGAAGAAACAGATAAATTCCTGGACAACTACAGCCTGACAAGATTAAGCCATGAAGAAACAGAAAACCTTAGCAAACCAATAAGGAGCAACAAGATTGAAGCCGTAATAAAAAGTCTCTCATTAAAGAAAAGCCCAAGACCTGATGGCTTCACTGTTAAATTCTACCAAACATTTAAAGAACTGATACCAATTCAACTTGAACTCTTCAAAAAAAAAAAAAAAAAACTGAAGAGGAAGAAATACTTTCAGACTTATTCTGCAAAGCTAGCATCACTCTAATACCAAAACCAGACAAGCACACAACAGAAAATAGACTGCAGGCCAATATCACTGATAAACACAGACATAAAAGTCCTCAACACAATATTAGCAAACACAATTTAGCAACACATTAAAAAGACCATTCACTATGATCAAGTGGGATGCATCCTAGGATATGATGATAGTTCAACATATGCAAATTAATAAATGTTATTTATCAATGTATCCTCTTTACCTAACCAAGAACAAAAACTATGTGATCTTTTCAATAGTTGTTGAAAAAATTTGACATCACTTTATGATAAAAAACCTCAACAAACATTTAGAAGGAACATAACTCATAATAATAAAGGCCATATATGACAAACCCACAGTCAATATCATATTGAATGGGGAAAACCTGAAGGCCTTTTTGCTAAGATCTGGAAGAAGAGATGCCCATTTTTATTCAACATAATACTGGAAGTCCTGGCCAGAGCATTGAGGCCAGAGAAAGAAAGGCCATCCGTATTGGAAAGGAAGAAGTCACATTATCCTTATATGCAGATGACATGAACATATATTTAGAAAAATCTAAAGATTCCACAAAAAATCCATTAGAACAAAAAAAGAATAAGTAAAGTTGCAGCATACAAAACCAACATGCAAAAATCAGTACCATTTATGTAAGCCAACAGTGAACAATCTGAAAAAGAAATCAAGAAAGCAATCTCATTTGCAATAGCTACAAAGAACATAAAATAACTAGAAATTAATTTAGCCAAAGAAGTGGAAGATCTGTATAATGTAAACCTTAAAATGCTGATGAAGAGATGGCATATGTATACTTATGTAACAAAACTGCATGTTCTGCGCGTGTACCCCAGAACTTAAAGTATAATAAAAAAAAAGAAACACATAAACAAACAAAAAAAAAGCTGATGAAAGAAATTGAAGAGACACATACCAAGAAAGGAAAGATATTCCATGCTCATGGGTTGGGAGAATTAATATTGTTCTGTTAAAAGAAAAACTTCAGGCAAATTAAATTTAAAGGAGTTTAGTTGAGCAATGAACAATTCGTGAATCTGGCAGCCCTCAGAATCACAGCAGATTCAGAGAGACTTCAGGGGTGCTTTGTGGTCAGAACAAATTTATGGACAAGAGAAGTAAAGTGATGTACAGGAATTGGAGTGAGGTACAGAACAGCTGTATTGGTTACAGGTTGGCATTTGCCTTATTTGAACACAGTTTGAACACTCAATAGTCTGTGAGTGGTTGAAGTGTGGCCTCTGGGATTGGCCAACACTCAGCTGTTGTTACAGGTGCATACGTCTAAGTTAAGTTTTCCATCTTATCTACCTATTAATTTAGGTTGCAGTTCATCTACAAGGACTCAAATATAGAAGTATGAAGTTCTTCTCAGGCCATACTTAGTTTGCTTTAACAATTCAAATGACAGTGCTACTCAAAGCAATCTGTAGAGTCAATGCAATCCTTATCAAAATATCAGTGATGTTCTTCACAGAAATAGAAAAAATAGTTCTAAAATTTATCTGGAACCACAAATGACCTTGAATAGCTAAAGCAATCCCTAAGCAACAAGTACAAAACTGGAGGCATCACAGTATCTGACTTCCAAATATACTACAAAAATATAGTAACCAAATCAGCATGGCATAGAAACAAACATGTAGACCAATGGAACAGAATGGACAACCCAGATAGAAGCCTACACATTTACAGTCAACTCATGTTAGACATAGGCTCCAAGAACATGTAGTGGGCAAAGGGTGGTTTCTTTAATAAGTAGTACTGGGAAAACTGGATAACCATATGTAGAAGAATGAAACTAAACCCTTATCTTTCATCATATACAAAAAGCAAAATGGATTAAAGACTTAAATCTAAGACTTGAAACTGTGAAACTACTCGAAGAAAACACTGGGGAAATGCTGCAGAGCATAAGTCTGGGCAAAGATTTTTTGTGTAAGATCTCAAAAGCACAGGCAGCCAAAGCAAAGATAGACAAATAGGATTCTATAAAGCTAAAATGCTTCTATGCAGCAAAGATAACAATCAACAAAGTGAAGACACAACTCACAGAATGAGAAAAAATATTTGCAAACTATCCATATAACAAGAGATTAACAACCAGAATGTATAAGGAACTCAATAGCAAAAGAACAAATACTGATTTAAAAAATAGATAAATGGGTACTATGCTCACTGCCTGGGTGGTGGGATCATTTGTTCCCCAAACCTCAGCATCATGCAATATTCCCATGTAACAAATCTGCACATATACCTCCTGAATCTAAAATATGAATTGAAATTACAAAAACATAGGTAGAATATCTGAGTAGAAATTTACCAGAAGACATATAGATGGCTAATATTTATATGTCTTCTGATATGTCTTCTGTTTGGCGTCACTAATCACAGAAAAGCAAATTAAAACCACGATGAACTATCATCTCACTCCAGTTACAAGGGCTTTTATAAAAAGAGCAGGGAATAATGGATGCTGGTGAGGATATGGAGAAAAAAAATGGAACCCTCATAGAAAACTGTTTGGAGATTCCTCAAAAAATTAAATATAGAACTATTATATGACCTAGCACTTCCACTACTGACTATATATCCAAAATAGTGGAAATAAATATATTGAAGAGGTATCTATCTGCACTCTCATGTTTAGTGTAGCACTATTCGCAAGAACCAAAATATGGAATCAACCTAAATGCCAACAATAGATGAATAGGTAATGAAAACTTGGTATATGTACACAATGGAATATTATTCAACCATAAAGAATGACATCCTGTCACTTGTTGCAACATGGATGGGATTGGAGATCATTATGGTAAGTAAAGTAAGCGAAGGACAGAAAATCAAATAGTGTATGTTCTCACTCATGAAAGTGGGTCTTATAAAGACAGAGAGAGATTGGTGGTTATCAGAGTCCAGGAAGGGAAGGAGGGAGGGAAGGATGAAGAGAAGTTAGCTAATGGCTACAGATATACAACTTGATAGAAAAAAATAGATCTTAACCTGTGATAGATCACTAAAGTGACTGTAGTTAACTTGACTCTATTATACATTTCAAGATGGCTGGAAGAGAATAATTTGAACATTCCCAGCATAAAGAAAAGTTAAATATTTAAGGTGAGGTTTATGCCAGTTGCCCTGATCTGATATTTACAAATTATATGAATGTATCAAATTACAGCATGTACTCTGGAAACATATACATCTAATATGCATCAATAAAAAATTTTTCAAGAAAAAATATTGGTAGAAAGTAATTTACTATATTAATTTATGTATTATTCTATATTTATGCCAGATAACAATCCCCCACCTTCTTTTTTGACTTGGTTCATATTTAGTTACCATTCTTACAAATATGGATATGAAAAAAATTAAATTGGGGAACTTTGTAAGTTATGTTTATGTTACTTCAATTTTAGATATTTTTCTACGTGATAGAACCTGGTGTCTTTTTTTTTTTTTTTTTTGATAGGTGAACACTAAAAACAGAAAAGGTAAATAAAGAAACTGATTTTGAATTAGGAAGCTTTTTACAATTAATTGAGTTTTTAGTATATGCCAGGGGACTACCCAAGGTACAAATATGAAATGATGTAACCGAAAAGTGAAATCCACTATTTACATAGCTAAATGAAAAGTACTCTTCCAAAGTTCTATAATTATCATAGGAAAGAGTAAGGTTGCTATTGCTCAAAGAATTTTGGGGTCTCTTATTTCTACATTACCACTTTTTCCTGATAAGCTGTGCTTTCATCACTTAAGTTTTGCACTTCTGATAGTATTTTGTTTGAACAAAAGGCTGGTTCCACAGAGCAATAAAGAAAAAAAATAGAAAATCATTTCTGCTTGTACAGCTCTAAAAAAAAGCATCTTTGCATTAAAAAAAATCTTCTTCTGAATAAAAGTTTACGTATACCTATCAGTAAAATTTCCAACAGTATAGAAATGTTAAAAAATAAATAGAAAAGTACAATTTCATAGAGGTTTCACTTCCTAGATAGCCACCATTGTTCACAGTTTGATGCATGTTCTTCTTGAACCTCCTGCTTGTTGGAGGCACAGGCAGCCACCTGCCGGGGAATTGGCCCCTGGGAGCAGGGGCCATCCTGGGCAGTGGCCAGGTGTGAGAACACCCTTCCCATTTTTAAACAGGCATCATCCTCTGTACAGAGCGGGGGAAGGCCAAGAGACCTTCTTGAACAGTCTAGCTTTTGGATGTTGAAATGAGAATAAATATTCAAAAGTTCATGAATTATGAATTCAGCCTTGTTAGAATTTTCCCTTGTTGGTTTGTGTTCATTCCACAAGATTATTTACATCTAATAAATCCTGTATGTATTATTAGTTACTCTTTATTTTTTTAAAGTCAAGATTAATATTTAGGGGAAAGCAGAGGGCTAAAAGTAAGTAAACTTTGAATCTATGGTCTTGTGTTAATCTCTTCATGGCTTATCGCTCTATGTCAGTGGTTCTCAAATATGGTACCTGGACCAGCAGCATCAACAGCTTCTGAGAACTTGCTAGAAGTACAAATTCTTGGTCCCTACTGAGTTGGAAACTCTTGTGGTGCTGAAGCCCAGCAATCTGTTCTAACAAATCCTCCAGGTGATATTGGTGCAGGATAAGGTTTGAGGATACTGCTCTATATAAAAGTCAAAGATTAAAAGTAAAATCAACTTGGTATTTCTCCTCTCTCATTCTCTGCTAACTTTTACCCCAACCTAAAGGTCATGATGTTACTGAGGCGTAACATGATTTTTCTTAAGAGCTGAGATTTTTTTTACATCTCTGCTGTTAGAATGCCATTCTCCACCATTGTCTACACAACACATTACTAACTATTCTTTAAAATTTTATTCTAGCATAACTCACTGGAGAACCTCCCTTGACCCAGAAATCCAGCTGGACTTGACTCTTATGCTTTTTGGAGCCCTATGAATACCTGTTTGTAGTTCTTCAAATTTGATGGCAGTGATTTGTTTACATGCCTCTCTCTCTTTTCCAGAGTATTGAGAACTCCCTGAGGAAAGAGACTACATCTTTCCCTTGCCCTTTCATTCCTGACACCTAGTGGAATTTATGGCATATGCAGATACTCAATAAATGTTTAAGTGAAGGATGAAATGAAAATAAAATCATAACTTCTCCAAGACTGAGAATTACTAAGAGGCAAACTAGTGTTATAAGAAAGCTGAAGTGGCTTGGGTTTGAATTATACTGACTGTATGTTAGACTGCTTGGGTAATTTTTCTGACACTGTATAGTTTATATAGTTTTTTACTGTATAAAATTGGCATAGTTCCTACCTCACAGGTTCACGTAGAATTCCTGACACACAGTTAACACTGAAAAATGGTAGCTGATAATCAAATAAAAAATAGTAACTTCTTGCATATTCTAGTAATTTGAGGACTGTTATCTTATTTTGAAGTCATATAGTTATTATAGGAGTAATTTTCACTTACTTAAAAAAATATTTTACTCATTAGAACCAAACCAAACCAACTTGATTGAATTAAGCTATTTAATATCTTGAGGAGAAAGTAACAAAATGATTCAGATATATGGATGGCAAACATTTTAATCAGTATGCACTTATGATTTTAAAAGGTCCTTGTATGGTAAATTTGTATATATCTGTATTCTTTACAAATAACAGCATGTCCATTTCTTGAACTCCACTTGTGAGACTACCACATAACTTACTGAGTCTGTCATGATTCCCAGGAATTTATTTTGTGAGTTAAAAGAATTTATACCTGTGAGCGTAAGTATTCTTACAAATATTTGATCCTTATTTAGGCCCAAAACAGATGCCTATATTTTTAAAGGAGCCTGGTGTCAGAAAATTGTTGCCATCATATATTGAGAAAATTTAATATTTGTACATTTTAGTAGGAAAAAATATAGTGCCTTTCCATCATATTAGGGATGGAATCATCAACTTCTGGAATATGAATATATATAGACAATCAAATGTCTTGGCCCCAGTATACATGTCTTGGTTTTTCTAAGAGAACTGATCCCTAAAAAAAATAATAATAATAATAACCAATGAGACTGGTTCGCTGTTTGCTCACTGATAGGAGTAGGCAGCCGGGCAACTTGGTTGGGTAGAGTCGAGGTTAGAGATCCAAATAACCCATGCCACTCAGTTTAGAGATGAGAGCCTGTGGCCCAAAGAGCATGTGGCCTGGCCATTGTCTGACTGCAAGTCAGGGCTGCAGCAAAGATTAGAACCTCTGTGCAGTCTCATGCCGGTTGCATGGCATTTTGAGGCAGTCATATTGGCAAAGCAATTGTCCAAGGAGTCACTTTGTTATACTGTTTGATACTAGGGACTTTTTCATGTGACCTGAAAAAAAAAAAAGAAAGAAAATTAAGCTTTTCTGTTTTACTGTGCTGTAATTCAAGTAATCAGTCACCCCACTCTTGAGCTTTTACCCAGTCTTCTTCAACTCTGAGAGTTAGGATTTAATGGGATGGGTGTTAGCAATGAGGTGAGATCAGTATGGGAATCAGGAATTTGATGGGGTCAGGAATATCTTTCGGTTCATTACTTTCTAATAAGCTCAACTCTTTTGGCCTGGCCTCATCAGAATGATTGTTTTGAAACTTCAAAGTCAAAATGTCCCTCTGGCCAAATCAAAAGGATTCAAATATTCTTTATATAGGGCTCTTTGCATCAGCTCACATTTCTGTTTCTAAACTATTAAAGACCTAACGACTTATGCAAATGTTTATAACTGGGTATAAATGTTTGAGTCTGGGCTGCCCCTGACTCAAAAAAAATCAAGGGGGTTTTCCCTCTTGATTCAGGTTGTTATCATATATTCTCTGAGGGAAATAACCTTAAAAGATGATTTAGATTCCAAAACATCTTACATATGCCATATTTTGACAGGGCATTCATTTTTTTTTAATTATTATTATACTTTAAGTTCTAGGGTACATGTGCATAACGTGCAGGTTTGTTACATATGTATACTTGTGCCATGTTGGTGTGCTGCACCCATCAACTCGTCAGCACCCATCAATTCGTCATTTATATCAGGTATAACTCCCAATGCAATCCCTCCTCCCTCCCCCCTCCCCATGATAGGCCCCGATGTGTGATGTTCCCCTTCCCGAGTCCAAGTGATGTCATTGTTCAGTTCCCGTATGGAAAGCAGTAGGGCATTCATTTTTTTGGGGGGTGGGGAATTGGGGGGTGGGGGAGATGGGTTAAGAGAGAAGACGATAAAAACAGACAATGGTACCAAAACAGAAACATTGTATTAACAATTAGATCACAACATATCACTGCACAGAAGCCAATATAAGGTAGATCTACCCTGGTTCTTTCTGTCCAAAGAATTTCATTGTTTGATAGTCCCGTAAGAGTTTTTATATAGCACCGAGGATATGTTAAGGTTGCCATTATGGCAAGGGTTTAAAGGACACAGTTTACTAAGTTATTTAGACGTGAGTTATCTTGGTAACTTCATCTGTATACAAATATTTCCTCATTCAGGATTTCTGTTCCATTCCTGGAGACTGGCAGGAGGCAAATTGGCTTGGTGGATGAGAACAAGCATTGTTGTCTGCCTTCAGAGAGTGGCTGGCAAGCAGTTTCTAAAGAAGGGGATGGTGGCCCCCAAATAACTCTGATGAAAGAATTTGGGACTTTAGTGACCTCCTTTCTTTTTGTCAAGTAAACTGTATCCTTTCTTCTTTGTGCAGTACTCCATCTGAGGTTAAGCTGAAACGAAAGAAAGATGAAAAACTGTCAGAGAACAGCGCTGAGTACTCTTTCCGACCTAGTGCAACGTCGTCAAACCCCACACTCATTGGTGTCGTTTTGCCCATTAGGGCTGAGCTACTTATCTACATCCGTTGAGAGGATTATTTTCTCTGTGCCAGTTCTTGGTAAATACTCAGACCCTAAGGAAATTCAAATTATCCTGGATTAACCACATACACTCAGAGGAGCTAATGACTGAAAACTGTTCCTTATTTGTTGCAAAATACCAAAGACCCAGAAAAAGAAGTCTTCCAGGGCTCCTAATGTAGAAATTCCT
Organism: Rhinopithecus roxellana; assembly: GCF_007565055.1. NCBI lineage: Eukaryota > Metazoa > Chordata > Mammalia > Primates > Cercopithecidae > Rhinopithecus > Rhinopithecus roxellana. The sequence continues at coordinate 29,930,323 of NC_044556.1, read as the reverse complement.
TTTAGGATTTTAAGGCCACAAGTAACAGAGTCCTAAAGCAGTAGATTTTATCACACTGTTTCAAAAAATAGCTATGTAATTCAACTGCAGTTACTCCTTAAGAGAAAATCAGCAAAGACTTAGAATGAAAGAGAGAAGGGAATCTCAACATGAAATTAATCAAAATAAAAGTCATTCTTAAGCTTTTTTCTTAATCAAAATCAAGTGAATTTTTTGAAGCTGATTAAATTTAATGTATGTAGGTTGAAAGGAAAAAATGTATCATAATTGGCCATAGTCCTTAGCAAAGGCTGAAAAGGGCAAAAGCAAGATGAAGGAAGAAAATGATGAATCAAGCTAATTTCCATAATCCGATTTTATTAGTACTGACCCATGGGTGGTACAGCACACACAAACCACAAATAGTTTCAAATTCCTCAGTAGAAACAAAATCCCACATTTGTGGATCTTGCCTGATACCAGTTCAGGGTAGCTAACTTGATGTGGCATGTCCCACTTAGACATAGATCTTTGAGATTCTTGACGGTTCTGGGTCAGTTTTCAACCATTGTCAGCCAGAGCTATCTTTGGTCCCATCTGGAACAGAATGAAATTTCTAAATAATGCCTGGATTTAATCCTTCCTGCAAAGCACCTTCTGTGCAGTAATTAACTAGAGTCAGATCAGATTTTCTAAAGTTTGCTCAAGCTAGATCTGCCTCTCTGGAATTTGGTGTGTCCAGCAGTACACAAGTCAAGTTGATCCCTTTTTTCATAATGCTTGTCCTCGCTGCTTCCTTTACTATCTCCCAAATTTACCCCCGATCAGTTCAGAGCTGACTATTGTTTAAAACAACTTCCTCAGTTTAGGCTTCTTTCTCTGATATAACTACTAGATTAGGGTTCTTAACATACTCCTGTTTGACAGTTCATTCTCCAGCCAAAAAAAAATCTTTATTGGCTCATCATAATATAAATAACAAAATCTAGACCCCTTAGCGTGGTGTTTAAAACTGTGTACCTCCAACTTGCAACTTCAACTCTATGTCACATCCCTCATCCTGAATCCAAGCTCCTTACCTCCAAGTATTTGCTTGCATTGTGTCTGCCACTCAGCCGTTCCCTCGTTCAGATGTAGTTACTGAGCATCTATGTGCCGTGTGGTGGTCTAGGTGCTGCGTATACTGCAGTGAATAAGGCTGACACACTCCCTTCTCTCATGGAACCTGTTCTCTCGTTCTAGGAGACAATAGATAGATAGGTGATATTTCAAATGTCAGAAATTAGGACAAGTGTAAAAAGGTGACGGAGTGGAATGCAGATACCCTTTCAACTCTCATACCCCTACCTGGCTCTATAATTTATGTAGCACTCATGACAGGCTGTTTTGGTTTTTGTGGCTCTAGTTACACACTCTCGGGCAGATCACCCTTGATGCAGGTATTGACCCTACTACTCACTGCCTCGGTGACTATGGGCAAGTTTCTTTTCTCTTTCTCAGTTTAGCTGTCTCTAAAATGAGGATAATGTCATTATTCTGTTCTTAAGGTTGTCTTGAGCATTTTGTAGTGTCTGTAAAATGCTCGGCACAGATTGTGGCATGTGTGTGTACATGTGTGCATGCATGTGTATGAATATAATGAGCCTTGTTTATCATTGTCATTTTTGTTTGGGTGAAGTAAATTTTAAATAATATAAATATTTGTACTGATAAACAGAGAGATAACTTTTAAACCAGAATATCATTACAGTTCTGTAACGTCCTGTACATTATTATAATGTATAATTGAATTATACATTACTGTTTCCTTACAGTCTACTTAATTGCAAACCAGAAGGAGGGTACAAGCTGGTAGCCTCTAGGAGCAACCATACACTTCTGAGTCTAGTTGTGTTAACTGTTTCTTTCATATTCAATTTGATAGTACAAAAATATTTTACATATACATTATACATTAGTTATTTCTCCTAAACACTAAGTCCCTAAGTTTCAAGCAAATACGATGTGGAAATAGATTAGAATTAACTGAGATCATAGGAATTTTTTGACATTTTATTTTACATAAATTTGTACCCAAATGCTACAGACTCAACTTACTAATAAAGTTTTCTTAAGCAATTAACACTATTTTTTTTTTTTTTTTTTTTTTTTTTTTTTTTTTTTTTTTTTGAGACGGAGTCTTGCTCTGTCGCCCAGGCTGGAGTGCAGTGGCCAGATCTCAGCTCACTGCAAGCTCCGCCTCCCGGGTTCACGCCATTCTCCTGCCTCAGCCTCCCGAGTAGCTGGGACTACAGGCGCCCGCCAGGTCGCCCGGCTAGTTTTTTGTATTTTTAGTAGAGACGGGGTTTCACCGTGTTAGCCAGGATGGTCTCGATCTCCTGACCTCGTGATCCACCCACCTCGGCCTCCCAAAGTGCTGGGATTACAGGCTTGAGCCACCGCGCCCGGCCAGCAATTAACACTATTACATAATGGGCCTTCCCACTCTAGTAAACAGTACTAGTGGCTTTGTTACCTGTTGAAATTTATATGCATAGTTGCTGGTAGCTGCAGTAATAGTATCTGTTTCTGGTGCACACCTGTAGTCCCAGCTACTGAGGCGCCTGAGGTGGGAGGATCACTTGAGCCCGTGTGTTTGAGGCTACAGTGTGCCACTGATTTGAGCTGTATTTTTAAAGGAATTATTTTAGGCTATGAATGGTCAGCATTTATATTTCCATAATACTTAATGTTTTTTAACACTGAAAAATTTTCTTACAATAATACAGTTAAGGTTTCTATTTTGGCAAAATGTAAAAAAAAAAAAAAAAAAATACCCAACACTTGCTTTAGCAGTGTGATGGTGAAGTCCGTAACAGATGAGTGTAGATGCTGTAGTTGTTCACAACCCCTGAGACCCAACAGAGGGTTCAGTGGAACAATGGGGAATGTTAGCTATTGAAATACTTACATTCCTTGGAACTCAAGATATCCAAGGATTAATGAGTGCTATAAGTCAAATTATAATTAAAGGTTCAAATCCAAAGGTGCTGGCAGCGTTGTCTGCTTTTAGCAGATCTGAGTATTGAAAGATGGGTTAAAATGTAGGTTGTCATTTGCCTGCCATCTTCCTAGAAGTCAGTTTACTTCTCTGACCCTTAGAAGGTTCTCATTTCAAAATGAAAATATATAAATCATGGGTTTTGTGAGATTTTATAAAACTAATCACTTAACCTAGTGCCTGATAATCATAAGCACTCAATAATTATTTGCTGACTTCAAACTATACTACAAGTCTACAGTAACCAAAACAGCATGGTACGGGTACCAAAACAGAGATATAGACCAATGGAACAGAACAGAGCCCTCAGAAATATTACCACACGTCTACAACCATCTGATCTTTGACAAACCTGACAAAAACAAGAAATGGGGAAAGGATTCCCTATTTAATAAATGGTGCAGGGAAAACTGGCTAGCCATAAGTAGAAAGCTGAAACTGGATCCCTTCCTTATACCTTATACAAAAATTAATTCAAGATGGATTAGAGACTTAAATGTTAGACCTAAAACCATAAAAACTCTAGAAGAAAACCTAGGCAATACCATTCAGGACATAGGCATGGGCAAGGACTTCATGTCTAAAACACTGAAAGCAATGGCAACAAAAGCCAAAATTGACAAATGGGATCTAATTAAACTAAAGAGCTTCTGCACAGCATAAGAAACTACCATCAGAATGAACAGACAACCTACAGAATGGGAGAAAAATTTTGCAATCTACTCATCTGACAAAGGGCTAATATCCAGAACCTACAAAGAACCCAAACAAATTTACAAGAAAAAAACTCATCAAAAAATGGGCAAAGGATATGAACAGACACTTCTCAAAAGAAGACAATTAAAAGCTCATCATCACTAGCCATCAGAGAAATGCAAATCAAAACCACAATGAGATACCATCTCACACCAGTTAGAATGGCGATCATTGAAAAGTCAGGAAACAACAGGTGCTGGAGAGGATGTGGAGAAATAGGAACACTTTTACACTGTTGGTGGAAGTGTAAACTAGTTCAAGCACTGTGGAAGACAGTGTGGTGATTCCTCAAGGATCTAGAACTAGAAATACCATTTGACCCAGCCATCCCATTACTGGGTATATACCCAAAGGATTATAAATCATGCTGCTATAAAGACACATGCACATGTGTGTTTATTGCAGCACTATTCACAATAGCAAAGACCTGGAATCAACCCAAATGTCTATCAATGACAGACTGGATTAAGAAAATGTGGCACATATACACCATGGAATACTATGCAGCCATAAAAAAGGATGAGTTCGTGTCCTTTGTAGGGACATGGATGCAGCTGGAAACCATCATTCTCAGCAAACTATCACAAGAACAGAAAACCAAACACCGCATGTTCTCACTCATAGGTGGGAATTGAACAATGAGATCACTTGGACACGGGAAGGGGAACATTACATACTGGGGCCTGTTGTTGAGTCGGGGGAGGGGGGAGGGATAGCATTAGGAGATATACCTAATGTAAATGATGAATTAATGGGTGCAGCACACCAACATGGCACATGTATACATATATATCAAACCTGCACGTTGTGCACATGTACCCTAGAACATAAATTATAATAAAAAACAAACAAAAAGAATGGAATAAAATAAGCTGATTCTCTTGGACCTCAGGGTTTCAAAAAGGGATTCTATTCAAGCCTGTGATTTTCAACCCTGGCTGCATACTAGAATCACTGGAAAGCTTTAAAACAATTCTAATGCTAAGGCCCCATCGCAGACTATTTGAGTCATATTCTCTGAAGGTAAGGTCTAGACATTAGTGTTTATCAAAAGCTCCACAGGTGTTTCTAACATTCAGCCAGGGTCTTTGCCATCTGACAACCATGTTTGTATAGTTGTCTATCTTGCCCTAGTTGAGTATGCTCTGAAATGCCCTTGAATGTATCTCCTCCTTTACAGTGTATTGCCTTGGGTTCGCACCAAGGCTGTACTCTATCACCTGAACAGTGTGCATCTGTTTTGGTTCCCATTGTGTTCTGGGTGCTCTGAAGAGTTTTGTATAGACTTCTACCATCCAGTATGGTCGCTATTAACCACATGTGGCTAGTGAACACACACGTTGTCGCTAGTCTGTACTGACATGAGCTGTAACTGCAATAGACACATGGGATTTTGAAGAGTTAACATAAAAAAAGCTAAAATATCTTGATTTTTATATGGGTGACATGTTGAAATGGTAATATTCTAGGTATCTTGAATTAAAATATATGATTAAAATTATTTTCATCTGGTTTTATATTTTTCTATTATGGCTTTAAAAATATTAAGTTATGTATGTGACTTACACATTTGTATTGATTAGCTCTGGTCTAGAAACTACATTTCTTGCATCATGAATTCATTTATGTGCATTTCATTTGTTCAGTCACATATGAAAGCACTTTCAAGCAGTATATGAAATGACTGCTGTTGCCAAACCAACCAGAACAGAGACTTTAAGGACTGTCATTTTATTCTCCTAGTCTGGTAGGCAATCATAACTTCTGTTAGATGGTTTGAAATGTTTGCAGGTGCTTCATGATTTTCTTTGAGCAATCCTGAGGCTGGGACAAAAGATGGAACATCTTTGGGCTGGAAATCTGTGGCATGTTCCCCACGATGAGATCCTATCATTCTGGCCTTTTCTTTCTGAGACTTTCTGCATTTCATCCTTTAAAGTGGTAATAGCTATGGACAACATTCAGGAAGCAGGGATCTTTGCCAGTGAGTTGAGTGACTTTGACAGCGAGCTGAGTTTGGAAAATGTGTTGACTTTGCCCCAGCTGTGTGATTTGTGGGCAGCTCTTGAGCATTCATTAAACTTTCTAAGTCCCTGAAGTCATATAGAACTCTCCAAGTCTATCAACAATTTCTCCTCTGGCCTGACATGAGCACATGGGGCATGTCCATTCAAAGGGAGTTCATATGAAAGTTACAGTGGCTTTCCAATGAACTGGCGATGATGCTGTCTGCTGTATCCCCAGCCATTCTGCTGGAGTTGCTACTGTAATGGTTCAGTGAGTAACTGATGTTTACCTACAGAGTCTGTAAATAAATTCCCATTCTTGGTATTGAACATATTAAAATTGCCATGTAATCTTTGTAGCTTATCCTGTCTACTCTCTGCTTAAAGGCAGAGAAGAATTTGCAAATATGATTACATTTTCAAAATGAAAGTGTTTCTTTTACGGTTGTGTACAAACAATTCTTTATCATTTGCCTACTAAGTTTAACACACTCTAGCAGACCAGCATAAATTTAGGCAGAACAGGGAATATTTCTAACTAGAAAACTGGGCTTTCAGGCAGCTAACTCTGCATGGATGGGTTCCAGGTTTTATCTACTTTGCTATTTGGACCAGGGGATGGTAAAACAGTGTATGAGGAAAGTTTCTTACCATCTTTTACTTGGTGTGAGAAAATTAGCATTGCTGGTCCCAGTTTGCTTTTTTCTGCTTGCTCTTTAGTGGGAAAGTGTTAATTTTGAAACGGCATCTGTAAATTTTAGTTATGTGAATTTTGTGCTCTGCTGGAATTTCTATGTGTAGGCCTGGAGTCTGTCTGGAGCACAGCAGGCAAAGCAGTTGGGTGTGGCTGAACATGGGAGTGTGTGGAGAGTGGGCAGAGTGAGGGTGGAAGGGGCAGGGCAACAGCTCCTGGGGACTCCTCGGAGTGTACTGCTAAGTAACTGGCATTCTACATTTAAGAATTTTGGGGCGGGCTTGGTGGTATGGTGGTATGATCACATTAATAGTTTTGAAATGTTATACAATCTCTATGGTAGCTAAGTAGAGGATGAAATTGAAGGGAGTGAAATTGCAGGCCTGGAGACATACTGGAAGCTATTCCAATAATTGAGGCAAGAAATAGAGAGGGCCGAGACATAGCAGAGGCATGGGAGGAGAGAAGGGATTGGATCTGAAAGAATCTAAAAAGGATGAATTGATTGATAGGATTTAGACCTGGCACTTACGTCCAGAAAGTTTCCCCAAGTGCAGGAGAGGAGTGGGATTGTGGGGTCATTGGGAATGGGGGAGAAAAGCAGATTAGGAGGGAAAGATGCTCTGTTTGGGGTCTTCAGAGGCAGAGTGCTGAGGTCAAGAAGGCAGAGATGGCAGGACCATAGTGGTGTGGAAATGCCTAATGAGGCAAGTGCAGGTCTGTTTGCTTTAGAAAAAATTTGCTCAATGACATTCTTCCTCTCAGAATCTGAAAAATATCTACCTTTAATCAAATAAGAAATATATCATTCAGAAAATGGCAACTACAAAAAGCTTCTCAGAGAATAAGGTGCAAATGAATCTGCTTGGAATACACAAGTGTTCTCACTGGAGTATGATATGATGATGGGAGGGGTGGGCCAGAGACTGGTCATTCTTGCCCATCAAACCTGTATTAACCTGAAGAAAGAGAGTCTGGCAAATGTCCAGGTGCCCATCAAGATGCAGACTAGGATCACCTCTTTTAAAGATGCCTTTGAACCTCTCTAGCTGCCTCTGCCCACCAAGGGGTACAACTGGCCTTGCTGTCTCCCCTGGGCTTCAGATGTTGCTTGTCATACTAGTCTGTTTTCCCTCAGTACCCTTCATTGTTGTGGTCTTTCCTAATAGACTGTTGACTTTTTTGAGAGCAGGAAGCATTGTATCTTCATTTTGTTCTGTGTAGCTTTTGGAATGTGTATCTGGTGTATCTAGCACAGAATGAAGTGTTCAGTAAATACAGGAAACTTATAGAAAGGGTAGTGAAGTGGAAAGAGCAATAACCAGGACAGAAGAAAAGGGATCTGATACTAACCCTGCTACTATCAGTTGTTTGACCTGGGGCAAGCTAGTTTTTCTGGGCCATGGTATTCTGATAAGCGAAGGAAGAGATTTAGAGATTTAGTGAGAATCTGGAAAGTCCATAAATGGTCCTTCAGAGGTCCCTGGATTTCTTGATATTTGATGCAGACTTTGTGTGTGTGTGTGTGTGTGTGTGTGTGTGTGTGTGTGTGTGTGTGTGTGTAAATAGTGGGTTTAATTTTTTGAGTAAATGAGTGAGAGCTTTCATCATACTCTCAAAGGGATCTATAACTTAAAATAATGAATAACCACTGAATAAAACATGATATCTTTAGAATTTCTGTATAAGATAGAGTTGTGGGGCCTGGGCATAGGCATTCAGCGAAAGGACTTGTCTGGAAATTGCTGTGAACAAACACACCCTAGTTACACAGATTTTTGTGTTTATTTGGAGTAGAGAGGTGTGGCTTCTCTGAGCCCATCCTGTGTACTATCCCTTCTTAGAATTCTTTCAGTTCTATGTGAGGTCATGCTCATATTTTGTTTTCTGAAGTACTTTATGAAGATCAAATCTGACTTTGCCAATGATGATGAGGCTGATGACAATGACAACAAAGGTGATGATGACATTAGGAAATAGCAGCAGAAGTATAGGACATTCTTCTGTGTGCTTATATCTGTCTGTCTGTCACCTCTTTAACACTGAAAATAAACTTGTTTGATAAGTGATGTTTTAATTGTAATTTCTTAGGTAAGGGAACGAAGGCACAGAGCATTGATCATCTTAACTCCCGTCCTTACCTAGCTAGTAAGAGATGGAGCTGGTATTTGAACCTAGAAAATCTGACTTCTGAGCCTGCACTTCTAATCGGGCCAGTATGTGACTTTTTTTAAAGGAAGTTCTTGTTCTCTGTAGTTTCACTTTTGAAGATTCAAAAAATAGTAAGTATAGAATAATTCTTAAATTTACAATTGTAACCAAGGACAGCACAAACTATAATTTGGATCCATTTAAGCTATATAGATACTCTATTCTCTTGAACAATGGAAATGCATTTCCCATAGTTTACAGTTTTCCTGACATAGAAATGTTTTGTTGATCTTATCTGGCTGTACTTCTTTGCTTCACCCATAGAGGAGGTGCTAAGGACATTTTTCAACAGCATCCCACAGATCAAAGCAACAAGCAGGTGCTTCAGGAAATCTCTAAGATGTGTTGCTGGAAGTGACACTAAGCTGCAGTGTATCCTAATGGGGGTAATTTACTGTGTGAAATTAGAGTTTCAAAGAAAATTACAATAATGAGTTCTGTTGATTTCCTAGGAGGGTTAAGGTGAAACATGTTGTTACTCTGAAATTTACCATCTGGTCTTGTTTAGAATTAGGCTTCATTGTCAGAGAACCTCATGTCTGGGATGCCCGGGTAGTACCAAGTCTCTGGGATGCCTCTGGCTTGCAGTTGACCTGGTCTACAGATTATGCTTCTGCCTGAATTTCTCCACCCAGCACTCTCATGCCCACACTCCCAGTTTCCTCTTCCCGGGCCCAAGTTTTTCTCCACAACCCCACAGGGCACTTGCTCTGAGCCTTCAGGAACCAGGATGCAACATCTGTACCTTGAGCCTCTGCTGCTAGATGACAACCTAATGCTGTAGGGATGTGATGCTGTGGACCCCTTCTTGAACCCCTAAGCTCATCTTGCATTTGGGGCTCAAGCATGAAGCTAGCTGATTGCCCTTGCAGAGCCCACCTCCCTGTAAGTACCTTTTCCCTCGGAATTCCTTTTGAACCCAGGTTGTTGTTATTGAACCCAGCCTTTCCATTTGGGTCTGGTACGGGTTAAGAAGTGAAACTTCAGAATAGAGAACTCAAGAAGATAAATCCATAATTAATTAGCAACTTTTTGGCAGACCTGCGTGTTGGTCTCATGGCTTCCTCTGGTTACTTATGGCTGTAGCTTTCTTAACACAGGACCTTAAAAGTAGCTATAACATACTGCTCCTGCATAGATGACTTGTTTTAATTACAGTAACATCAACAGCACTGATATGCTAGAGAAACAGAGTGGACATTTGCTGGAATGTCTTATGAAGAGAATAGTTTAAAATGGGTAGTTTTATCAGTATACAGTATCACCATTCTATCTTCAAAAACTTTTATTTTGTGGTTTTTAAATTGACTAAGGGCCGATAAAAATAAAGAGCTTAAACAAAATAAAAATCATCATTGGTTGAAAATGTTTCATAGGGGAACATGTCAGTATGTTTGTTCGCTCTCGGTTTGAGTAAATAGACAACACTTTCTCATATTTAATGTTTAGTTTTCACAATGGATTCTTCAATTATTTATTCATTCCCCAGTTGTGCCAGGCTGAGCCCTTTACATATCTGGACACCTTTTATCCCTAATCTTTAAAACAATTTAGCAAGATATTACTCTTTTATTTGTTTGAGCCAGAAATATTTTTTGTGTTAAGTGGTTGCTATGAGCCTAGCTGTGAACTAGGTGATGGAAATACAACAGTGAAGAATCACTTTGATTTCCTGCCCTTAAGGAATTTTCCATTGTCAGATTGAAAGACCAATGAACAGATCACTGGCACAGCTTATGTTTTTATATACTCTTCAGGGGTGTCTAAATTTATGCATATATTTTTCATATTGAAGCAATGTTTATGTAAATATATTGAATATCATGCCTTTTGTCCTAGTCATTTAAAAGTCTTTCATATAGCAATACCTGCACATAATTGAAAAGATCTTTGGCAAGAAAAATAATTGCAGATTTTGCAGAAAAATGTTGAAAAAACTCATTGACAAGAGTATGGCTAAATCATTGCTATTTATATACACTGAAATGTTACATGGCACTAAAATGAATAAAGTAGATGTATACATATGACATGACTCTGCTTTATTGTTAATGACAAAAGCATGCTATAGAAAAATCTGTATAGTAGGAATACATTACTTAATAAAGCAAAGGAAAAAAGAAAAATTATGCCAGAGTCACACCAGATTTTTAGCTGTGGTCCTGTTTAGGCAGAAGAAAGAGGAGTTGTATGAGGGGCATCTTTTATGTATTACTGTGTTGTTTCAGTCTGACAAAGTAAACATGTATTCCTTTGAAAAAAAATTTTTTTTTTCTTTGAGACAGAGTCTCGCTCTGTCGCCCAGGCTGGAGTGCAGTGGCACAATCTCGGCTCACTGCAAGCTCCGCCTCCCAGGTTCACACCGTTCTTCTGCCTCAGCCTCCCAAGTAGCTGGGACTACAGGTGCCCACCACCATGCCTGGCTAAATTTTTTTTCTTTTTTTTTGTATTTGTAGTAGAAACGAGGTTTCACCGTGTTAACCAGGGTGGTCTCAATCTCCTGACCTCATGATCCACCTGGCTTGGCCTCCCAAAGTTCTGGAATTACAGGTGTGAGCCACCACGCCTGGCCTGAAATATTTTTAAAGGCCAATAAATTTTCATTTTAAATGAGGTGATAGATGCTATAGCAGAGTTATGTCGGGGTCCTATGGGGACACAAATGGGACACAGACCAGGGGCCAGAGAAGGCTCCCTGGAGGAGTAGGTGGCCTTACTTGGTTCAGGATGGTACGTGTCCACCATGTAGAAGACACAGAGAGAACAAAGGCTTCTTGCTCGCAAGCATCCTGGAGGCTTTCCCGGTAGGCGACCTTGGGGCTGGCCACCTCCAGAGCCTTAACAGCTTGCCCAGGTCATCCTGGGTTCTTCTTATTCCTTTAGCCCTCACACAGCATCAGCTACTATTCCTGAACACTCCTCTCCTTTCCACTACTTGCCTGTCTCTCCTGTAGCCATCTTGGTTCCAGTGCCTCACCTCTCACTTGGATGGCTGAGACAGCCCCCTCAATTGGTCTCCTGGCCCCTTGTCTGTTCCCTATGTCCTCTTACCCCAGTCTACCCTTCACTTTACTTTAAAAATGCAGTTTTGACTCTGTGATTGTCCTTCCCACACTTTCTCAATGGTCCTTCCTAGCTTCTGGAATGTAAGCCACCTTTCTAAAGCAGGTTTGCAGAACCCTTTGTCTACCTTTCCCACCTGCCTCACAAAATAGCTCTTATTTATGTTACCCAGGATGATTTCCATTTCTTTACAGCTGCCACTCTTCTTACTCACCAAGGGATAGACAAAGGGAAAGAAAGAAAATTCATGACATAGATTTACTCTAGTTGATTGTTGGCCTATTGACTTCCAGATATTCTTACTAGCTATGTCTGTTTCTGGGAGTTAATGTACCTCAGAATTTCCTATTATTTTGTGGTAACAAGTTAGAAATTAATACATTGCAGGAAAATAGTCTTCTTAGTGTCCTTAGAAATGTTTGCTTTTGTAAAAGTTCTTGAATGGGTGTTTCCAATGACAAGTCAGAATCCCCACAAAGAGGATTTAAGAATCTGGCATTAGTCTGTATACTTGTCTATTCCAGATCTGGATACGCTCCGCCTTTATAGAATACACATTGTTCTAAAAACACCACATTGACTAAACAGTCTTTATTTACTTTGGCTAAATGTAGAGTTAACGGATGGACTCAATGTACAATAGGATAGACCCAAAACTGAGTGCCAGTTCTCAGACTCACTTTAGGATATACTGCATGCTGTCTTTCCATTCCTCCTTATCTGCTGAATTTGTATATTTGTTATTTCGCTATTAGTGAATAGTAATAAATAACCCCTGTTAAGCAGAAAATGGGAGTTGGTCTCAGTTTGTTGATTTTCAGAAATGTTTGTCCTTATAAAATACAGTCCAGTTAGGGCTAAACTAATAGACTATCATCTGGCTCCCTCTAGTGGACACTCGTGAAAAAATCAAGCTATAATTTTCTGAGAGAGGCGGTGTGTAGGGGAGGGGTTGTTATTGTTCTGGTTGTTGGTGGGGGAAAAGGAATAGAAAATGCGTTCTAATTTTGTAGATACATTGTAGTTATTATAGAAAATATCCCTAAGGAGTAAAATGCATTGCTGTATAAAATACGTAATAGAATAGTAATAATAAAAGACATAGCTATAGTACTGCTATTGCTATTTTTCTTGTTATTAAGTAGTGATATATGCTGGGACCACAGTGTAAACTAGAATCAGAGGCACATTTCACCCCATAGCTTTCTAACAGTGATATATTAGGTTAAGATGCATGCTAAAGTAAAGCAATGTAGTTAATTCAAGGGTCTGGATACTGTACTGATTATTCCAGAACCTCCCCAAAGTTAGACTTTTTGCCTAATAGTGAATAATTTTGGTATTTTAGCAAGCAATTATTTTTATTTTGAATTAACGAATTTTGATAAATGTGTTAGTATTCATTCTTGATCTTCTGAATTTACGAACTCCACTGACAATGCTTTGTCTTTATTATGGGGAATTAATGGATATCAAGTTTTATCTGATTGGTTGTATATGTTTTGACATTAGAAGTTCAGCATAGTTAACCAGGAAGAAACTGCATGAAGGGTTTCAATTGTATTTCCCTTTTCTTTTTTTAGTGTCACAGCAGGGAGCTAGAGTTAGAATATAGAATTTTGGGGTCAGTAAATTAGCTCATCTAGTCACCATGTCCTTTGCTTCTTTCTAACCCTTTGGAACCATCCTAAAGAGTTTTGCTCCCTTGTCTTTTGTTTATGTAACAAATTTTCTTAATTTTTAAAAAAAATTAACAAATAAAAATTGTATGTTTCGATCTTGTGTAACATGTTGGTTTGAAATATGTATATGTTGTGGAATGGTTAACTGGAGCTAATTAACATATGCATTACATCACATATTTTTTATTGTAATAAGAACACTTAAAATGTATCCTTTTTGCAGTTTTCAAGAATGCAATATATTGTCATCCATATGTAATTCAATTAAGTGTTATCTTTGTATAATAACTTTATTTTACATGATATTAAAAATTCGCATTTACTGAGTTAAGCATATGATGGGCATGATCGCATTTAATTCTTTCAGTGACTCCATGAAGCAGTTAGCTATTGTCTGCATTTTACAGAGGCTAGTAAAGGTGAGCATAGCTGAAAACTCGTAAGTCAGGGTTCCAGGTATTCTTACTCCAAAGCCAGGAGTTTCTAACTGCAATCGTATGTATATGGTACCACTTCCTGAAGTGGGTGAGCTATAAGTGTATGTGTGGCTAATACTCTCATGAACCTTCTACAGAGTGTTGGAGACTTCATTTTTATGTTCCTGTCTCTGAAGTAAGGAATTAGATTACCTTAATTTGGAAACAGATTTTTGCCTTTTCTCGTTTTTTACTATCATTCTGAATAAGCCTTATGGTAGAACCTCTTTAAGTTTTGTTTGTTAAAATTTTGAGAGTTAGGATGCATTATACCTATTATCGTAAAAATAGACTTTATGGCCAGGCACGGAGGCTCACACCTGTAATCCCAGCACTTTGGGAGGCCAAGGCAGGTGGATCACTTGAGGCCAGGATTCCGAGATCAGCCTGGCCAACATAGCAAAACCCCATCTCTACTAAAAATGCGAACATTAGCCAGGCATGGTCCCATGTGTGCCTGTAATCCCAGCTACTAGAGAGGCTGAGGCATGACAATCGCTTGAACCTGGGAGGCAGAGGTTGTAGTGAGCCAAGATGGCACCACTGTACTCCAGCCTGGGCAACAGAGTGAGACTCTGTCTCAAAAAAGAAATAAACAAGAACAAACTTGATGAGAAAAATACATTTTAGGTAAATGGCTTTCTCACTGAGTCTTCGAAAGAGACAATCTTAGGACAAAAGATTGAAGGAAGGGTAAAGTTGCTAGCAGGGCACATTTAACATTTATGTTTAGGTACTGAAGATCTTTATAAGGAATCTTGGAAGCAGAATTAAGGTTAATTTAGAAAACTTTTTCTGAAAACACTCAGAATTAAATTAAGGCAATTTCCTTAAAGTTGGTGATTAAACAGAATAGCTACTATTTAAATAGTTTACGTGCTAGCTTATTGAATCCTTACGATAATGTAGTGATTGTTAATAATCTACCTGTTATTGTAGGCATTACCTAGATGATGAAACAAAAGCTCAGAGAAGTTAAGTATTTTGCCCAAAGGTACCTGGCCAATAAATGGTAAACTGGGGATTTAGACTTAGGTGGTCTGGCCCAAGAGCCCACCCACACTCTCACCTGCTTTGCTATATAGCAGGACTGTCCAATAGAACTTTCTGTGATGATGGAAATTTTTGATCACTGTGTAGTTCATTACAGTGGCCACATGTGTGTGGCTACTGAACGCTTAAAATGTGGCTAGTGCAACTGCAGAACTGGGATTTTTGTTTTTAAAATTTAAATTAATTTAAATAGCCTCATGTGTTTAGTGGGTACTCTACTGGAGAATACAGCTTTCCAGAATCTTTCAGATTCTATAAAAGTAGAGAGAGAAGTTGCTTGGGGTCACCCAGGTGAACTTGGTGTTATACTCATAAAGAATCTGCAACTCAAATGGGTTAGTAATCTGCTTAAAGTAATAAAGAAAGGAACAAAATTATAATCCAGGTATTTATACTTCCCAATCACAGCCCTTCTCATTCTGGACGTCTTTGACATCTGCAAATTTATGTTTCTGCTGCTATGGTTAATATTAGATTGAAAAAGTTTTGGAAAAAGAAATCTTATCTTTTCTGAACTACATGTCTAATTAGTATTTTCCTCTTTTCTCAGGTTATAGAAACATTATCACGACTTTCTCGAACACCCATAGCGTTGGCCACAGGAATCAGGTAAGCTCTGTTTTCATTGTTCATGTGTCGCACTGAGTTCAGTGTGATGATTCATTATTAAATGGTTACTATTTGTGAAGCACCTTGCACACAGGTACTATGTCTCATTCATGAAGAGTGCCTGGTATATAAGTATCCTGTACACATTTGAAATTAATTGAATAACACATTGACTAAACATTGTTCTAAATTCACAGGTGACTGTCACTGGTGTGGTTCTATTTATTTATTTTTTTTAACTTTCCTCCGACATTTCTGTACATATGATTCATTAAAGTAAACACAAATGCTTAAGTAAATAAATATTTTAAAAGATGTTGTGATATGTTTTTTCCTATAGAGTAGAACATAATAACTCATAGCTTTTAGGAGTTTAAGAAATAATCAGACAAGTATAAAACGTGTACAAGAATGTGTATTGAAAGTTCAGTAGTAAATTAAAAACCTGGACGTAAATTGGTTCAATATAGTATGGCATCTCCTTGCAATGGAGTATTATGTAGTTGATAAGCATAAAAATATAGATGTGTATGTTGTGTTGAGCCTTTTCTGTTTCAGATACTACATACTTAAGTTAGATCAGTCAGTGAAGATGTATTATATAAGTAACATGAGGAAATAAGAAAAAATAGTCTCTACACAGCCAGGTTTTATGGAAATGGAATGGATTTGTTTTTTACCTTCTTTATTCAGTGCTCCATATTTCTGTCTCCAGCCATCACAGTCATTTTTCTGTGTCCAGCTCACATTCACATTCTAAGGGAGAGGATCCAAGAAGGACTTAGCAGGATTCTCTGCACTGGCTACAAAGCACAGTGAGCTCAGGAAAGATGCCCTGCTGGTACCAGACTTTTCTCAGAAATGGGCCATGAATTTGGCAGCTTTCTTTGTATGTGGTCTGTCAGCTGGATAAGTGTTCAACTCCTTCTAATTTGCTCTTCAATATGTTTATACCTTCCATGTAAATATATATTTTATGTTATATGTAAACATTTTTTAAAAGCATCACGTTTTTATGTATTCTCAATTCTGAAAAAATGTAAGTCAGAAGATTTTTCTCCTTTTTAATTTTTCTCTATATTTTCTACAATGAACTTGCATAATAAAATGTGCCTTAATTTGTAAAAAATGATTTTGAGACTACATTTCTCACACACTGATTTATTTGAAAAACCTAGTCTCCTCAAATGTCTTCAGTATTAAATTAATCCATAAGTCAATGTGAAACTCTGCTTTTTAATATGACTAGTAATTATTTAAAGCTTATTTATTATTTTGATGGATCCTCTTGTTTTAATGAAACGTGATATGCTGGCTGCCTGAAAAGAGTAGAATTTTTGGCACAGTATACTTCCTGTGATTTTCTTAGACATAAATTAGGGCAGTATACTGGTGTTATGAATAGAGGACATAGTACCATGATGCAAACGAGGAAGCCACACAATGGGAATAGGAGATACATTAAAGTGCGATTTTCTTGAATAGAGAACAAAGAAAACACTCTGTTCTCCCCAAGGTCTGGTTGACTCATTTGTCTAAGAAATGAAAATAAAAAATACAGCTTAAATACCCTAAAGTATGAGCAGAAATGTCAGGGTCAATGACCATATATGTAAAGGGCACGATGTTTTTGTCTTCCACTAGTTTTCATCTACACTAGTGAATGAAGCCATGGAGGGATGATTGTTAGCAAATTATTTGTTATCAGATCCCATAGCTGAAAAGAGAGGGTGCTGAAGGCAAGGGTACATGCACAGCTGTTTATTGTCTGACTTGGGGTGCTTCAGTGGGTGAGATGACCCTGCAGGTATGTGGCAAGTGGGAGATCAAATAAGCACGTTATTATGACCCCCTGCACGTGTGACTGTGGTGATCCGCTGTAATTGCTTCAGATGATTTCAGGTGGCAGGTGTTACAGCCTCCCTCGGGGAACCCCAGACACAGACACAGCCACTGAGCACTTTAGGGAAAGCTCTAGACATGGGTAGACATAGTGACTGATCTGACCATTTTGGCATCAGACAACTTACATATTTAGTGAGAAATAAATGCCCAGCCTGATTGTTGCTCATTGACTCACGTTTTTTTTTTTTTTTTTTTTTCCCCCTGCTTCCTAGGCCCTTCCCAACAGAAGAAAGCATTAACGATGAAGACGTCTACAAAGGCCTTCCTGATTTAATAGAGTATGTTGAACATTTTGAGCAAAATTTAGCCACTGCCAATTTATGCGTCCATTGTGGGTTTTAACTGTGGATGTTGAAGTAAGCTATCAGAAGGAGGAAAAGTGGCTTAATTCCTGATTAACCTTAAACTGCCGATGGAAAGCTTTACAAGAAAATGTACTTCAACTGGTCTTTAGTTCCTGTTTTATGTCCCCATGAAGAATAAAGAAACTTATTCTAATGAAGTAAAATTTCAAAGTTTCTCAAAGTTAAAACAGAAGTAGTAGATAAAATTGGAGTTGGACAATTAGGGAACAGTTTAAAAGAAACAGAATCTGCTGCTGGAGTTATGGAACACATAGTGCATGCCTTATAAGTTCAAAGAAGAAGGGAGAGATAAGTGTGGGCTGGAACTATTCGGGATGTTTAAGTAGATGGTGTTTATTATGAACAGAGAATCCTTTTGGGCTTTATTATTTAATAGTCAAGAGAAGCAAAAGGTCCTTGCAGCCGATTATCTTCTGCTGATTGAGTGACTTGTACAGATTACAAATAAATATAAGCATGAGCCTTACTCCTCAAGGAACTGATGACATAGATCAGGCATGTTTGCAAGGAATCATAATAAGAAATAGATTATGCCCCAAGACACATTCAAATGCTATGGAACTTCATCCATTCATTCATCGATCCTTCCTCATACACCCAACACACTGGGCTTGTTTTAGCTTTGTAACCTTTACACCTGCTATTCTTTCTGCCTACTTGACTGACCCCTCAGCATTCAAGTCTTTGCTCAGATTTCTTTCTACAGGGAGGCCTTCTCTGACTACCCTGTCTAAAATTGCCACCACCCCCTCACATTGCTGTGTTTTTACAGCATTTGCCAATGTCTGAGACAGTCTTGGTTTGCTTCATTTATTGTGTCTCCTCATTAGAAGGTAAACTTTTGTAAGGTGTGGGACTTTGCTTTGTTCATGGCTGTATTCCTTGAACTTCACAGTGTCTGGCATATAGTAGGTACTCAATAAGTATTTGTTTTCTAAATTAACAAGTCAGAACTTTATCTAGCATCTACTGTTTGCCAGGGATTACCTGGCAATAATAATAATAAGAGCTTACTGAGTTTCCATTTGTGTGCTAACCAGGTTATATGCACTATCTTATGTAATACCACAATATTACTAGGTTGTTATTATATCTTCACAGTTTGAAAGTGAGAAAACTGATTTTTGAAAAGTCTAGTTACTTGCTGAAGGTAATATTGCTAGTAAATTATAATCTTTGGATTTGAACTCAGACACCTCTTATTCTAGAGCAGAGTTTGCTAGTCACAGTCCCAACTTCCAGGTACACCCTGACTTGCCCCTCTCAGAGCTTTTAGTAGAAGAGCAGAGGGGGTGAGCGTGCCTACTGCAGTCACACAGATGGATGGCCAGCAGCTCCTTCCAGGGTAGGTGGTCTTCAGAATGACCTTTCAGTCTTATATTTTAAATATCTATTGAGAATAGTTTCTTATCTCTTAAAATCTCTAAGAACTCACTAATAGTAAGCAAGATAGTGCCAGTTGTTTTACTGAATTGGTTGTAGTCTTCATAAAGGGACTAAGATTATTGGTAATGTACTCAGATTGTTTAAAGTAAGGAAAATGTTTAATTTCTAGTGCTGTGTTGCTATATATATATATAATTATTATTATTATTATTTTGGTAACAGAGTCTTGCTCTGGCACCCAGGCTAGAGTGTGGTGGCATGATCTCAGCTCACTGCAACTTCCACCTCCCGGGTTCAAGTGATTCTCCCGCCTCAGCCTCCTAAGTAGCCAGGATTACAGGTGCCTGCCACTGCGCCCAGCTAATTTTTAATTTTTAGTCGAGATGGAGTTTCACCGTGTTAGCCAGGATGGTCTCGAACTCCTGACCTGGTGATCCACCCGGCTCGGTGTCCTAATGTGCTGGGACTACAGGCATGAACCACCACACCCAGCCAATATTCTTTTTTAACCCATACCAGTGGTGACTTACACCTATAAATTTTTATAGCTTCCCTGTTTTGTTCTTTTCACTGATGTTATTTAGGCAGAGTTGATGTCAGGATAAATCCATTGAGGATGCGTTCCTAGCTAAATTTGGAGAAAACTGAATTGGCTTCCTGAGATGCCGATTGGTTTCCTGAATTGGCTGCTCTGAGATGCCAGCCCTTGCTCTGTGAGAGGCAGTCTGCTTTAAATTTCTACCTGGTGGCCGAAGGTCCAAATGTATTTGCAGGATTAAAAAAAATTATTTATTTAATATCCCAAGACTGTTCTCCAACTTCTGGGCTCAAGCAATCTACCCACCTTGGCCTCCCAAAGTTCTGGGATAAAAGGCAAAGTAGGGTTATCTTAAAAAAAAAAAAAAAAGAGCAAATGTATTATCCCTAGAAATGCTTGGTTTTGAGTTTGCCGTGACAGCTTGATTTTTATTCTCAACTTTGTTACAATTTCTATGGGTAAATATACTTAACTCTAACTTTTGGGACTGAAATCACCCAAAGGGAAGCCCTTGGAATAAATACTGGTCTGGTCCCTACTGTGGAGGCAATCATTGTTTCTTAAGTTGGAGAGAAAGCCACACGGTGGAGTGGAGAGGGCAGGTAATGACCACACTGTACAGTGTCCTTTTAGTATCAGGGTGCCAGACATGCCCGTATGTAGGTGGCCCTACGACAGGAAAGCTAATGTCAATTGTTGTTGATTTATTGACCCTTTGAAAAATATCACAGCTTTTCTCTTTCCTGGCCCAGAAATCAGAAATTGTTGACTAAGCTGTTAGCAAGAAAAGCAGCTTTAGTATAGGATTGAATAACAAAAGCCAAACAGTTCTAGACCAGTTTTGTGTGTGTGTTTGCAGTTGTGCACTTGCATGCATGCATGCACTCAGACAGGCATGTCATTCTTACAGGTCTTAAAATAGAGAAAAGTCAGCCAAGTGTGGTGGCTCACGCCTATAATCCTAACATTTTGGGAGACTGAGGTGGGCAGATCACCTGAGGTCAGGAGTTCAAGACCCTGGCCAACATGGTGAAACCCTGTCTCTACTAAAAATACAAAAATTAGCTGGGCATGATGGTGCGTGCCTGTAATTCCAGCTACCCAGGAGGCTGAGGCAGAAGAATCGCTGGGACCCAGGAGGCAGAGGCTGCAGTGAGCTGAGACTGTGTCACTGTACTCCAGCCTGGGCAACAGAGTGAGACTCTATCCCCCCCCCCACAACAACAACAACAACAACAACAACAACAACAAAAATAGAGAAAAGTCTGTGTGAATTTATGATTCATTCCTTTACTGTCATGGGAAGTAGTCAAATATAGGGCTTCAGCAAGGTTCACTTTTTTTGCAGGGCTGGTGAGATTAGGGATCAGAAGCAGGAGTGCTGGGATTAGGAGTGCCAGATAAACGAATTTCAGTCTATTTTTCTTCAGAACAGGATCCCCTCCAACGCAGAAGCTGTTTTTTCATCATTTTATATCTCAGCTCCCTCATGAATTCACCAGACCTTCCTATCCTTTGATATGGTACAGAGAATGTGCAAACCGATTTACCTGCCCTAGTGTTCTCTGGCCAGATTGCCTGCCTAAACCCCTCAGTGTGGAAATTATGTTACTGCCAGTATGGCTCACCATCTCCCTAGTGTCCCAAAGTAGAAAGTTCATTCCTCTTTGTTCCTTTTCTCTCCCCTTATTCTCAGTGTTCACCAAGTCTGGTTGCTCCAGTATCCTATGTCTGTCTGTTACCTTAGTTATGGCTCTGAATATAAAACAAATAAAGGAAGGGTCTGGTTGATGGGGGACTGGTGGGTTTCCTCTGAATGGGCTTGAAAGAGCATGGTTTGAAAACCACTGGATTAGATGCTGATTATAACACTACAGTAACATGCTTTTTATAAGACCACTTATGACATATTAGATACAATTTAACTCTCCTATCCTCTCCCTATTATACCCTTTAATACAGTTGATGAAGCTGAGGTCTTGAAATACGAAAAGTGGGAGGCAGTATGATAGAGTGGGTAAAACACTCAGAGTTAAGAGAGACTTGGTTTTAAATATTAGATCTGCCGGTGACTACCTGGCTTATTTTTAAAGTCAAATAGCCTTTTGGTCTTTCAACTTCCTCATCTCTTTAATGGATTAAATAATAATGCTTACCTGATAATTAATGTTGGATGAATTATGTAAGATAATATATGTAGAGTAATTATTTTTGTGCTTATACATGGTAAGTACCCAGTAAATGATAGCTGCCACTGCCCTTATTGTTAGATTCTCGAGTTGCTTATCATTATACTTGTTAAGAGGGACAGAGTTGTAATGTAAACCTTTTGAACTCTTCCCACTTATTCCATTTTATTTCCTTTCTGGATTTTCTACTAAAATCCAGTAGGCTATTTGTAGCTCTTGCATTTACTGCATATTAGAAAATGACCTTATATCATATCCTTTGTTGTAGTGAAACCCTTGTGGAAGATGAAGAAGATCTCTATGACTGTGTTTATGGGGAAGATGAAGGTGGAGAAGTCTATGAGGACTTAATGAAGGCAGAGGAAGCACATCAACCCGTAGGACTTTTACTTGTTTTTAATGTTACTCTGAATATTTTCTGAGGAAAGACTAATTAACATAATCATTTATGTAACCTCTGCTGGGATTTTTTTAACCTTTGCTTGCTTATAACTATATAATTATGACTTGTTACTGCATTTGGAGACATATGCATGGCCTTTCAGAGTTCAAAACAACCATAGGGAATCTGTGGTCTAATCTTTTCATTTTGCTAGTAAGGAAACAAAGTCTGAGAGAGAAATGAAGTGCCACCCAGCTAAATAATGGCAGGGTGGTAGTAGAATAGAATTTTAGGGAATCATGAAATTATGCTCTTATAAAAGTAAATTTCTTACAACACAGGTAAATTTTCCCTTTAAATTTGATATAAGATAAAATATATATTAAAGAGTATTTCTTCACATTTGGTAAGTGTTAATACGAGGTACCATTTTTCTTTTGTTTCATGATAAGTCTCCTGGCTTTCCTACTCATTTATAAATTTAGTTTCAGATATGGTCATAGCCAATATGAGCCCTCAAAACCTTATCTGCCATTAATATATCCAGAACATTCAGAAAGGATTACTTTGGATTATTTTCTCATTTACAATTTGAAATAACAAAAAAAAGTCAGTTGCTTAGGTTCTTAATAAAGTGTTCTTGTATATTAAAGACTTTTCTTTACCAGCTGCTTGGTAATTTTTGTTTCTGCAGTGCTTTGATGAATGTGCTTAGCTCTGTCTATGTTCCTACTTTTAATAAAAGGCTGGTGGGTTGTCCAGTAGCTTCTGTGGAATGGAAACAAGTTACCTGCTTGTGTTTGGGAGATAAAATGAAAGTGTGGTTTAACCATCTCGTAGGCTGACAGCTCATCCGTGGCAGCATTTTCAGAACATTTTTAGGTGACTGAATATCATGTGTGCCTCCGATAATTGTTAACTGCATTGAGTGCCAGCGCATTCTTCACTGTCTCCCCCAAGGGCAGTCCTCAGTTGATGGGGTGAACAGTGATAATAATTTAGATGGACAGGACTCTTCTTGCACACTTGGAAAAGTGCTAAGCGCTTTACACTGTTTATCTCATTTACCATTCCTTGGGGTTGGCGCTGTGATTCTCTCTGTTTCCCAGATAAGAAAATGGAGTCAGAGTAATTTAGTGATTCGTTCACAGTTAGAAAAGCTAACAACAGGCCGGGCGCGGTGGCTCACACCTGTAATCCCACCACTCTGGGAGGGCGAGGTGGACGGATCACGAGGTCAGAAGATCAAGACCATCCTGGCTAACGTGGTGAAACCTCGTATCTACTAAAAAATACAAAAAATTAGCCAGATGTGGTGGTGGACACCTGTAGTCCCAGCCACTCAGGAGGGTGAGGCAGGAGAATGGAGTGAACCCGGGAGGTGGAGCTTGCAGTGAGCAGAGATCGTGCCATTGTACTCCAACCTGGGCAACAGAGCAAGACTCCGCCTCAAAAGAAAAAAAAAAAAAGAAAAGAAAAGCTAACAACAAAACTGATATTGAACCCAATTCCATCAGACTCCAGAATCTTTGATTTTAGTGTTGTGCTCTACGACTTCCGATGTTAAATACTTAGTTAAAAAGTCAAGCGGTAAGATGTTAATATTGGAAAAAATATTTGAAGGTCTTTACTTACTTTACCAAATACCTATTTTATTGTTTTTGCAGTTATTTCTATAGCATTTGTTAAGTGTGCTGTACATTAAGGAAACAATCATACACCATTTATGGTGTTTCCAACTTTATGAACATTTTAATAAAAGATGTTTTAACTTAAAGAGAGTGTCTACATTCAGAAGCTTATTTTTTAATCATCTAAATCTTTTTCATTTACATTGTTCAACATTTTTATAAAAACAGCAAAGCTACCTCACAAATGCAGTTAGATGTCTTTCAATTATGTGTTTCATTAGAAAGGAAAGTTTAAGAAAGTCAGCAATGCTTTTGATCTCTACTTCTCGATAGGTTAATATATGATTTTATTAAATTATTTTATTTTGATAATTCTAACTGCAGAAATGTCCAGAAAATGATATACGAAGTTGTTGTCTAGCAGAAATTAAGCAGACAGAAGAAAAATATACAGAAACTTTGGAGTCAATAGAAAAAGTAAGTCATCAGGTATTATTTTTGATGCCCAAATACTGCCTGATATAGCTAATGTGTGGACTCACTGTTTCTTCTGAATGTGTGTATGTGTATTATATTTTTAGGAGAACTTTGTATTTAAAGATCTCAAAGCAGATTTATTCATTTTACAACTATTTATGGATGTCTTAGTACCTGAATGGCACTGTTTCAGGGACTAAGGATATAGTAATAAATACAAAAATATTCTGATTCTCATGACACTTTTTTCCATGGGAGGGTTTAGAATGTAAGCAAATAAATATGCCAGATGGTCATAAGTTTTCTGAAGAAAAATACGGCAGGAATATAAGATAGAGAGTGATGTGGGGGAGGGCTGGTGGCATTTTATAAAGAGTGGGTGCAGAAGCCCTCTGTGACAAGATTAAGCAGGCAGCTAAGTGAACTGAGAGTGTAAGCCATGTACATATGCCAATGAAGATAATTCCTGCGAGAGAGGCCCTCTGATTGGAAAGTGTTCAGCACGTGCTTCAAGGACAACAGCAGTCCAGTATGACTGGAGCAGAACAAGGCAAGGGGACTGAGCATGAGGTGGGAGAGCCGGTGGGCCACCAGGCCATGCAGGGACATTGGAAAGTGTTGTGAGCAGGAGTCACATGATGTGATTTAAGTCTTTAACCTCTCATTCTGGCTCTTGTGAGGCAAGAGTGGTGACTAGGAGAAGAATTAGAAGAAAATTGTGTTAATCAAGATGACAAAAATGGTGGTATGGGTGGTCAGATTCTGAGTAAATTTTAAACATAGAGCCAGGCCGGGTGCGGTGGCTCAAGCCTGTAATCCTAGCACTTTGGGAGGCCGAGATGGGTGGATCACAAGGTCAGGAGATCGAGACCATCCTGGCTAACACGGTGAAACCCCGTCTCTACTGAAAAATACAAAAAACTAGCCGGGCGAGGTGGCGGGTGCCTGTAGTCCCAGCTACTCGGGAGGCTGAGGCAGGAGAATGGCGTGAACCTGGGAGGCGGAGCTTGCAGTGAGCTGAGATCCGGCCACTGCACTCCAGCCCGGGTGACAGAGCGAGACTCCGTCTCAAAAAAAACAAAACAAAAAAACAGAGCCAACTGGATTGGATGATGAATTAAGTAAAGGATGTGAAAAAAAGAGAGGAGTCAAGGATGACATAGTTTTTGGCATGAACAACTGCATGAATGGTGAAGATTACAGAGATGGGGAAGAACAGGCTTGGGAATCAGGAGTCTGTTGCAACATATGAAATTTGTGATACCTATTAGACTTTGAATGGAATTTATTGAGAAAGGTGTTAGGTATATGAATCTGGCATTAAGGGGAAAGATTGAATTGACATATAGATTGGGCCATTATCATGACACAATGGCATTAAGGCCCTGGGACTAAGTGAGATCACCCTAGTGAATGCATCAGGGAAGAGGTTTGAGGCCACCTCTCCAGACTCTCACATTTAGAGGTTAGGGAAAGAAGTGAAGGTATGCAAGCATTGTTTAGAAGAGTAGAAGAGTAAATTGACTAGGGAACTGTAGTAGCGCTATGTAGCATTACAGGCCCAGTTGAGTTTTGTGGTCATATTTAAAATTAAACAATCAGTAATGTCCATGCTTAACTTCTTAGATACAGTCACAAAATATGTGGCAAGCTAGACTTGATCAGGGTGTTTGTTTTTCTAGAAAAGCACAATGGAAGAAGAGAGAGTAAGAGGATTTGCAGGGAATTGATTCATGGAGTATAAACTGGGTTAGGATGGAAATGAGGACATGATGGAGGTGAGATGGTTAGTGGACTGGCTGACCCAGTTCCTTGAAATTAGTGCTATGGAGCATATGAAGTTATTGGTAATGACAAGGCCTGTGAGTATGGCCATAAGATTTAAGATTTGAGCTAGAGTGGAGCACAAGATTATTTGTGGTCAAGGAACTGAGAGACCAGTACTGGAAGGATCCTCTGCACAGATACTGAGAATGCCGAGAATGAAAGAGATACGGTAGGCCAGAAACTAAAATTCTCAAGGAATAATTCATAAATTGCGTACATAGATTATTGATCTCAGCGATCCAGAATCTCCACAAAACATTAGGGAGATATTACTGTGTAAGTCTTCATATACATCTCCAGAATGTTGCCATTGTTTGCCAACTCAGACAATAGTGTTCTTTTCTTCCTTCCTTTTGGAAGCATTTGTTATCTAAACCATTTTATTTTATACTTTAAATGTATTAATACTAGCTTGTATTCATGTCTTTATATATCTACTCAAGTGTGAAGTCTTTAAGTTAGAGAAAATAGTTTCTACAATTTTGGTGATTATAATGCTGATCAACAATTGACTTTCAAAAAATATTTGTTGTTGTTGAAAAACTATTACATAGATTAGGACAAGTTATACTTAATTACTGTTTTCTTCTTCTTTCCTGCTAGTATTTCATGGCACCACTAAAAAGATTTCTGACAGCAGCAGAATTTGATTCAGTATTCATCAACATTCCTGTAAGTAAAAATATGCTAGCTAAAACTGTGGTGTATTTCAATAAAATCCTCATTTCCTTACAGGGTTCCAGATCCCTTTTTTAAACACTCTTTTGTAGTCTTTAAGAATATTGGCCTTATTTATTTATTTGTTTGTTTTTTTTTTTTCCGGTTTTTATATCCTTATTTTCTTGAAATAACTGATGTATCATATCTTCAACTAAAAGTCAGTCAACATGGATGAAGAACACAAATGGAAAAATAAATTCCATGTGTTATTCTTAACTGTTTGTCATGAGGAAGTAGTCTGAAGTAATCCAGGGGTCCCCTTCCATCCCCACACTTCCCTGTGGAGCTCTGTTGCTCTTCCAGCCCCTCAGACCTTGTCTTGTAGATGATGTCCTCACCATATCAGTTTCCCCCACTTTCCTCCATTCCTCCACATCTTTGGCCTCTACTATTTGGTGCTTTCTACTTCCAGTTGTATCAAACGTAACTCCCATGTCTGAAATAGACTACTTCCTTATGATTTACCAGACTATTTTAACTGTAAAATTTGAGGAGATTTTTTTCATTTACATTTATGTAAGCATTTCAAGTTTCAGGGCACCTTACCAGAATCTTACAATCTTAAAAGGATATTTGCCCAGAAATCTAGAAGCAAGCTAAATGCCATGCCAAGTGAGGTAATGCTAGGCAAGATTTGAGTTCTCAGACCTCTAGGACTTGCTTTGGTTTATACACCCCCACCCCCATGCACGCGCGTCCACATACAGTAATACATGTATTTAAGCTTTTATGCACAGACCTGCTTGTATTACCTGAACAATTCTTTATATTTTGATTCTATTGTGTTCTGTGTTACTCAGTAGCAGTTGGTAAGCAATGGCATTTCATCCTTTCCCTGATTTTGGCCGAATGAAGACATTCTTGTTGATTTATAACATGTACAATATCCGATGAAGGTTTAGCACTAAATAAACTGCACATTTGGAGAAGATAAGGATCTTGAACCACTTCAGTATGGTCTTTATAACTTAGAGCCCACATCTTCATGTTTACTTTCTACCCCACTAAGGAAAGAGCATGCTGTGGAGTCAATGTGTGCTCCAAGGTACACAGGATGAGATAATGGGAGAATTGGCACCTAGTTCAAGTTGCCTCATATCCTGGCTATGACATACATTTACTGCCTGACTGAAAATTAGTTGCTTATCGGGAAAAATGTGAGAGTCTGACATTTTGAGTTGCTCCAGTAAACTGTCGAATACAATTTATTTGCTCCTTATTTATGCCATTAGTTGTCTGGTTTCAAGTAATTTAGTCTGATTATTGTTAGCTTAGCACCAGGACACCACTAATTGACCAAAGTACAAATCTACATTTCTGTGTCACAAGGACATGAGTCATTATTTTTTACTGTCAATAAAACCTTAGGCACTTGGACATTTTTATTTAAAAATTTACAGTGATTATAAAACAAAAATAAGCTATACATATTTTTACACAAGGAATAAATTATCCTTTAATAACTAGTGAGATAATGTCTTTTTTCACAGGACACTGACATTTCAAGTGAGATATGAAATTGCTGTTTCCCATCTGCGTGGCCTCTCTCTCTTCTCCTCCCTCTCCTCTGCCTTCCTCTTATCTTCCTTCTTTTTTCTCCCTTCCATCCCCTGCTCTCCCTCCTCCTCTTCTACCCTGTCCTCTCCGTCTGCTTCCTCCCCTTCCTCCCCCTTTCTCTCCCCACTCTCCTTTTGCCTCTCTTTATTGGTGGAAGCAGTTTTATATATTGAAAGCATTCAGCATATCCTGAGCGGCAAATCTAGCGACAAAAGGGATTCTGGGTTTGGGCTGTATTTTTTGGTTGTGTTTCCTACTTTCCTTTCACATTGTTTTCTTTTTTTAGGAACTTGTAAAACTTCATCGGAACCTAATGCAAGAGATTCATGATTCCATTGTAAATAAAAATGACCATAACTTGTACCAAGTTTTTATTAACTACAAGGAAAGGTAACTTTTGAAGTTTAAGTTTTGTGGGTTTTAGTTTGTAATTATAGTGAGGATTAGTATTAAAATAGCTAACAAATAGCTATTACTACTGTTTATTACACTACTACCTGAACAGTAATTAGAACATGGGAGAGTTACTTTGAGTAGTAGTTTGAGTTCTATATATGTAATTTAAAAAGAAAAAAGAAGAAAGGGGGGAAGAAAGGACCTAGTATGGTGCTTATTTTTTTGCATTGTAAATCAAAAGACTAAGGTTGTTTTATAGGCTTTATCATTACTGAGCAATGTAATCTTCAGTAAGTCATTTTAACTCTCTGAGCCTCTATGTCCCCATCTGTAAACACTGGAGATAGATTAGCTGGTACCTAATGCTTCTTCCACTTTTCTTCCAACTCTAGTATTTTATGACACTCTATTTCAGAATATTAGAGTCACAGAGTCAGTTTCCCTTTCTAAGTTAAAAAAAAAAATCTCCTGACAACCTATATGAATTGGAGTATCAAGAAATTTTGCTTAAAATATAATTATTTCTCTTTTCAAATCAAGCAACGTATTTCCTAGTACTAAGAAGTGGCTAATGAATTGCTTTGCATCAAGTCTTCGATAAATAGTCACATCTTATTAGTAGTGTTTTTTTTTTTTTCCCAGTGGAGAGTTAAGAGAAACAATAAACCAACTGACCTCTTTGCAAAATGTTTGTATTACTACAGAGATACCTTCCCTGAAGTGGGTCAGATTCCATGTGATATGAGTTATCTTCTGTCCAGCACAGTTCCGGTCTCTCATTTTCCTCTCTTCAGATGATTTATGTTCCTTAATTAAAAAGTAGCAAGGAGTAGGAGGTTTAATAATGAAGGAGTTGTATGTAGTGATTGGCATAAAATTGTAATAGAAAATAAAACTTTCTGACGGTTTAGAGATGAAGTTTATTTCTATTAAGAGCTTTAACAGAAATTTTAAATTTTGTTTTTGGAATTCATTTATGTCTACTCAAATAATATTAACAGTCATCAAGCCAGTTTGTAAATTCTACCTGCTATAAAAAATGTACATAGAATTAATCTCATTCAAAGTTGGAACTAAAAATTAGTCATTACTATAAAAATGAATGATCCTCATTCTAGGACTGTGTATGTGATATGTATTAAAAATAATTTCTACTGCTATTTTGGTTATCCCTAACTATGGTTTTAAAGAGATGAAGATTCTGCTTGTTTCCCCCTCCAGTTCCTTCTTGTTTTTTGTCTTACAGATTTCTTCTCTTTTTCCCTTTCAGATTGGTTATTTACGGGCAGTACTGCAGTGGAGTAGAGTCGGCCATCTCTAGTTTAGACTACATTTCTAAGACAAAAGAAGATGTCAAACTGAAATTAGAGGTGCCTATTTATTTTTTGTTTATGACATAAAGCAAAATAAACCTAAAAGCAATGTATTTCTCTTTATGATCAGTACAGCAGTACATTTCCCATTTTTTAAAATACATTTTCATGTCAATTTTATAAAATATTTAAATAGCTCTATAAAATAGTAATATGGTAGTAATAGTAACAGTCGTAAAAATCTAACATTTATGGCCCTATGTTTTACATGCATTATCTCATTAGGTCCTTCTGACTCTGTGAGATAGGTACAATTAATTTTCTCATCTTATGAGAAAGCAGAAGTTCAGAGAGATTGTAACTTGCATAGATGGTAAGAAGTACAGGACGAGTGAGACAGGTTAGATAACGTATATGTAGATTTAAAATGTTTACTTGTTAGCTGGGCGGGGTAGCTCATGCCTGTAGTCCTAGCTACCTGAGAAGTTGAGGCAGGAGGATCACTTGAGCCCAAGAGTTTGAAGCTGCAGTGAGCTATGATTGCACCATTGCACTCCAGCCTGGGTGGCAAAGCAAGACCCTGTATGAAAAACAACAAAATAAAAAAGGTGTTTACTAAAAATATGATATTTAGAGTCAGATGTATTAAAACGGCATGCATATTGCCCACAAGAAGGAAGAGAAGACAAACACAAATATGATAGGATTAAATAACATGTGATGAGCACTGTACAATAGGGCTCTGTGAGACTGAATCTACCCACTTCAGTGTGGAAGACTGTAGAGGATTCATCTGAAGAGGCAACATTTGAGTTAAGTCACCAAAGAATGGGATGAGCTTTGACAGATGAGATTCTATGGAGAGCATTCCTGAACAATTGGTATGTCTTGACCAGAATAGTTGGGGAAGTTTGAGAAATGGCACATAGGCCAGTATAATCAAGCGTGCATGATCACAATAGAATATAAGTCTAGAAACCTATGTTAAGTCATGTTTTTTTTTTGTTCTGTTTTGTTTTTTGTTTTTTGTTTTTTCTGAAGAGGAGTTTGAGGAGTTCATGCTTTCAAAGAACTTTTGAACAATGTTTGTTATATCAGTTACTGTATTATCCATGTATTTGAATATAGTTGTTGTATTATCCATGTATTTGAATTTCACTAAATTTCAGGTAGAGATATATAGCCAGCTCTTAAATAACAGTGTGTGGCTTATTTGCCTCTTTAATATCCCTTTTCCTATTCTTTGTTCAGTGTAGCACTGAGGTCAGGGGAGAATGGACAGGTGATTTTCAAATCAGAAGCCCTTCATTGTTTTGCCTCTCTGGTGTGATTTCATAGCCCACAACTCCCACAAAGGGAAACTATTGCTTAGACAGTTCGGCTACCAAATAACTGTACTAGGTACATGATCTTTTTGCTTTGTGTCTTAATATTCCTTCGTTATGTTGACTTGAAGACTGGAGGTAGTTTGAGTCACCACTAAATATCATCCTTGTAACATTGTTAGCGCAAAGACTTCCTGCTCCTCTTTGGAGAATCGAGCCTACTAAGTGTAGAGCTGTGAACCACTGTGACTAAAAATATGATGATAAAATTAAATTTTACAACTCATACACATACTTCCTAATAGGGCAACATTAAAGCAATTTTTCTTAAAATAAAGATATAAAACTGTGCTTCCAGATAGGAGTCAGCAAGTTGTCAATCACATCTCCATTATATTCTCAGTCTTGATTGAATGTTGTTCTTCCTTCTTTCAGAGTTATTGTCAAAGTTTTACCCAGTGACCATACTCTGGGACTCTAAATATGTAGTTTTTGCAGTCAGTGCTCATCTTAGGGAAAGAGAGGACGTCAGGCTGAGTCTGAAAGGCACAGGGTGAGTTGCCCCTGCTGTCCTTTCCTCAGCTTAAAAGCTCCCCCTTCTAACCATAGTCCTGATTTGGAAGTATTAAGTCGGATACTTAATGTAACACTTCAACAAATGCTCAGTTGGAGCTGCCCGCCACAAGCCCTAGCATGATAGAAGGAAAACTGCCTTATTCTTGGTGTCTCTCTGTCTTCTTTGTGTCTTCTGTTTTGTGGTTATTTTTGTTCTTGTTGATTTTTTTGTCTTTTTCTTCTCTACTTTGGAACCAAGGTAACATGGGGTGAAAGGCGATGAATCTCTTTATCTTGCCCTATAAACCTGGCTTATCCTACCCCATTTTATTTTTCTTTTCTTTTTTTTTTTTTTTTTTTTTATTATACTTTAAGTTCTAGGGTACATGTGCATAACGTGCAGGTTTGTTACATATGTATACTTATGCCATGTTGGTGTGCTGCACCCACCAACTCGTCAGCACCCATCAATTCATCATTTATATCATGTATAACTCCCCAATGCAATCCCTCCCTCCTCCCCCCTCCCCATGATAGGCCCCAGTGTGTGATGATCCCCTTCCCGAGTCCAAGTGATCTCATTGTTCAGTTCCCACCTATGAGTGAGAACATGCGGTGTTTGGTTTTCTCTTCTTGTGATAGTTTGCTAAGAATGATGGTTTCCAGCTGCATCCATGTCCCTACAAAGGGCGCAAACTCATCCTTTTTTATGGCTGCATAGTATTCCATGGTGTATATGTGCCACATTTTCTTAATCCAGTCTGTCACAGATGGACATTTGGGTTGATTCCAAGTCTTTGCTATTGTGAATAGTGCCGCAATAAACATACGTGTGCATGTGTCTTTGTAGTAGAATAATTTATAATCCTTTGGGTATATACCCAGTAGTGGGATGGCTGGGTCATATGGTACATCTAGTTCTAGATCCTTGAGGAATTGCCATACTGTTTTCCATAATGGTTGAACTAGTTTACAATCCCACCAACAGTGTAAAAGCGTTCCTATTTCTCCACATCCTCTCCAACACCCGTTGTTTCCTGACTTCTTAATGATGGCCATTCTAACTGGTGTGAGATGGTATCTCATTGTGGTTTTGATTTGCATTTCTCTGATGGCGAGTGATGATGAGCATTTTTTCATGTGTCTGTTGGCTGTATGAATGTCTTCTTTTGAGAAATGTCTGTTCATATCCTTTGCCCACTTTTTGATGGGGTTGTTTGCTTTTTTCTTGTGTATTTGTTTGAGTTCTTTGTAGATTCTGGATATTAGCCCTTTGTCAGATGAGTAGGTTGCAAAAATTTTCTCCCATTCTGTAGGTTGCCTGTTCACTCTGATGGTAGTTTCTTTTGCTGTGCAAAAGCTCTTTAGTTTAATTAGATCCCATTTGTCAATTTTGGCTTTTGCTGCTGTTGCTTTTGGTGTTTTAGACATGAAGTCCTTGCCCATGCCTATGTCCTGAATGGTACTACCTAGATTTTCTTCTAGGGTTTTTATGGTATTAGGTCTAACATTTAAGTCTCTAATCCATCTTGAATTAATCTTCGTATAAGGAGTAAGGAAAGGATCCAGTTTCAGCTTTCTACTTATGGCTAGCCAATTTTCCCAGCACCATTTATTAAATAGGGAATCCTTTCCCCCTTTCTTGTTTCTCTCAGGTTTGTCAAAGATCAGATGGCTGTAGATGTGTGGTATTCTTTCTGAGGACTCTGTTCTGTTCCATTGGTCTATATCTCTGTTTTGGTACCAGTACCATGCTGTCTTGGTTACTGTAGCCTTGTAGTATAGTTTGAAGTCAGGTAGCATGACGCCTCCAGCTTTGTCCTTTTGACTTAGGATTGTCTTGGCAATGCGGGCTCTTTTTTGGTTCCATATGAACTTTAAAGCAGTTTTTTCCAATTCTGTGAAGAAACTCATTGGTAGCTTGATGGGGATGGCATTGAATCTATAAATAACCTTGGGCAATATGGCCATTTTCACAATATTGATTCTTCCTATCCATGGGCATGGAATGTTCTTCCATTTGTTTGTGTCCTCTTTGATTTCACTGAGCAGTGGTTTGTAGTTCTCCTTGAAGAGGTCCTTTACATCCCTTGTAAGCTGGATTCCTAGGTATTTTATTCTCTTTGAAGCAATTGTGAATGGAAGTTCATTCATGATTTGGCTCTCTGCTTGTCTGTTACTGGTGTATAAGAATGCTTGTGATTTTTGCACATTAATTTTGTATCCTGAGACTTTGCTGAAGTTGCTTATCAACTTAAGGAGATTTTGGGCTGAGACAATGGGGTTTTCTAAATATACAATCATGTCATCTGCAAACAGGGACAATTTGACTTCTTCTTTTCCTAACTGAATACCCTTGATTTCTTTCTCTTGCCTGATTGCCCTAGCCAGAACTTCCAACACTATGTTGAATAGGAGTGGTGAGAGAGGGCATCCCTGTCTTGTGCCAGTTTTCAAAGGGAATTTTTCCAGTTTTTGCCCATTCAGAATGATATTAGCTGTCGGTTTGTCATAAATAGCTCTTATCATTTTGAGGTACGTTCCATCAATACCGAATTTATTGAGCGTTTTTAGCATGAAGGGCTGTTGAATTTTGTCAAAAGCCTTTTCTGCATCTATTGAGATAATCATGTGGTTCTTGTCTTTGGTTCTGTTTATATGCTGGATTACGTTTATTGATTTGCGAATGTTGAACCAGCCTTGCATCCCAGGGATGAAGCCCACTTGATCATGGTGGATAAGCTTTTGGATGTGCTGCTGAATCCGGTTTGCCAGTATTTTATTGAGAATTTTTGCATCGATGTTCATCAGGGATATTGGTCTAAAATTCTCTTTTTTTGTTGTGTCTCTGCCAGGCTTTGGTATCAGGATGATGTTGGCCTCATAAAAAGAGTTAGGGAGGATTCCCTCTTTTTCTATTGATTGGAATAGTTTCAGAAGGAATGGTACCAGCTCCTCCTTGTACCTCTGGTAGAATTCAGCTGTGAATCCATCTGGTCCTGGACTTTTTTTGGTGGGTAGGCTATTAATTATTGCCTCAATTTCATAGCCTGCTATTGGTCTATTCAGGGATTCAACTTCTTCCTGGTTTAGTCTTGGGAGAGTGTTAAGTGTCCAGGAAATTATCCATTTCTTCTAGATTTTCTAGTTGATTTGCGTAGAGGCGTTTATAATATTCTCTGATGGTTGTTTGTATTTCTGTGGGGTCGGTGGTGATATCCCCTTTATCATTTTTTATTGCATCTATTTGATTCCTCTCTCTTTTCTTCTTTATTAGTCTTGCTAGCGGTCTGTCAATTTTGTTGATCTTTTCAAAAAACCAACTCCTGGATTCATTGATTTTTTGGAGGGTTTTTTGTCTCTATCTCCTTCAGTTCGGCTCTGATCTTAGTTATTTCTTGCCTTCTGCTAGCTTTTGAATGTGTTTGCTCTTGCCTCTCTAGTTCTTTTAATTGTGATGTTAGAGTGTCAATTTTAGATCTTTCCTGTTTTCTCTTGTGGGCATTTAGTGCTATAAGTTTCCCTCTACACACTGCTTTAAATGTGTCCCAGAGATTCTGGTATGTTGTATCTTTGTTCTCATTGGTTTCAAAGAACATCTTTATTTCTGCTTTCATTTCGTTATATACCCAGTAGTCATTCAGGAGCAGGTTGTTCAGTTTCCATGTAGTTGAGTGGTTTTGATTGAGTTTCTTAGTCCTGAGTTCTAGTTTGATTGCACTGTGGTCTGCGAGACAGTTTGTTATAATTTCTGTTCCTTTACATTTGCTGAGGAGTGCTTTACTTCCAATTATGTGATCAATTTTGGAATAAGTGCGATGTGGTGCTGAGAAGAATGTATATTGTGTTGATTTGGGGTGGAGAGTTCTATAGATGTCTATTAGGTCCACTTGGTGCAGAGATGAGTTCAATTCCTGGATATCCTTGTTAACTTTCTGTCTCGTTGATCTGTCTAATGTTGACAGTGGAGTGTTGAAGTCTCCCATTATTATTGTATGGGAGTCTAAGTCTCTTTGTAAGTCTCTAAGGACTTGCTTTATGAATCTGGGTGCTCCTGTATTGGGTGCATATATATTTAGGAGAGTTAGCTCTTCCTGTGGAATTGATCCCTTTACCATTATGTAATGGCCTTCTTTGTCTCTTTTGATCTTTGATGGTTTAAAGTCTGTTTTATCAGAGACTAGGATTGCAACCCCTGCTTTTTTTTGTTCTCCATTTGCTTGGTAGATCTTTCTCCATCCCTTTGTTTTGAGCCTATGTATGTCTCTGCATGTGAGATGGGTCTCCTGAATACAGCAGACTGATGGGTCTTGACTCTTTATCTATTTTGCCAGTCTGTGTCTTTTAATTGGAGCATTTAGTCCATTTACATTTAAGGTTAATATTGTTATGTGTGAACTTGATCCTGTCATTATGATATTAACTGGTTATTTTGCTCGTTAGTTGATGCAGTTTCTTCCTAGCCTCGATGGTCTTTACATTTTGGCATGTTTTTGCAATGGCTGGTACCGGTTGTTCCTTTCCATGTTTAGGGCTTCCTTCAGGGTCTCTTGTAAGGCAGGCCTGGTGGTGACAAAATCTCTAAGCATTTGCTTCTCTGTAAAGGATTTTATTTCTCCTTCACTTATGAAACTTAGTTTGGCTGGATATGAAATTCTGGGTTTAAAATTCTTTTCTTTAAGAACGTTGAATATTGGCCCCCACTCTCTTCTGGCTTGTAGAGTTTCTGCCGAGAGATCTGCTGTTAGTCTGATGGGCTTCCCTTTGTGGGTAACCCGACCTTTCTCTCTGGCTGCCCTTAAGATTTTTTCCTTCATTTCAACTTTGGTGAATCTGGCAATTATGTGTCTTGGAGTTGCTCTTCTGGAGGAGTATCTCTGTGGCGTTCTCTTTATTTCCTGAATTTGAATGTTGGCCTGCCCTACTAGGTTGGGGAAGTTCTCCTGGATGATATCCTGAAGAGTGTTTTCCAACTTGGTTCCATTTTCCCCCTCACTTTCAGGCACCCCAATCAGACGTAGATTTGGTCTTTTTACATAATCCCATACTTCTTGCAGGCTTTGTTCATTTCTTTTTCTTCTTTTTTCTTTTGGTTTCTCTTCTCGCTTCATTTCATTCATTTGATCCTCAATCGCTGATACTCTTTCTTCCAGTTGATCGATTCGGTTATTGAAGCTTGTGCATTTGTCACGTATTTCTCTTGTCATGGTTTTCATCTCTGTCATTTCGTTTGTGATCTTCTCTGCATTAATTAGTCTAGCTGTCAATTCTTCCACTCTTTTTTCAAGATTTTTAGTTTCTTTGTGCTGGGTACGTAATTCCTCCTTTAGCTCTGAGAAGTTTGATGGACTGAAGCCTTCTTCTCTCATCTCGTCAAAGTCATTCTCTGACCAGGTTTGATCCGTCGCTGGCGATGGGCTGCGCTCCTTTGCAGGGGGAGATGCGCTCTTATTTTTTGAATTTCCAGCTTTTCTGCCCTGCTTCTTCCCCATCTTTGTGGTTTTATCTGTCTCTGGTCTTTGATGATGGTGACGTACTGATGGGGTTTTGGTATAGGTGTCCTTCCTGTTTGATAGTTTTCCTTCTGACAGTCAGAAGGACTGTCTGTTGGTCTGTTGGAGATTGCTTGATGTCCACTCCAGACCCTGTTTGCCTGGGTATCAGCAGCAGAGGTTGCCGAAGATAGAATATTGCTGAACAGCGAGTGTACCTGTCTGATTCTTCCTTTGGAAGTTTCCTCTCAGGGGTGTACTCCACCCTGTGAGGTGTGGGGTGTCAGACTGCCCCTGGTGGGGGGATGTCTCCCAGCTAGGCTACTCAGGGGTCAGGGACCCACCTGAGCAGGCAGTCTGTCCGTTTTCAGATCTCAACCTCCGCGTTGGGAGATCCACGGCTCTCCCCAAAGCTGTCAGACAGAGTTGTTCGCGTCTGCACCGGCCCCCGCTGCTTCCCCTGTTGGTCTTCAGCTGTGCGCTGTCCCCAGAGGTGGAGACTACAGAGACAGGCAGGCTTCCTTGAGCTGCTGTGAGCTCCACCCAGTTCGAGCTTCCCAGCGGCTTTGTTTACCTACTTAAGCCTCAGCGATGGCGGGCACCCCTCCCCCAGCCTCGCTGCTGCCTTGCGGATAGATTGCCGCAGACTGCTGTGTTAGCAGTGAGGGAGGCTCCGTGGGCGTGGGACCCTCCCGGCCAGGTGTGGGATATATTCTCCTGGTGTGCCTGTCTGCTTAAAGCGCAGTATTGGGGTGGGAGTTACCCGATTTTCCAGGTGTTGTGTGTCTCAGTTCCCTGGCTAGGAAAACGGATTCCCTTCCCCCTTGCGCTTCCAGGTGAGGCGATGCCTCGCCCTGCTTCAGCTCTCGCTGGTCAGGCTGCAGCAGCTGACCAGCACCGATTGTCTGGCACTCCCTAGTGAGATGACCCCAGTACCTCAGTTGAAAATGCAGAAATCACCGGTCTTCTGTGTCGCTCGCGCTGGGAGTTGGAGACTGGAGCTGTTCCTATTTGGCCATCTTGCTCCGCCCCCTTATTTTTCTTTACAATTGAATTGAGGATAAGCAAGTGACTGGATGTTTTAGAAGGATTCTTTCTACCCATTATTTACTTTCAACACGAATAAGCATTTTACACTTCAGTCTCTATCTCCTAGGTGTAGCTAATGCTAGCAATGTTGGTTTCTTTACTTCCTGCGCCTGTAACTTAGAATGTAAAGGAACTCATTTTTTTCTTCAACATTTTGACACTAATTTCCATAGTACAATGAATTCTAAATGTATAATATTTCTGTTCCTAACACTGTGTTGGGATTCCATAACATAAGAAATATAAGCTACAACCTTAATTCCAAGGGCCTTAAAATGCAGTTGAGGACATAAGATCCACTCATTACAGTAATATTAACAATTTAACTTCCTGTTTGAGACCCATGATCCAGAGCTCTCTGTAATCTGTAGAAGTAAGAAACCGGTTGAAATAGTTATCCTTCTAATGAACTGCAGTAATTGATGACACAGCTAACATGTCAGGATGTGTCCCCAGTTCATTTTGCCTGATTAGTCACTGATCATTAGAGTTAATGGTGTTTGTTTTGGAGCTCCTGATAATATATCATTCCATGTGCCAGAAAAACTAAGTGTGGGCAAAGAAGAAACAAACGTATGAGCAAAAGTGTGTTTTTTTAAAGCACAGCTCCATCTATGAACGGGAAAGATCCTTAGGCTGGGATGTACAATTGTGTGAGGATTTTGGACTTATGAGGTTGCTCACTAATAATAATATTTGTATGACCCTTTGTTTTTTTTGAAGAACAACAGTTATGTGAGAAATGGTAAAATCAGGAAAGTGACTTGTCTAAAGTCACACAGCCAACAGTTGCCAAATCTTGGCTTTAAGTGAATTCTTTGACACGTCAAAGTAATTTTTTCAAAGTAATAGTTATTATCAAAAGAGCAAACCAGTCAATACTATTTTTAAAATAAACCTTTAGGAAAGAAGAGGGTGAAATTAAAATAAATACAATCTGAGGCTTCTAAATCTTGGAGTTTCGTAGTAGGTTTATACTTGAGCAAAGTTTTAAAGTCAAATATTCCATTTCATTCAGTTCAGTAAATACTTATTAAGCAAATACTATATTCTGAGGGGTATACAGCACAAATTATGTTGGGGTAGATATTACATAGGATAATAATTAAAAGACCCACAAGACAGAGAGTACACACAATTTTGATTGTAATTGTTATGAAAGGCCTAGGATTATAGTTCTTAGGAAGATGCGTTTTGCTGGAGGCTGGACAAAGCACATCATAGTTGATGGAACTGAATAAACCAAGGCATGAGGGTGGGAAGACTAATGACAGTTTTGATGAGTAGGGTTGTGTTCTTGATGCCTGTTCTATAGGTCCACTGTGGGAAATTGGTGGGAGGTATAGTGATAAAGATAAACTGAAGAAGACACTGGGAGGCCATGATTTTGCACTAGAGAAAATAATTTTCTTTTTTCTTTTCTTTTTTTTTTTTTTTGCAACGGAGTCTCACTCCGTTGCCCAGGCTGGAGTGCAGTAGTTGGCACACTGCAAGCTCTCCCTCCCGGGTTCACGCCTTTCTCCCGCCTCAGCCTCCTGAGTAGCTGGGAGTACAGGCACCCATCACCATGACCGGCTAATTTTATTTTTGTATTTTCAGTAGAGATGAGGTTTCACCATATTAGCCAGGATGGTCTCGATCTCCTGACCTCGTGATCC
This sequence comes from Rhinopithecus roxellana, assembly GCF_007565055.1. Lineage (NCBI taxonomy): Eukaryota > Metazoa > Chordata > Mammalia > Primates > Cercopithecidae > Rhinopithecus > Rhinopithecus roxellana. The sequence goes on along the minus strand of NC_044556.1, from coordinate 29,889,949 downwards.
GCCCGCCTCGGCCTCCTAAAGTGCTGTGATTACAGGCATGAGCCACTGTGCCTGGCTGAGAAAATAATTTTCATACACAAAATAGTTCTATTTGATTCATATTTGGAGTTAAAATACTACAGGATTTTTTTTTTAATTGAAGATACTTTCTGTTATTTACAGAGAAGGATTGTTAAGGAAAGAAACACACTCATTTACTGTATAGTAACTGTTCTGCTTATGGCCTTTGCATCTTTTAATGTTTATGACTCTCTAACAAAATGTTTTAAAAACATTTCATTAGGAATGTTCCAAAAGAGCAAATAATGGGAAATTTACTCTTCGAGACTTGCTTGTGGTTCCTATGCAACGTGTTTTAAAGTACCACCTTCTCCTCCAGGTATGTAACTTAAAACAGTTTGTTTATTGTCCATTTATTCACTCAACAAGATATTAACGAAGCATCAACTACATTGCAGATATTCCATGTGTTGGGCCCAATCCCCTTAACATTTTGAATTATTATTATAGTTAAGTGGGAAATAACAGAACAGCTGGACATTTTTTCTTCCTTTTAGCAAAGATGATTCAGTAGAGGCCATAAATCATATTTTGTGTCCTTAAAACAGGACTGGCTAGAAACTAATTAAAAACAAGTCAAAACAAATAAAAATATTTTTTCAACCAAGTCTTCTATAGCTATCAGTATTCATTTATGAGCATCTCAATATCGCAGTGCACTTGAATTTTGGCAGATTAATCATATTAGACCTTTTGCCTTATAACAGCTAAAGAGAACTGTGTCACATTCCATATTGCTTTCTACTATACTAAATTATAATAAGACTACATTTATTTTGAAGTGATTCTTGTTATAACCCACAAAGCTATGGTTTCCACGGTTAGTCTTCTAATGAGGGTGGAGAGTCTTATAAATTTAATTTGATGGCTATACCAGGAGACTCATTAGTTCTGCTCCAAAGAAATGTCTTACTGTATTAGTCTGTCAACTCTGCTGATGCTTGTGAAATGTCATTTTAAAAAGATCTACTACCTGTATGTGAAATGCAATTCTGTGTCGGCTGTGCTTTGTATATCTTGTATATTAAATTTCTTGAACTGTAGCTGCAAAATTATTAGTCATCTCTATTTTTGTTCTACTGAGAAATCAGAAAAATTCAAACCCTGATTATTCCTTAAAAATGCATTAAAACATTTATGAGACCTAAACTCAAGGCAACTTAATCAAATTGGATTTTATGAAAAAATAATAAGGACGACTCAGGCAATCAGTTTCCAAGGCATCCTGGGACTAAAAACGTGTCCAAAATAAGATAATAATTTATTTTGTAACTTTGGTGTAGTCAAGTATCGATTGAAGGTTTTAGAAGGTACAGCTTTTAAAAAATACCTATTTTGGTCCTTACAGGATTTTACACAGACTTATAAAAGTATAAAATACAACCATACTTTTTTGAAATTCAGTAAACTTTTCCCCCTAATTTCCCTTGGGTTGTTTTATATTTACAATTTTAAGAGTATGTTTAGTTCCATGATGACTTTTTAAAATAGGAAAATTTTTATTTTGGATACTACACATAGATAAAAATTCTAGAAATGTTTTTCCCTCTCAAAATTCTATGGAGTAAAATTTATTTGTTGTCTAGAAATCTGTTGAACAAATGTGGTTATCAATTTGGACTTTTTTACTTACTACTGTATTTTAGTGGGGAAATCACTTGAAATGCTTGATGATTTGAAATCACAGATTCACAAGGGTAGAATATTTTATAGTGGGTGATTGGGAACTTTAATAACAATTTTTATTTAATGAAGTAAAAGTAACTTTTAAGGAATAAAAGAATACAATTTTGATGGATTTATTATACTTAATAGACTCATCTTTAGGTCCTGTTTATAGCAGAAACACTGGTAGTATTGGATTCATTAAAGATTTTTGTGTGGCTTCTCTGTGCCAAACATAGTATTAGGCACTCATGATACACGACAGACAAAGCTCATCATTTAGAAAGGAAAAATGAAGTGTAAACTGCCAAGTATCACACAATGTAGTAGGTACATATAAGGTACAGAACCGGCATGGATAAAGGCCTAAATAATTATGTATAAGGAAGCTGGGAACTGAGTAGAGGCCTCTGCCATAGAAGACACCCCAGAGGAGTAACTCTTGAGTTGGGCTTTAAAGGAAGAGTAAGGGGTCGATAAGTAGATCAGAGGGGAAGAAATTTGTAAGCAGAAAAAATAATATTTCTAATGGGATTAGATATTAGAACATATTTTAAAATTGCAATTAATTTAGTATGAATAGAATATAAGTTGTTTGGGTGGAAGTGGAAAGAGAAATTGAGAGAAGTTTGCAGAATTCAGATCATGAGGTGTCTAGGAGGTATGGGTGACAACCTGAAGCTTTCGTGGGGCATCACAGAAGTCTGAGCAGGGTAGAGACAGGATCTGATTCATATTATGGAAACCTACCCCTGATGACAATAGAGTGACTGGACTGTAGTGAGGAGAGACTGCAAGTCGGAAGGCCAATCAGCAGCTCATTATGATTACCTGGTTTTGTTGTTTGTTTGTTTGTTTTAAGAGACAGGGTCTTTCTCTGTTGCCCAGGCTGGAGTGCAGTGGTGTAGTCATGGCTCACTGCAGTTGGGCTCAAGCTGTCTTCCTGCCTTAGCCTCCCAAGTAGCTGAGACTACAGGCTCATGCCACCTTGCCCAGCTAATTTTTAATTTTTTTTTTTTTGTAGAGATGGGGTCTTGTCATGTTGCCCAGGCTGGTCTCAAATTCCTGGACTCAAGTGATCCTCCCATCTCAGGCTGGAAATGTGCTGGGATTACAGGTGTGAGCCACCATGCTTGGCAAATAATTATCTGTTTGAAAAACAGCAAGGATCTGAACCTAATTAGTGGCAGTGAGGATGGTTCCAAGGGGGCAGGATCAAAGTTAACATCAATAGGACATAGTGAGGGAGAGAGAACAGGGAGAAGTCTGGGACCTTTTAGGTTTTGGCTTAAGTGATTACATTGATGGAAGTGCCATCATTCAATAAAACAGAAACAGGATCTAAGAACAGGATTCTGGGTGAAGATGGATTAAGTTTGGGGAATGTTGGATTTGAGGAGCCTTCGAAATAATGAGGTAGAACCATTTAGTTGGATGGATGAGTCCAAGGCTGTGTGAATTTTGGGTTGAGCACGTACATTTGACAGTGATTGGCCCATGAGGTGATAGTTGACATTATGACAGTGGTTGTGATAGAATTTGTAGAGTATGTAAAATAAAGTAAAATAAAGAGGACTAGGGTGAAAACTTAAGGAACAATAACTTTCTAAGAAGCAAATGAAGAAACTATGAAAGACTGAGGAGTAGGCAGAAATTTAGGATGGACAGATAAGCAATTGTAACAGCAATAACAGCAACAAATAGAACATCTCGATGTCCCTGAAATGAAAGGAGGGATGCAGTCAAAAGAATCAAAAGCTATAGAGAAGCCAAGAATAATAATGAGTAAAAAGTATGATTTTAATCATTATGGAATCTTTCATAACAATAGGGATCAATGTCAGTGTAATGGTGGTGGATAGAATTCAGATTCATCTTTGAAAAGAAAATGTCTCATGATTTTTTGGTGTCTAGTTGGTCTTACAGTTTGAAATTTTTTATGGAAATGGAGCCCAGACATATTAGATTTATCACACTATAGAGAGAAAACCAATAATAATGGTTTATTTGTAAAAATGTTTTCTTTAATATGTCTTTGTTTTAATTTGAGAAAGTAGTACTAAACCATATCTTCCAAATAGGAACTGGTCAAACATACCACTGATCTGACTGAGAAGGCAAATCTGAAACTGGCTCTTGATGCCATGAAGGTAGGGCAGATTCATCAGTAACTTGTTTATATTTTTTATTCTTGCCTAAAGACAATGGAATTCAAATTGCTAATATATATGGTAATATATATGTATAAAATAATATATATAAATAATATTATGACATCCTAATGTATAATACACATTTGTTTTTAGTGGGGACAGCTGGATTTTTTTTTTTTTTTTTTAACTGGAATAGGTATCCTTGCATGGATTTAATTGTTAGACAACACATAAAACAAGAAGTATATTAAAATCATTTAGATACAAGTATAATAACTTTCATAACCATGAGGAATTATTTAATATCATGGTATTTTTCCCATTCTTTTCATGGTGACTAATAGAAAACGTTGGCTTGTGTAAGTCGTAGGCCAGCTGGTGGCTTCAGAACCCCATGTGACTATTTTCTTCATATGAAGATATCTGCTAGGTTTATCCTTTTGGATGCTATGACTTAATACAAGTGAATTTCAGTTTGTTTAGTTTTCAGGTAAATATGAAAATTAAGAACTATGAATAGATAAAGACAGACATTTTGAACATACTGGGGAATATATAAAACCTCAGTTTCCACATTATGTTGAATAAAAATGACTTCGAAATGAGATATTTGCCAATAACTTAAAGCGTAGGGAAATATTTGTTCTTAAAAACAAAATGGCGGCCGGGCGCGGTGGCTCAAGCCTGTAATCCCAGCACTTTGGGAGGCCGAAACGGGCTGATCAAGAGGTCAGGAGATCGAGACCATCCAGGCTAACATGGTGAAACCCCGTCTCTACTAAAAAAATACAAAAGAAAACTAGTCGGGCGAGGTGGTGGACGCCTGTAGTCCCAGCTACTCGGGAGGCTGAGGCAGGAGAATGGCGTAAACTCGGGAGGCGGAGCTTGCAGTGAGCCGAGATCCGGCCACTGCACTTCAGCCCAGGTGACAGAGCGAGACTCCGTCTCAAAACAAAACAAAACAAAACAAAAAAAAAAAACAAAATGGCAAGGTGACCCTGCTCAGAGCGGTGCATAATTACTTAGCTGTGTCCTTGTACCAATTCTTGTTAGCTTTGCTGTTTAGCTGATTGTCTATCACTAACAGGAAACACCACACAATTACTTATTATTATTAAAAAGTCAAACCAAGTTCCAGTTTTTAAAGTTGTTTATGAATCTATCCTATGAAAAATCAGACTTCTATTTAGAACAAAGTTAGGAACTGCTTTTTGCAGAGTTCTGTCCCTACTGTTGCAGATGAATTTAAGAGGGTAGAGAAAAAAGAAAAAGAGCTCAGAAAACAGGAAAATCTGGAGCGCATGTAACAAAAATAGCTAGTTACAGTATGGAAAGATTAGCTAATGTTTCCTCAAATATGAGAAAAGACATTTTAAAATAGGTGAAGGCACATGGAGAGACACGGCCAGCATTTTTTGTTCACTTTAATTCATGAATTAAATTTAGTTCCAGCATATTGTGCTATTTAGTTCCTCACCTCTCCTTTACTTCTCCTGAATCCATATACGGGTTAACTCTTTAAAATTGAACTGGTTTCCTTGACTGAATGCTTTCAGGAACTAAGAAGATTTTAGCTGGTTGCAAAAATAAAACAGTCTTGCTAGATTCATTATCTAACTTTTGGTTACTTTTCTCCCTGCTAATTGTTCATGATTGCCCTTCTTCTAACCTGTGTAAAAATATCATGCTCTCAAGGTCAGTAATTAACGTGCTTGGAATTTCTATTCTTCCGACCTAGTTTCCTTTTTGTTGCTCTATTGTGGTATATTTTGTTTTGTCTTTTAAGGCAACAACATCCTGACTCTTCTCAGTGGTGTAGCAAATGACAGCTCTTCAGTCTTCCCAGCTGTACTTCAGACATTTTAAAATTGCCTCTGTGATGCAGCTTTGATTGACTGGGCGTTCATTTTATTGTCTTTGAAAAGTTACAGTGGTTACTTTTACCACTAATGGAATTAATGATGTGTTTTCTTTCAAAGCAGTTTGCATCTCTAATCTTAGTGTGCCTTCTTTTTCTACCCCTTTCTTTATTGTCTAGGACTTGGCACAATATGTGAATGAAGTGAAAAGAGATAATGAGACCCTTCGTGAAATTAAACAGTTTCAGCTATCTATAGAGAATTTGGTATGTAATTATCTTTCCATCTCGCTTCCCCTCACCCCCACATCAACGACATTCTAGGATTTGTTGTTGAAGAAAACATAGTTTTTACCTTTAAGTTTCTACTGTTGGATGTTGTTGCCAATCCCTTTGTTTGGCAGTGTTCATGTGGGTGTCTGAGGGCACCTGCGACCTGTTCGTGTCTAAGGACTGTGTGATGGCTTGCCCCTTTTACCTTAGTCACATTCTGCCTCTTCTCCCAGCAGTCTGAATCTAAACATAGGAGTCCACTTTTTTTTTTCTTTTCTTTCCCTCGTCCCCATACATACTCACGGCTGATTCCTATTCATTTATTCATTTTATATATATTTGCTGTGTGACTATTATGACCCAGACACTTTGCTTGGGTCTGGGACTGTAACTGTGAACAAGACAAGATTGAGGAGACAGTTTAAAATAAAAAAAAAAAAAGAGTTAAAAATGCCATATTGAGATTAGTGCTGTGAACTGGCTGCTATAACTGAAGATTATAAGGGGAGTCCTAGTTTAGATAAGTTGGTTGGAAAAAGTCCTTTTAAGTCATTTGAACTGAGACCTAGAAGATAAGAAGCAGCCAGCCACACGAAGATCTAGGGGGAAGTGACCCAGGCAGAAATCGTAGCAGGTGAAATGCTCAGAGTTGGGGAAAAAACAGGTGTATTCAAGAAGCTGAAAGGTAAGAGTGGCGGGAAATGGAGAGTGAAGGGAAGGATGGTAGGCTCTGAGCCATGAGGGATGGGCAGGGCAATTGCGTAACACAGCCTTGTAGGCCAAGATGCTGAATTGGGATTTTACAGTGACTGCAGTGGGAAGCTATTAAAAGGTTTCTATCAGGGAGTATTACAACAGACTGATTGACATTTCAAGAAGACCCTGTAAGCAGGCAGCCCAGCCAGCAAGCTGTTGAAGGGGTTTCAAGAGAGGATACAGCCTTGGATTAATCTGTGGGCAGTGCAAATAGATGAGTGAATTTAGGATACATTTTTGGTAGAGCAATTTCATCGCTGTTTTCTCTGAAACATTGTAAACCTCTTTCTTTTCACACATGCAGCCACATACCCATTTCAGGACACCATCATCTGCCAGTTTTCCAGTCACAATAGCCTCTCATCATCTCTTCACATAGTTGCAGTTCCAAAATGTGGATTTCTCAATTTGCTTTCTCAAATTTGTCAAGATTTTTTTTGTTATGGTCTTCAAGATTCAGTCAGTATTCCTTGTCTTGATATTTAGGGTCCTCAGTGATCTGGACTTAAGCTATTTTCCTGAACTCCTCCAGCTAATAACTGTCCCTACGCTTTACATTGTGGGTATTTTGCTGTATGATAAGATCTCCAATTTGACATACGTTTCTACAGTTCTGCCTTCAATTGTAATCTCAGAGCCTAGTATGTTTTTTCCTATTATTCCCTATCAAATTTATTCAAGGTGCATCTAAAATAAATCCCTTTTCCGAATCTATTATTTTTCCTCTTTAGAATTCCATAGCGTATTTCTTGGACAGCTGTGTAGCCTTTAAAAATTGTGGTAAAATATATATAGCATTGGCTGGGTGTGGTGGCTCACACATGTAATCCCAGCACTTTGGGAGGCCGAGGCGGGTGGATCACCTGAGGTCAGAAGTTTAAAACCAGCCTGACGAACATGGTGAAACCCCGTGTCTACTAAAACTACAAAAATTAGCCAGACATGGTGGCGTGTGCCTATAGTCCCAGCTACTGGGGCGGCTGAGACAGGAGAATTGCTTGAACCCGGGAGGCAGAGGTTGTAGTGAACTGAGATCGTACCACTGCACTCCAGCCTGGGCAACAGAGCGAGACTCCCACTCCATCTCAAAAAAATAAAGTGTATGTATATATGTGTGTGTGTGCGCCTGTGTATGTATATATATGCATACACATACACATTAATGCTATAAATATATATATAGCATTAATTTGCCATTCTAATTATTTTAAAAATTTATAGTTCTGTAGCATTAAGTGCATTCATGATATTGTGTGAACATCTCTGAAACTTCATCTTGCAAAACTGAAACTCTGTACTTATTAAACATGAACTTCCCGTTCTTCTCTTTCCCTGGCCCCTGGAAACTACCAATCTACTTTCTGTCTCTATAAGCTTAACTACTATGGGCACCTTATACAAGTGAAATAATACAATATTTGCCATTTCATGACTGGCTTATTTTACTTAGCATAATGTCTTCAAAGTTCATCCTTGTAGCCATGTGTCAAAATTTTATTTTTTTGATTTCCATTTGTTTAAGGCTGAATAATATCTAATTTTATATAAATACCTCACTTTTTTCATTGATGAACATTTGGGTTGCTTCCTTCTTTCAGCTATTGTGAATAATACTATTATATTATTATTGTCACAGATGTACCAATATCTATTCAAGTGCCTGCTTTTACTTTTAGTTATATACTCAGAAATAGAATTTCTGGGTTGTATGGTCATTATGTTAATTTCTTGAAGAATCGCTATACCATTTTCCACAGCAGCTGCACCACTTAACATTCCTACTACCAATGCACAAAGGTTTCAGTTTTTCCACATCCTCACCAACACTTACTATTCGGTTTGTTTGGATAACAGCCATCTTAATGGTTTTAAAGTAATATCTCATCGTGGGTTTGATTTGCATTTTCTTAATGATTAATGATGTTGAATATTGTCTTTGTGTGTTTCTTGGCCATTTGTATATCCTCTTTGGAAAAATGCCTATTCAAGTGCTTTGCCCATTTTTGAATCAAGTTGTTTTTTGTCATTGTGTTGTAGAAGCTCTTTTTTTGTATCCTGGATATCAATCCCTTATAAGACACATGGTTTGCAAATATTTTCTTGTGTCTTTTGGCTTTTCACTCTGTTGATATTGTCTATGATGCACAAAAGTTTTTAATTTTGACAAAGTCTCATTTATCAATCTCAAAGAAATCATTGCTGAATCCATTGTCCTAAGGTTTTTCCCCGTTTTCTTCTAAAAGTTTTATAGTTTTAACTGTTATGTTTGGGTATTTGAAACATTTTTAGTTATTTTTTATTTATGGTGTAGGTAATGAAGGGTCTACTTTTATTCTTTTACATGTAGATATCCAGTTTAACAGCACCATTTATTGAAAAGTCTATTCTTTCCCCATTTAATGGTCTTAACCTTGCTGAAAATCATTTGACCATATATGTGAGGGCTTATTTCTGGGTTCTCTACTATTCTGTTGGTCTATATATCTCTTTGTATGCCAGTACCACATGATTTTGATTATTGTGGCTTTGCAATAAGTTTTGGAAAGAAGTCAGTAAGTATGAGACCTCCAGTTTTGTTCCTTTTCAAGGTTGTTTTGACTATTCAGAATCCCTTGAGATTCCATAAGAATTTTAGAATGGAGTTTTCTATTTGTGCAGAAAACATCACTGGGATTTTGATAAGAAACATTTATTTTTATATTTATAGTGTTAATCACACATCTCTGCCCTTTATTAAAATGGAATTTCTGGATGTTAGTGATTTTCAGTCAGTTCTTTTTTCCCCTAGCATATACAGGAAGTGCTCATAAACACTTAAAAATAATTTAGTTATCAGCCTCTGGGAAAAATAGCTCATTATTTTAAATCATTAAGTCAGAGCTTTTCATCCTTGAGGTCCTAGCTCAAGAAAGCCAGTCTGGACTTTATAGACCAAATTAGCACCCACCCCCACCACCCAACCCCTTTCTGTACTCCTTCATGGCAGTTGTGCATTTGTAATTTCTTGCTTCTGTGAATATATGTCTCTCCACTGGGCAATGTGCTTCACGAGGGCAGTGTCTGTATCATTTTGCCATACACCTGTTACGGTGGTTGGCACACAGTAGATGCTCAAAAAATATTAGTTGCCCAACTGTCTTGTAATTTGGACCCTTCCAGTTGAGTCTTTCTTTTCATAGCTAATTTCCCCTTTAAGAATATATAATAATTAGGCCGGGCGCGGTGGCTCAAGCCTGTAATCCCAGCACTTTGGGAGGCCGAGACGGGCGGATCACGGGGTCAGGAGATCGAGACCATCCTGGCTAACACGGTGAAACCCCGTCTCTACTAAAAAATACAGAAAACTAGCCGGGCGAGGTGGCGGGCGCCTGTAGTCCCAGCTACTCGGGAGGCTGAGGCAAGAGAATGGCGTAAACCCGGGAGGCGGAGCTTGCAGTGAGCTGAGATCCGGCCACTGCACTCCAGCCTGGGCGACAGAGCGAAACTCCGTCTCAAAAAAAAAAAAAAAAAAAAAAAAAAAAAAAAAAAAAAAAAAAAGAATATATAATAATTAAAATCAACTGATGTCCTTGACATACCCCCTGGCATTACAGAGGACAGACTTATTTATCATGTAGATCTGAGCTTTTTAGAGTAAATATGCTTTAAAAGTGTAAAAAATGATAAAATTTTAATGTAATAAGGTAGTTGTCTTGAGTAAGTATCTCTACTAGCGTTTGTTTTTATTTTAATGTGATTATGAAAAACTCTGACGTGTACATTTTATATTTTAGAACCAACCAGTTTTACTTTTTGGACGGCCTCAGGGAGATGGTGAAATTCGAATAACCACTCTAGACAAGCATACAAAACAAGAAAGGTAAGAAACGAAGAATTCTATTTTGAAAATAAATAATTAGTGTCAGAAAACTGAGAAGACCTTACAGACAGTTCTTCCAGTGTGAAGTAGGGGAAAAAAGGAAGAAGTACAAGGAGACAGACCAACCCATGATTTCTAAATTTTTAAAATTGAGTTTATCTTAGGCATTCCCACCTGGGTTCTGGTATCTATTAATTTGTCTTAAGTTATTAAGAAGGAAGTAACAAGTATAGATGATCAGCTGGGATACATTAAAATGAGAAGAGCGATAAAGTAAGAACAGGTAACTACCGTAAAAACATCATTGAATTTTTGGAATATATTTTTAAATAACTGAAAATAATAGAAAAATGCCCTAAGAAAGAAGACCAAGTGAGAATCATGTAGTAATATTTTCTTGAGGGAAATTTGCAGATGCAGTTCTCGAAGATTAGTAAGCTTGGCCCAGAGTCCTTAATTATGTATACATGTGATCGTCAGACAGGTTTTTGTGGTTGACAGTGATCATTTTCTGGAATCTTTGGAGAAGCAAAAGCCAGCAGGGGGCAGCATCAGCTCTTGCTTCCACCTCAGTAACCCCTGGCTCCACAGGTCCTTTAAAATACTCTCTGGTTTAATAGACGTTAAAAGTGATGCAAGTGTTACAGCCCTGTGAATGTGTCATTATCATTGTGTATAAAAAAAAGGTGTGTTAATCTCTGAGAGTTTATAAAAATACACAAGTATTGGTACTGGCTGATGTGGTTTTAAGGTTTATTGTCTCCCCCAAGTTATGTTGTTCTTAATAAGAAAAAAGTATTAACATGGGAATTTCACCATAACTTCTGCAGTTTACACTTGGCTCATATATCATTCAATTTGTGTTTTTAGATGGTCAGTTAAATCATGAGGAACAACATAGAGGGTAAAAGCACAGTTTCCAAAATTAGACCTGTTTGTGAATCCCGTTACATGCCTCACTAGCCATGTGACCTTGAGCAAATTATCTAACTTCTCTAAGCCTCAGTTTCCTCCTCAGTAAAATGAAGATGGTAAACAGTACCTACCCAGCATGTGGTCTTGGGGATTTAAATTGAGTCATGTTTGTAAAAGGGATGAACAACACTTCTCAAGGCATTCTGGCTGATTCCTGGTAACTTCAGTAGAAGCTGCTGCTGATGTCATTAATATTCTATACATTTTTAGCTTTTAAATTAAAAAAGAAGGTAATTGCTCATGAGCAAACTTTATGGCTTATCTCATTTGGCCCTTTCAACAACTCTGCAGTGTGCGTTTTACTCTTATTATGATTTTTGCCCATTTTTAAAATGAGGGAACCAAGGCACAAAGGCACACTGAGGCCATTTACAAGGTAAAGGGAAGTTCCAAGATACACACAGTTCTTATAACCACAAATCCCCCATTGTTTTCAATGTGTGATACTACTTTGTTGTCTTTAATGCAAAGAAAAAAACATTTGGTTGCTTTAATTTTATCTTACCAAAAAAAATTAATACACATGCTTCTAAACCATTTAAAATCAATCAATTAATCAATCTCTCTTTCACAGGCATATCTTCTTATTTGATTTGGCAGTGATCGTATGTAAGAGAAAAGGTGATAACTATGAAATGAAGGAAATAATAGATCTTCAGCAGTACAAGATAGCCAATAATCCTACAACCGATAAAGAAAATAAAAAGGTGACTTTTTGGAAACTAATAAGTGTAATTTACTTATAATCTTGAATATTAAGGAAAGGTATGATAATACATTAATGTGAGATGTGGCTTATCAATCCAGATGTTTTTGTTTCTAGAGATTGATTAGGTACATACCTTTGTGAGAAATAACTGGATAATGCCAGATCTGATCATTTCTAATGCCCTAATGATCCAGATAGTAAAATGCATTTGGCATAGAAATTGTTATAGATATGAAGTTGACTACAGTAAGCTTGATTGTTCAGTTTGTACATTGATAATATTGTGAGGGGTTTTTGGATAGTTATGGTGGTATTCTTGTGAATTTAGAAACATAATGTTGTTAATGACATATTAATCTAAACAATATTAATTTTAACAGTGGTCTTATGGCTTCTACCTCATCCATACCCAAGGACAAAATGGGTTAGAATTTTATTGCAAAACAAAAGATTTAAAGAAGAAATGGCTAGAACAGTTTGAAATGGCTTTGTGAGTATTTCTATTTTTAAAAGTGCTTTTATTTTTACTACTTAAATCACTTATGAATAATGAACAACCAATAAGTGTACTCTAATGCTTGTAGCATGTGTAATGTGTACAGAGACAAGGGAAATGTTTTGCTGTGTTCAGGAGTGCTACTAGGCTGCTGGCTGCTTGATAACTTTGGTCTCCTAGGAGAGGAGTTTTGTTGAATTCCTTCAAAAAGAAGAAAGAGGGAGCTCTAATCTTCTGTTTGACTTTCTTATAGGCCTGTTTTAGTTCTTTAGCTGTCAGCAGCCCAAGAAAATATTAATTATTCTAATGATAAACTTTTTATGTAATAACTATATTTTTTAAATTATATACCTTTAAATAGAAATACCTGCATGTGTACTTACACAAACAGATATGTAAATGTATATCTTATTTTTAATAGAAAGATTGAATTATTCTCTGTTTTCACTCACTTATCATTTGAATCTTGGCTAAAATGCTTCATGTATTTAAGGAATGCTTTACAGGCTTGATTTCTTTAAGTGGTTTTTAGTTGTATTAAGGAGGAAGCTCAACAAAGAGGTGGAAAATAAATCAACTCTGTTTCAAAAGGAATGGCATACAGAGATGTAATAACCAAGAACATGTCATTATAGGTGTTTCTTTTTAGTTTTGATGTTTAAGGATTGAAAGGTGCACAATGACCCTTTTCGTGGAAATATATAGGATGCCCTGAAATAAAACTGTTAGCAAAATGTGAAATTAAGGAAAACTACATTTGGAATTTGTTTCATTTGGGTTCTAAGATTATTTACCATTTGTTGACAAATTCTATCAGTTTTTTTCTTTGTTTTAAGAAATGCTCATGTTAATGTAAAGTAGAGGTAGGAATAGGATGTTTTATTGTGGTTCTGAAATTAGGAAAATAAAGATTCTCAAGGTTATTTTATCTAACATTTTGAGATACAGGATTCTATAGCCAAAATATTTAAGCTTATAGTCAGTTCTGCGTTTATCTATTATCCCTGCCATAAACTGGCTGCATAATGAAAGCTAAGTTATTTAACCTCTCACAGCCTCAGTTTCCTCATCTGTAAACTAGGGATGATATTTACTTCAAATTCTAGGTAATATGTATCAGCAGAGTGCTAGCCAAATAGTACAATAGCAGCCATGTGATACTGAACAATAGGTGATATCTATTGTTATTGCTATTATTATTAATAATAATTGCATTTGGGATTCTAGCATACTTATGAGTACTTATAAAACTACATAACATCTTTCAGTATACTAATTTTTCTTTTTAGGAAGTCACTTGGAGTTGAACAATTTGAATTGGAGTGGTAGGATGCTGGGGTTAGTGGTAATATGCAAAGACAGAGCTGATCTCGAGCCTTTACTCTTATATGCTAGGCTATCATTTTTGTGATGGGTTTTGTTTGCCTTTATAATCTTCAGGTGAGTGAAGGAATGTCTACAGAGGAGAAAAGTTGAATTTCATGTCCCAGAGCAGAGAGGTTCCTTGGACTGTATGATAGACATATCAGTCACTATTTTGTTCAGTTGCCATAAAACAAACAGTTAATTTCTAGATATCAGAGACTTGATGGCCAGGCGTGGTGGTTCATGCCTGTAATCCCAGCACTTTGGGAGGCTGAAGTGAGCGATTCCCCTGAGGTCAGGAGTTCGAGGTCAGCCTCACCCACATGGTGAAACCCCATCTCTACTAAAAGTACAAAAATTAGCCAGGTGTGGTGGCGCGTGCCTGTCATCCCAGCTACTTGCGAGGCTGAGGCAGGAGAATCGTTTGAATCCGGGAGGCAGAGGTTGCAGTGAGCTGAGATTGTGCCACTGCACTCCAGCCTGGGTAACAGACTGAGAGTCTGTCTTGAAAAAAAAAAAAAAAAAAAAAGACAGAGAGAAATTTGACAAGATAAATACTGTTGTCAGCATTTGGCTTCTCTCCTTAAGCATGGTCACCTTGTAGTCTAAGATAGCTGCTAGAGCTCTAGGTATAAAATCTATGTTCTAGGTAGCAGAAAGTAATCCCACTTTTATGGATTCCTTGTAGAAATACCACCAGCTTCTGTTACATAATACTGACCAAAGTGTAGTCATGTGGCCACACCTGCCAAGGGAGGCTGGCAAATAAAACCTTTATTCTAGGTAGGATTCTTCCTGGCTAAAAATTAAGGTTCTTTTACTATGGAAGAAGGGAGGAATGGGTAGTTGTAGGCAACCAGGAGCCACCGCCTTACAGGTTTATACATATAGTATGTATGGATTTAAATTGTTCCACCACAATAAGGAAGGCTGCAGCACGTGCACAGAACCTGGGATTCTTAATCTTTGATTATTTTCCAAGCACCTCAGCAATATAATAACACACCAGTAGAAGTAGTTTTTGTTATTTTAGAGTTCTGTTGAATGTCCATGCAGATAGTGAGAGGGTAGAAGTACCTTTTTGGAGAATTGCTCAGAGTTGAAGTTGAGGGCTTCTATAAATAAGGGTTATATTATATATGGTAAAATAAAATCTGAGCAGGCATCAGAATATTCCATTGTTTTATTTCCTTCTTTTTTGAAGTTCATCATGTAGGAAAGCCCTGATGATGTCTGCTTCCAGCTTTATAAGACAGATTTTGCCTGTCTGATGCTCATAAAAATAGAATAACGTAGGTAAATCCTGAGGTTTGATTTTGCCGATGGTTCAAATTTTGCTGCTTATCCATTATTTTATCCATGTATTAAATCTGTATCCATTATTAAATCCTTTTTGATAAGTCATGGAGAATAAAAGAAAATAAATCCTGCAGCATCAATGACAATGCATGAAGAACAGCAAACCTTGTGTATCTCCACAGGATGGCTTCTTCCCAGTGTCTTTAGCATCAACACGAGTCCCTTGAGTTCCCCTAGAGCACTCTGGACTATTGCTTTGAGGAATTCTGTAAAGCAAAGGGAGGCATTGGTGAGAGGGCGGAGGGAAATCAAGGGAGCTGATATTTTTAAGAGTGTTGAAATGCTTGCCATTTCTATTTACAGAAGATGGCAATTCTGTTTATAGGATGATTGGATCATTTTTATTTAAAATTATTGCAAATCACTGTTAAGGCACTTAAAATACTACGTTAAGCCTCTAAATTAAGGCTCTTAATTTAGAACATTAAATAAGGCCATGGAAAAGCATGAAAACTAATAAACAATAAGTATCTGGTGAACCCAAATATTCTCCCCAGAGGTGACCTAAATCTCAGCCTTTGTCTCTCCCAAGCACATCCCCATACTTGTTCAGCAGTCATGTTCTCTGACCTTCTTTGACCATAACCACTTCCAGCATTTAAAATACGCAGTGAACCACATTAGAACCTGGCAAACCTCCATAAGAAAGGCTGAACAAAGAGAAAAGTAGCAGTGACCCACTTGGATAGGGCAGGAGGATTTTTTTCCCTTTATTTTTTTTATTTTTGTGATAAGTGGTAGCAGGACTGATATGTTCTTGAGGTTGTTGGAAAAATTACTGAACAAAATATACCAAATAGAGTACAAGGGCTGTAGTTCTGGGGGCCATAATCTAAATAAGGTATTTAAATCTTTAAGAGGCTGATCAATATGCTTTACTTACTTTTATTTATTCCAAAAGAGTTTTCTTTTTTTTTTTTTTTTTTTTTTTGGTCACTAACTGTCTCTCACAATTCCATTTAGTCATCTGTGAAACAGAATGGCAAATAGTTTTATTGGGTTAAGCTGGTTTTCATAATAGTGCTGGAAAATATGGATATAACTGCCTATAGCAATGTTCAAAATTTTGTTAAGAAGCTATGGATATGTTTTCTCCAAATCCAATATAACCATTGTGCTTTTATGAATTTTTCTGTGAGATTTAAATTAATAAACCTTGTCATACCCATTTTGTAGCTCAGGAAACCAGCAGTCACAGGAGCCTTTGAGCAAATGCGTACAAGTTTGATGTTGTGTCATTTACAGTACAGTTGAAGATCTCAGTTCACAGGAGTTTCTTTATCCATAACGATGCTAAAATAAGCAACTGGACTCAGATCTTGGCATCTAAAACTGGAGTCTGGGTATTTTGTATTTTTTGTTTTTGTTTTCTCACCGTGAATAGGGTCTAGCGATCAGACAGTTTTCTTAAATGTCCCAGGAGTAAGTTAAACCTGAGTAAAAAATAAAGAGGTATGATTATATTTAAGTTGGTGCAAAAGTAATTGGGGCTTTGCCATTACTTTTAATGGCAAAAAAAAAAGGGTTTTTTTAAAAAAGAAAAATTAGCAAAAGGATAGGTAAAGTAAGAGGCATACCATAAGCATCACATATGGTAGTAACGGGTAGATTCAGAATTAGCCTTTGGAGTACTTTTTTGAAGGGAAATGAAAGGTGCTCTTGCCTAGAATTTCTTCTAACCGACCTTGGCCCAGTTCTTGAAATTCTAACAATTCTCATTTACCCCCTTGAATGAAGAAAGACCCTTTGAGATGCATATGCCCTCACTACTGCGAGTATCTAAGATGTCTTGACTGTGTAATAAGTGCCTGGCACAGTTCTACATGAATTACCTAAAAGAAAATAGCATAGAGGTCAGGCATTGTCTACTGAAATACTAGCCCAGGATGTTTATCTTTTAAACACAGGGACTAATGGTAGTGGAAAGAAGAGAATGAGAATTGGGGGATGGAGATTCTAGAGCTCCAGAGGGACTCTGGGACCAGGATGCACTATCCTATTGGTCATCCGGAGGGGCAGCCCCTGCCTGAGCTTTGCATTTCCCAGAATGAGCCCTGAGAGGAGCTTCCCTGTTGGGATGGAGCAGGGAGCGAGAATGTAGCCGTTAAGCTCCACAAATCACATTTAATCTGAGGCACAGTGTTTCTTTCTAATTTATTCCCTGTCTACTTCCAGAAGGAATTTGAAGTCACTCACAATAAAAAGCACACATGCTGCAGAATTAAAAAGAAAAATTTAAATAATCAGAGGTCAAATAGAACAGTGTTTCCAAGTATTATCTTCAAGCTCAGGCTCCACTAGACAAGAATATTTTCTTGAAGTTTAGTTTCTGTAGTTCATATGATAAAAACAAAAAGCATGTTTCTCACATTTCAAACCTAGAGTTATATTTCATCACACATAATTTGTTTTAATCTAAAGATATTGCTCAGATACTTTGAATACCAGAGAGAGAATTACCAGAGGAAATTTTATTCATTCTGCAAATATTTATCGTGTACTTGCCTTGATGCCAGACACTGTTGGAAGCCCTGGGCTTATAACAATGAGGGAGCTGTTGCAATTGAATTTAAGTATTATTATTTCTAAATATAATAATATTCGTTAGTATATAATGGATTAAGTTTCAGAACTGAACTCTTGATATTTCTATTCAAATCATCTCCTCCTTTAAACCTCCATTTACTTAAGGATCAACATATGGAGTCACAAAAATTGCGCTTGATACAGCCCCGTCTCGCCTCTTGTAATCAATCTCTCACTTATCTCTGCACATCACCTCTGAACACCTGCCTGAACTCTCTCTTGCCACCCCTGGGTTACATCTTCTGCATGTCTCTTTAGCTTCTGCATTCCCTACTTCTTCCCCACTAGTCCTTCTTCACAAGCATCAGAGTCATCCGATGCTAAGACTACCTCACTTAGAAAGCTCTGTTGGATATTTATTGTACTTGCTATAACATCAGAGTTTTCGCTAGGATGGAAGAAGGCCCTGACTGGTTTTATCCCATCCATCTTTCCAGCCCCATCTTCCATTAGTTTTTCCTGTGCTTGTTTCTTTTTTTTTTTTTTTTTCTAGTTAGATTGTGTGTTTCTGTTCTTAGAGAATGCCCAGGCCTCAGATATTCACACATAAGCTTTCGCTGCCAGACCTCATCTTTCCCCCTGTTCTTTGAATACGTGGTTCTATATCCTGCAGGTCTTGGCTGTAAATGTTACTTTGTGAGGGAGATCCCTCCTGACCCCTACGCTAAGTGAGTAATACCACCTTTTCTGTATTCTCTCACAATTGTATTTATATTGCCAGACAGAAATTATCCAAGCGTCCTGTTTACTGCCTTCTCTTAATCCAACAATCCCTCTTCCTGTTAGAATCTGTTACTTGTCGACTCAGTTTTACTTCTCTTTTCTCCTAAAGAATAAGGATTCTGTTTTGTTTGTTAGAAGAGAAGTTAAGTTGAACCACATGGTTAGAGATGTGGGAAAGGGGAAAAGAAAGCCTCATGGATCAGGGAATGGAAAGAAAGTATTGTGTTTGTTTGGTGTGAGTGAGGCTCTGGGATAGCTATGGCCTCTGAGGGATTTGAGAAGGGGAAAAGGCCTTTTGAGATGCAGGTGTTTGGAATCTCAATTTAGCTCCCCTTTATGTTCTTTGAAATGCTAAGTAAAGAATGAAATTATTTTTTGTTTATTTTGATGTACTTTTAGCGGCCCAAGGCTGAACTGCCTGGGTCCATGGAATATGGGATTGCCATTAGATCTATTTGCCTATTTAATGTCTGTTTCTTGCATGAGGGCAGGGATTTTGTCCCTGTTGTTCACATGCATGATCTGTCCTAGCATAGTATCATATTTTTGTTGTAAATTTGAAATTTTACTCTGTAAGTTTTCTGACAACGAAGACAAGGGGAAAAAAAAGACTTGATGAGTTGTGGCATTCTTATTTTCTGACAAAATATTGCAACAGCCCTTTGCGGGAGAAACTTTTTCCCGTATGGTAAGAAGGCTATATAGTGTGGATCCTTAGGTAGGAGACATTGAAAAGCATATTCTCTACCAGCAGCATTAGATTTGTTGAAATTCTTGAAGTTGATGCCATAGGTCAGTATTTCTCTTTTAGGTAAGCCTTCAACTATGTAATTGCAGTTTTGCTAAGGCATTTTTATAGACATCTAACCTGATGCTAGCCCTTCCAGATGTTTCTTTCTAGTAGTCTGGCTTGCTTGGATAAAATTTTTGGAACCAAACAGGATAGACTGTTATCATTTTATCCAGCCTGTCATTTAAGTAGCATTGATCTCATTCATTTATATACTGAAAACTGTAGAAAAATATGCAACTCATATGGTGGTATGTGGGGCCTCCTTGCTCCTTGGAGATGTAGACAGAGGTTAGCCCAGATTCCAGTTTTAGGGTCTGAGGTGCTCAAGGCTCACATGCATTCTCACATTTCTCTCTCTCTCCATGTTCTTGATTCATTGTGGCTTTTTTGGTTTCTGTGTGTGTGTGTGTGTGTTTTAATTTTCCCACCTGTCAGACCCAGGAGAAAGGATCTACGCCTTTTCCATTTTCCACCTGAAATCCATTCACGGTCTATTTTTTGTCATGCCAACAGGCGTCACAGTGGGGCTTATGTCATGCACCTGTTCCCTCTGCTGTTTCACTGGTCTTTGACACCCTCAGCAGCACCTGGAGCGTGACCCTCCCCACCCAGCACTGCTCCCTGCAGAGGACCAGCGCCCCTTGCCTCACCACCCCTTTAGGGAGTGGCTAGTCAGGCCAGACAGAGTGTCTCCCACACCTGTCCTGGGATTTAGAGGATAAAGCCATGTCATGTTACCCATCAATTCAAAATTAAGCTCTCCAGTGAGTGTTTCAGAAAAATTGGTCTTTGTTGTTAATTTTTGAAAGACCCATGTTTCTATTATTAAAGGTTTGGCAACAAATTTCACATTCAAATGTGAAAATTTAAAAGATTCATTTTGTTAATATTTTTGCCCAGATGGAGATGCCTACAGTATCTGCATGAAGCTGTCAGAGTTCTAAAGCAGGCCTAAGAAACAACAGCTACTACCACTATGAGTACTGCTATGCCTGTCTTCCCTACCTATCCCCTTCTCTCTCTCCTCTTTTTCATCTTCTTCATCAGAAGGTTTGTTTGGATCTTCTCAAATGTATAAATAAGTTTCTGTTGAGACAACACATTTCTTCTCTTAGAACAAGGGTCAGCAACATTTTGTTGTAGGGGGCCAGAGAATAAATGGTTTAGGCTTTGTGGGCCATATGGTCTCTGTCAGAGCTACTCAATTCTGTCATAGTTAACTACGAATGCGGCCATAGATTCACATAAATGAATGAGTGTGGTGTGTTCCAGTAAAACACTTGGTGGTTGTATTTGGCCCGTGGGCTGTAGTTAGTGACCCCTGTCTTACAGCACAATAAGATGACTTAGGCCTAGAGAATTAGTCAATATATGTTACCACAAAATGATCTCAGCTATAATGAAACCATGATGTGGCCTTTTGTAGAAGTGTGATTTTTTTTTCTTTTGTTTTTGGTATCAGTGATTCCTATTTAGGCTATCATGATGATTTAGCTCCAAAATGTTTTTTACTTCACTAAAAAAAGTAAATAATAAACCTGGATGAATTATCTATATTTGTCATTATTATTATACTGTCTAATTGAATATTAAAAATGTCTGCTCACAGAACAGACTGTATCTATTCAATTTCCAGTTTCATTAAGTTTTATTACATGGTTTATTGAAAAGGACAGGTCCCACAGAGTCCAGGCCAGTAGCAGCTATGTGGTAACTTTTTCTCTACTCAGTAGTTAGCCACATCAACAAGAAGCGTGTTTTTTTTTTTTTGAGACGGAGTCTCGCTCTGTCGCCTAACCTAGAGTGCAGTGATGAGATCTCAGCTCACTGCAACCTCCACCTCCTGGGTTCAAGCGATTCTCCTGCCTCAGCCTCCCAAGTAGCTGTGATTATAGTCACATGCAACCACACCTAGATAATTTTTGTGTTTTTAGTAGACAGGGTTTCACCATGTTGGCCAGGCTGGTCTTGAACTCCTGACCTAAGGTGAGCCACCCGCCTTGGCCTCCCAAAGTGCTGGGGTTTCAGGCGTGAGCCACCATGCCCAGCCAAGAAGCATTTTTTAATCGCTGATGCTCTTTGTGCTCTTGATGCATTTTCTTCCCAGCAGCAATACCATTTGTGCCTGTTATTTATTCTGAAATTTCCTCCCTGAGAGCATACTGAGGAAAACCAGAAGGGGCAGAGGAAGCCTGTGGTGTCAAAAGTTGGCCAGAGGGGGAGCCTTCCTGCATGAGCTGGATGTGGGGATGACATTTTGTCACCTGCTTTGGCATTTTCTTAGTGTCCAAAGCCTGACAGTGTCTGTTTGGAAACTGGAGGCCTTACTGGCATAATGGCCAAAATATCATTCTATAAACTATCTCTGTATTTGTCTGCCCTTTTGGATTGTTTTTGTTTTTTTTTTTTTCTTGAGAAATTATTTTCTCTAAAAACCTCACATTCTTCCTCCTTAAAATGCTTGCATGACCAGTTTTTAATGCGAAGAATGTGTTTATGGGTGCGGAATCCATGCCGGCACCATCCGTTGCCTCTGGGCTGTGCTGAGTCTCATGGTGCTGGCCTATTCACATTAATCTCCCAAGTTGAAGCCAGCTCAACTCTCCCTGAATCTAATGTATTGTCTATAACCTTTCAAAATTGGCAGTTAAGTCAGGATAGGGGACTATACTGGCAGCAATAAAAGGAAGTAGGACACGGGACAGTGCTCAGAAAAATCAGAGCTGTCATGAAATGGAGTCTTTCAGTAGCCTGTTTGATCCAGAAACATGCAAAAATATTTCATGCATGACAAAGCATTAGTAAATATTAAATAGTATTCTTGTTTTGTTATTGCCTAGTGAGGATCAAGCTCTCTCCTTTTTCTCTGGTTATGTTTAATATGTATTTGACACTTTTTGGCATTCTTGAACATGCTTATGAGGAAGGAGAAGTCACAGGCAGGTGAAGAGCAAAGGACAGATATTGAAATTTCCATCAGCAAACAAGCATTACCCTGGTTAAAACTAAATGCAAACAAAATTAGTAAGCTGAATTAGTGTTTGTTTCCCTGAGGCTTTATAACAGAGCTTTTCATCTGTTATTTTTTTTCCTTCTTTTTAAATGAACAATAATAGTACAGCCAGAGAGTTTAACCTGGCAGTGGTGGTCACTGTGCTACTGTCTCCAGCTTGTCTGGGTAGTGTAGACATTTACTCAAAGAGTAAGATTGTTTTGGAGTTGTTTGTTGTACTAAGTCAACTTGGTATATGGTTTCCTCCAAGTATATGACAAAATCTCCACTACAGTGAATTCTATGATAATAACCAAGCTTTAACCTATAAGTCTAAACCTAACAGTTAGTGTGACATATACTGTTTTTATGCTGTTTCTTGATAAGAAATGATTAGATCATAAGAATTGCTACTTTGGGCTATACAACACAAAATAAACTGTGGTTGGAAACTGGCAATCCTTGCAATGGAAACAATGAGAGAAACTTAGTTTTTCCTCTTCATGGGGGAGTAGGCAATAGCAAGCTAGTTGGGGAGATGGAAAGGAAGTCATACTTGAAACAATTTTTCAATAAGACTATGTATTGTGCATTTCACAATATATGCCCAGGAAGTGTTTTACGCACTAGGGATATAATGATAGACAAGTTTCACTTCTCTTGTGAAGTTTGCATTGTAAAACTACTTATATTTTCTTTTTCTTTTCTTTTTTAAAATTATACTTTAAGTTCTAGGGTACATGTGCACAATGTGAAGGTTTGTTATATATGTATACGTGTGCCATGTTGGTTTGCTGCACCCATTAATTCATCCTTTACGTTAGCTATTTCTCCTAAAGTTATCCCTCCCCCTCTCCCCTACCCCGCCACAGGCCCCAGTGTGTGATGTTCCCTGCCCTTTGTCCAAGTGTTCTCATTGTTCAGCTCCCACTTATGAGTGAGAACGTGTGGTGTTTGGTTTTCTGTCCTTGTGATAGTTTGCTAAGAATGATGGTTTCCAGCTTCCTCCATATCTGAACTCATCCTTTTTTATAGCTGCATAGTAGTCCATGGTATATATGTGCCACATTCTCTTAATCCAGTCTATCACTGATGGACATTTGGGCTGGTTCCAAGTCTTTGCTATTGTGAATAGTGCCACAATAAACATATGTGTGCATGTGTCTTTATAGTAGTATGATTTATAATCCTTTGGATATATATCCAGTAATGGTATCGCTAGGTCAGATGGTATTTCTAGTTCTAGATCCTTGAGGAATCACCACACTGTCTGCCATAATGGTTGAACTAGTTTACAGTCCCACCAACAGTGTAAAAGTGTTCCTATTTCTCCACATCCTCTCCAGCACCTGTTGTTTCCTGACATTTTAATGATTGCCATTCTAACTGGTGTGAGATGGTATCTCATTGTGGTTTTGATTTGCATTTCTCTGATGACCAATGATGATGAGCGTTTTTTTCTCATGTGTCTGTTGGCTGCATAAATGTCTTCTTTTGAAAATTGTCTGTTCATATCCTTTGCCCACTTTTTTTTTTTTTTTTTTGGGACGGAGTCTCGCTCTGTCGCCCGGGCTGGAGTGCAGTGGCTGGATCTCAGCTCACTGCAAGCTCCGCCTCCCGGGTTTACGCCATTCTCCTGCCTCAGCCTCCCGAGTAGCTGGGACTACAGGCACCCGCCACCTTGCCCGGCTAGATTTTTGTATTTTTTTAGTAGAGACGGGGTTTCACCGTGTTAGCCAGGATGGTCTCGATCTCCTGACCTTGTGATCCGCCCGTCTCAGCCTCCCAAAGTGCTGGGATTACAGGCTTGAGCCACCGCGCCCGGCCCTTTGCCCACTTTTTGATGGGGTTGTTTGACTTTTTCTTGTAAATTTAAGTTCTTTGTAGGTTCTGGATATTAGCCCTTTGTCAGATGGGTAGATTGGAAAAATGTTTTCCCATTCTATAGGTTGCCTGTTCACTCTGATGGTGGTTACTATTGCTGTGCAGAAGATCTTTAGTTTAGTTAGATCCCATTTGTGTATTTTGACTTTTGTTGCCATTGCTTTTGGTGTTTTAGTCATGAAGTCCTTGTCCATGCCTATGTCCTGAATGGTATTGCCTAGGTTTTCTTCTAGGGTTTTTATGGTTTTAGTTCTGACATTTAAGTCTTTAATCCATCTTGAATTAATTTTTGTATAAGGCATAAGGACGGGATCCAGTTTCAGCTTTCTACATATGGCTAGCCAGTTTTCCCAGCACCATTTATTAAATAGGGAATCCTTTCCCCATTTCTTGTTTTTGTCAGGTTTGTCAAAGATCAGATGGTTATAGATGTGTGGTGTTATTTCTGAGGCCTCTGTTCTGTTCCATTGGTCTATATCTCTGTTTTGGTACCAGTACCATGCTGTTTTGGTTACTGTAGCCTTGTAGTATAGTTTGAAGTCAGGTAACGTGGTATCTCCAGCTTTGTTCTTTTGGCTTAGGATTGTCATGGCAATGCGGGCTCTTTTTTGGTTCCATAAACTTTAAAGTAGGTTTTTTCCAATTCTGTGAAGAAAGTAATTGGTAGCTTGATGGGGATGGCATTGAATCTATAAATTATCTTAAGCAGTATGACCATTTTCTCAATATTGATTCTTCCTATCCATGAGCATGGAATGTTCTTCCATTTGTTTGTGTCCTCTTTTATTTCATTGAGCAGTGGTTTGTAGTCCTCCTTGAAGGTGTCCTTCACATCCCTTGTAAGTTACATTCCTAGGTATTTTATTCTCTTTGTAGCAATTGTGAATGGGAGTTCACCCATGATTTGGCTCTCTGTTTGTCTGTTACTGGTGTATAGGAATGCTTGTGATTTTTGCACATCGATTTTGTATCCTGAGACTTTGCTGAAGTTGCTTATCAGCTTAAGGAGATTTTGGGCTGAGACAACAGGGTTTTCTAAATATACAATCATGTCATCTGCAAACAGGGACAATTTGACTTACTCTTTTCCTAATTGAATACCCTTTATTTCTTTCTCTTGCCTGATTGCCCCAGGCAGAACTTCCAACACTGTGTTGAATAGGAGTAGTGAGAGAGGGCATCCCTGTCTCGTGGCAGTTTTCAAAAGGAATGATTCCAGTTTTTGCCCTTTCAGTATGATATTGGCTGTGGGTTTGTCATAAATAGCTCTTATTATTTTGAGGTACGTTCCATCAATACCTAGTTTATTGAGAGTTTTTAGCATGAAGGGCTGTTGAATTTTGTTGAAGGTCTTTTCTGCATCTATTGAGATAATCATGTGATTTTGGTCTTTGGTTCTGTTTATGTGATGGATTACGTTTATTGATTTGCATATGTTGAACCAGCCTTGCATCCCAGGGATGAAGCCAACTTAATGTTGGTGGTTAAGCTTTTTGATGTGCTGCTGGATTCAGTTTGCCAGTATTTTATTGAGGATTTTCGCGTCAATGTTCATCGGGGATATTGGTCTAAAATTCTGTTTTTTTGTTGTATCTCTGCCAGGCTTTGGTATGAGGATGATGTTGGCCTCATAAAAATGAGTTAGGGAGGATTCCCTCTTTTTCTATTAATTGGAATAGTTTCAGAAGGAATGGTACCAGCGCCTCTTTGTACCTCTGGTGGAATTCGACTGTGAATCTGTCTGGTCCTGGGCATTTTTTGGTTGGTAGGCTATTAATTATTGCCTCAATTTCAGAGCCTGTTGTTGGTCTGCTTGGGGATTCAACTTCTTCCTGGTTTAGTCTTGGGAGGTTTATGTGTCTAGGAATTTATCCATTTCTTCTAGATTTTCTAGTTTATTTGTGTAAAGGTGTTTGTAGTATTCTCTGATGGTAGTTTGTATTTCTGTAGGATCGGTGGTGATATCCCCTTTATCATTTTTTATTGCATCTATTTGATTCTGTTCTTCTTTATTAGTCTTGCTAGTGGTCTTTCTGTTTTGTTGTTCTTTTCAAAAAACCAGCTTCTGGATTCATTGAATTTTTTGAAGGGTTTTTTGTGTCTCTGTCTTCTTCAGTTCTGCTTTAATCTTAGTTATTTCATGCCTTCTGCTAGCTTTTGAATGTGTTTGCTCTTGCTTCTCTAGGTCTTTTAATTGTGATGTTAAGGTGTCAATTTTAGATCTTTCCTGCTTTCTCTTGTGGGCTTTTAGTGCTATAAATTTCCCTCTATATACTGCTTTGAATGTGTCCCAGAGATTCTGGTACGTTGTATCTTTGTTCTCATTGGTTTCAAAGAACATCTTTATACCTGCCTTCATGTTGTTATTTACCCAGTAGTCATTCAGGAGCAGTTTCCATGTTGTTGTGCGGTTTTGAGTGAGTTTCTTAATCCTGAGTTCTAATTTGATTGCACTGTGGTCTGAGAGACAGTTTGTTGTGATTTCTATTCTTTTACATTTGCTGAGGAGTGTTTTACTTCCAACTATGCGGTCAATTTTGGAATAAGTGTGATGTGGTGCTGAGAAGAATGTATATTCTGTTGATTTGGGGTGGAGAGTTCTGTAGATGTCTATTAGGTCAGCTTGGTGCAGAGCTGAGTTCCAGTCCTGGATATCCTTGTTAACCTTCTATCTCATTGGTGTAATATTGACAGTGGGGTATTAAAGTCTCCCATTATTATTGTATGGGAGTCTAAGTCTCTTTGTAAGTCTCTGAGGACTTGCTTTATGAATCTGGGTGCTCCTGTATTGGGTGCATATGTATTTAGGATAGTTAGCTCTTCTTGTTGAATTGATCCCTTTATGTAATGGCCTTCTTTGTCTCTTTTGATCTTCGTTTGTTTACAGTATGTGTTATCAGGTACTAGGATTTCAACCCCTGCTTTTTTTTTTTTTTTTTTTTTTTTTTTTTTTTTTTTTTTTTTTTTTTTTGCTTTCTATTTGGTTGGCAGGTCTTACTCCATCCCTTTATTTTAAACCTATGTGTGTCTCTGCACATGAGATGGTTCTCCTGAATACTGCACACTGATGAGTCTTGTTTCTTTATCCAATTTGCCAATCTGTGTCTTTTAATTGGGGGATTTGGCCCATTTACATTTAAGGTTAATATGGTTATGTATGAATTTATGTATGTATGATCCTGTCATTATGATGTTAGCTGGTTATTTTGCCGTTAATTGATGCAGTTTCTTCCTAGCATCGATGGTCTTTACAATTTGGCATGTTTTTGCAGTGGCTGGTATTGGTTGTTCCTTTCCATGTGTAGTGCTTCCTTTGGTACCTCTTGTTAGGCAGGCCTGGTGGTGACAAAATCTCTCAGCATTTGCTTAGCTGTAAAGGATTTTATTTCTCCTTCACTTATGAAACTTAGTTTGGCTGGATATGAAATTCTGGGTTGAAAATTCTTTTCTTTAAGAATGTTGGGGCTGGGCGTGGTGGCTCAAGCCTGCAATCCCTGCACTTTGGGAGGCCGAGTCGGGAGGAACACGAGGACAGGAGATCGAGACCATCCTGGCTAACACGGTAAAACCCCGTCTCTACTCAACAATACAAAAAAAAAAAAAAACTAGCTCGGCGAGGTGGCCGGCGCCTGTAGTCCCAGCTACTTGGGAGGCCGAGGCAGGAGAATGGCGTAAACCTGGGAGGTGGAGCTTGCAGTGAGCCGAGATCCGGCCACCGCACTCCAGCCTGGGCGACAGAGCGAGACTCCGTCTCAAAAAAAAAAAAAAAAAAAAAAATGTTGAATATTGGCCTCCATTGTCTTCTGGCTTGTAGAGTTTCTGCTGAGAGATCTGCCGATAGTCTGATGTTACCCTGTGTTACCCTTTGTGGGTAACACAACCTTTCTCTCTGGCTGCCCTTAACATTTTTTCCTTCATTTCAACTTTGGTGATTCTGACAATTATGTGTCTTGGGGTTGCTCTTCTCAAGGAGTATCTTTGTGGTGTTCTCCATGTTTCCTGAATTTGAATGTTGGCCTGTCTTGCTAGGTTGAGGAAGTTCTCCTGGATAATATCCTGAAGAGTGTTTCCCAGCTTGGTTCCATTCTCCCCATCACTTCCAGGTACACCGATCAAACATAGATTGGTTCTGTTCACATAGTCCCGTATTTCTGTGAGTGTTTGTTTGTTTCTTTTTACTCTTTTTTTCTCTAAACTTCTCACTTCATTTCATTCATTTGATCTTCAATTACTGATACCCTTTCTTCCACTTGATCGAATCGGCTACTGAAGCTTGTGCATGTGTCACGTGGTTCTTGTGCCATGGTTTTCAGCTCCATCAGGTCATTTAAGGTCTTCTCTATACTGTTTATTCTAGTTAGCCATTATTCTAATCTTTTATCAAGGTTTTTAGCTTCCTTGCAGTAGGTTTGAACATCCTCCTTTAGCTTGGAGAAGTTTGTTATTACTGACCTTCTGAAGCCTACTTTCGTCAACTCGTGAAAGTCATTCTCCATCCAACTTTGTTCCGTTGCTGACGAGGAGCTGCAATCCTTTGGAGGAGAAGAGGTGCTCTGGTGTTTAAAATTTTCAGCTTTTCTGCTCTGGTTTCTCCCCATCTTTGTGGTTTTATCTGCCTTTGGTCTTTGATGATGGTGACCTACAGATGGGGTTTTGGTGTGGATGTCCTTTTTGTTGATGTTTATGCTATTCCTTTCTGTTAGTTTTCCTTCTATCAGTCAGGTCCCTCAGCTGCAGGTCTGTTGGAGTTTGCTGGAGGTCCACTCCAGACCCTGTTTGCCTGGGTATCACCAGCAGAGACTGCAGAACAGCAAATATTGTAGAACAACAAATATTGCTGCCTGATCCTTCCTCTGGAGGCTTCGTGTCAGAGGGGCACCCAGCTGTATGAGGTGTCAGTCGGCCCGTACTGGGAGGTGTCTCACAGTTAGGCTACATGGGGGTCAGGGACCCACTTGAGAAGGCAGTCTGTGTTCTTAGAGCTCAAACACCATACCAGGAGAAGCGCTGATCTCTTCAGAGCTGTCAGACAGGGACATTTAAGTCTGCAGACGTTTCTGCTGCCTTTTGTTCAGCTATGCCCTGCCCCTAGAGGTGGAGTCTACAGAGGCAGGCAGACTTGTTGAGTTGCAGTGGGCTCCATGCAGGTTGAGCTTCCTGACCACTTTGTTTACCTACTCAAGCCTCAGTAATGGCAGATGCCCCTTCCCCTGCCAGTCTGCTGCCTTGCAGCTTGATCTCGGACTGCTGCACTAGCAGTGAGTAAGGCTCCGTTGGCATCGGACCTGCTGAGCCAGGTGCAGGATATAATCTCCTGGTGTGCCATTTGCTAAGACGGTTGGAAAACCGTAGTATTAAGGTGGGAGTGTCCCGATTTTCCCAGTACAGTCTGTCATGGCTTCTCTTGGCTAGGAAAGGGAAATCCCCCGACCCCTTGCGCTTCCTGGGTGACACCTCACCCTGCTTCAGCTCACCCTTTGTGAGCTGCACCCACTGTCCACCCAGTCCCAGTGAGATGAACCAGGTACCTCAGTTGGAAATGCAGAAATCACCCATCTTCTGTGTTGATCACTCTGGGAACTGCAGACCAGAGCTATTCCTATTTGGCCATCTTGGAATGGCTGCCCAAGACTTATATTTTCAAGTCAGCATTATAATGCTAATGCAAAGCAGTGATAAATTGCAAGGTATATGAAATAGTTTATACTACACATTATTTTGATCTGTGGAGAATGGGATTAGAAATTTCAATGTAGAAAAGTCTATGCATGTGATGCTGATGGGCAAATTTTCAGAGTTATTGGGCTCCTGGACATCTAAGAAAGGCATTTACAACTGAATATTTTTTCTCTTCACTTAGAAGTAAGTTGCTGTAAATTAAGTATATGTGCTTTTTTTGTCAAAAAAGATGCCGTTTGACACCAATATATAATTTAGAAAAATTAATTTGTCATAGTTGTTTTTTCCCATAGATTCTGAATACCTTTTCATAATGATCAAAATCTTCAGAAACTCTACAGTTTTATAACTTCATACATTCTCTGAAGAGGAGATTAAAGTTCCTCCATTTTAGCAATTCATGGCTTGAGTCTTTCATACAACTTCTTTCCAAGTATATCCTGTGCTTGGATGCCTCTTGTGATGAGGGACTAACTGCCTCTGAAATTGCTTGTTTTATATTTGGTTAGCTTTCACTGCAGAAGATTCTTCCTTATAATGAAGAAGATTTCACTGTAGAAGGTTCTTCCTTATAATAACTGAAGAAGATTCTTCCTTATAATGAGTGAAAATCTCTGTCAAAGCATAATTTCCTAATATCACTACTTGGGCCCAAATAGAACCTGTCTAACTCTTCCTTACCTGGAAATCTTTCAGATATATGAAGATAGCTATCCCTCTAAGTCGAGGGTTAAAACATATTTTTATGAATAAATGAAAAGAAACTTAATTTAGGAAGATTCCTTCATTAACATAGCTTGCCAGTGCTAATGAGGATCAGGTACAAGTATGGATACACTGAAACTTTCATTTCACTTCAGAATTATAGGCAGAGTACAATGAATGTTAGACGCTGTTGTCCTCACACACAAAAAAAGTAAATAGAACAGTTTATCTTTTTGAGATGTTCAGAAATCAGTTTGGAGACTTCTGATGGAATTGTGCATAGCATTTTAATATTCTGCTTTTGAGTATTTAAATGATGACTTCAGATTTTAATACTTTCATGTTAGAGTATTTAGAGTCTAGAACATGTAGCGATAATTCTTTGCTTATGTAGTGCTTTACAGTTTCCAAAGCATTTCTGGATAATGCCCAATCTGATTCTTAAAAGAGTCTGGTGAGGTAGCTAGGAAGGTATTATTCCTTTTAAAAAAAAATGAGAAAATAGTAGAGAGATTAAGTATTTTTTCATTTCTTTAGCAAGTGACAGAAGCTGAGCTTGAATCTCAATGTGGGGATTTTTCTGTCATACCACACTGCCTCATTTGTAGCAAGAACATCTATTATTGTTCTCTGAAGATGAAAGTTTCCCTTTCAGTTTGTTTTATAAGCAAGAGGTATTCCTGTGTAGCGTATTCATTTACTAGATGAAAAATATGATTTAGAGTTTAAATACTTGCGCTTATTTTTCAGTGATTGCTGTTGGATAAGAATTTGATATTTTTACAAAATCAAATAATAAGCAACATTGTGTATATTATTAACGACCATCTGTAAGGATAATTTTTGCTTCATAGAATTTCCTTAGAGCAAAGTAAACCAAATCTTAATTTACAAGTTAATTTATTTCAAGATTTTTTGATCACTTTATTTTATCACAGGTTTGAGCCTAATATGATTAATGGAACGATTTGATTTTATTGGGTTTTGTGGTGGTCTCTTCTCGCAGTTATTTAGATAAGATTTCAGTCTCAGAGTTTAAGTTTGTTTTTAGAAGTAAAGGAACTGGGAAGGAAAACCTCATGGTCTAAGACTAAGCCCTGGCCAATTATCAAGGTGGATTCAGATGAGTGTTAAATAAATATGTGTGTTTCTTTTCTTCCAGAACTTTGGTAACAGTGGATGTTTATTACATAAGTTGCTGAAGGTATGGACACAGTATGATAACACTGTCATCCTTCTCCTTCAGAATAAACTTTAGACCGACCAGTGACTAGCTTCTCCTTCCTGGGGAGAACCAGATTTGAAGTGGTTATCTAAACCACCGGTTTGACCCGTCACTTATTAAAATAGTAGACTTTCTTCTAAAATGTTCCTCAAAGAAAACACTAAAGTTTGGGAGTTCAAGTTTTTGTCCTCAAAGTAGCTAGATTATTCCACTGGTTGATGGTGGTCCCTGATTGTTTAGTCCTGTCCACATATTGATATTTATCTGTAACATCACTATCTGTACAAAGCAGCTGGCTCTTTGAATAAAGAAAGGTAATTTCAGAAGCCACAGTGCCCTACATTAATGATCTCTAAAATAAAATTTTCCACTAAAAACAAGACTCTTCATAGTTTGTTATGGTAAACAACAAAAAATAAATTTTGTATTTATTATTTTTCCAATCTTTTCTTGTATCAGTCCAATGAGATAATTCATATTTGCTGACGTTAGCATTGTATTCCAAGTACAATGCTATGCCTTGGATGCTCATCTTGTTAAATATTCACAAAATTATGATGCAGCAGTTTATCCTGTTTTAGCAAACGAGAAAACTCAGGACCAGAAGTGTAAGAAACTTGCCTGAACCACACAGCTCATCACAGAACAGGGATTCTGCCCATGCTCCTTCAGTGCACCATGTGGTAGGACATGCTTTTTCCATCCTTTTCTTCAGAGAGTTTCTTGTCCAAATTGCTGGTAAGGAATAAAACTCATGTTTGTTTAAGCTCAGGTTTTCTATCCCCTAACCCGAAACTATAGACTTTCTGTATTTTCTTTGTTTCTTTTCCCTTGGATAACTATAGCAACCAGAAACACAATTCTCTCATCTATTATCATATACCAAATTCGCCTTATGTAGTCTTTGACTAATGACTTGTTGGTCAGAATAAACTCAGGGATCTGTTCTCTGATAGTACATTAATAATATATATGCCTTAAACCTTCTTCTCAGAGAATATTTGAGCTTTGACATATTGAACACTGGCATTTTAAATTAAAGCTGTTGCTGTCAGTGCATTTTAAAAACTAGATAGCTTCGAAATAGTGTTTCATACATAGCAAAATAGATCTGAGGTCATATATAGTTTACTAAGGCAAAACTATGCCTGGCCTGTTTAATTGTAGTAGGGGTTTGAATAGAGTTTTCCAATTATCATGACCTAAACATCTTTCAGACTGAGAAAAAACTAAACTGCTTTGCAGGGCTTTGATTTACTAGAAGAAACACCACAGAGCAACCTAATGGATTTTCTGCATACTGTAGGAGCTAGGAATAATGAATTTAAAACTATTCTGAATCCTTCAAGACAGGAGAGTATCAAGATTAAAATGATGCTTGGTGACAATTATAATTCTATAGTTGCGCCCTTGGCTTGCATTATTGTTTCTTGTCTTGAAAACACTGTTGTATCAGGTTTTATTAGCTAAGCAGTCTTTTTGCTTGTGGCATTAGACTCACGCAAGTTTATAAGTAGTGTGGGTTAAGCCTTTCCCTTTGTATAGCTGATTTGGTGACATAATTTTACACAATACATATACATATACATATACATATGACTGTCATGAAGATTTTTTCTGTAGGGCAGTGTAATAGAAAGAGTCTCAGATTGGGGAGGTCATGAGCAACAACCACCTACCTTCACTCCCACTATTTTGTAGATAGATAATTAACAGATTATTTTTCCCTCAAATGCCACTATCCTGAATGGTTTCAGACTTTGTATCCAGTCAGACCCAGAAAACTTCCTCTACAGAGTAATTTGCCCAAAGCCACAGGAGTAGTTTAGTGGAACTGAGACTATTAAAGGAACCAGGTCCTTTAGTTCCTGATGATTCCTCTTCATTCAGAACAGCTCTTGTGTTAGTGAGTACCTTTCCCTAAAATGGGGGTCTGACTCTTTGCTCTGTATCTTTGTTGTGAAAACCTGCCAATTCCCTGTCCAGGGGCCAGTGGATTTGGGATAGAGGAGGAAAACTCGACTAGCCTCCAGTGGATGTTAGCAATAGGACCTGTTTTTCCACCATCTGTTTGACATTAATGTACTGCTTGCTGTTGACATTGCAGATTTATTTCCAGCAGGCCACTCCTGACTCCTGAATACTTGATACTAGCATGAAACCTTCTAATTGCAGGATACAGTGAAATCCAAAGTGAATTAGAAATTTAATTAAATTTCTTGCTTGTTTAATTGTTTAATGTGTCACACAGTCCAACTTGCATTTCCATATTAAATTATAATGAAACTCCCCTTAGATTGAGTTTGTCTTGGGGTTTGATGGTGACTCTAAAAAGGGTATTGATGTTTTAAGAGAATCCTTGGTTTTATAAAATTTCAGTGTAAGGGATTGAGTGTTTTAGTATTAGGTTTGTATTGAGTCTTGATATTGACACAAGTCTAAATGTGCAAAGCCCACAAAGGCTAAATCCCATAGGCTTATATTTAATTTAAAATATGGCTAGCTGGCCATTTTGAATATACTTGCTAGGTTGACAATCTGAATACTTGACTGATTGGGAAATAGTCAAATATTAATTTTAAATGTTCATTAGTAGACTGTTTGTAGTTGGTTTATAAATTCATTTGGAAAATGGGAATTCATATTTATTTAAAATTGCCAGTAAACCTGATTTCATAAAGGTGTTTGGAGGTTAAATGCCTAATAATTAATTTATGCTTTAGGAATATTTTTAATAATTTGGAGGAAAGTTAAGGCAGCTGAGAATAATGTTAATGATGAAAAGTAATGAAGGCTTCAAGATTCCAAGATTTAATTGTGGAG
This sequence comes from Rhinopithecus roxellana, assembly GCF_007565055.1. NCBI lineage: Eukaryota > Metazoa > Chordata > Mammalia > Primates > Cercopithecidae > Rhinopithecus > Rhinopithecus roxellana. The sequence continues at coordinate 29,855,011 of NC_044556.1, read as the reverse complement.
ATCATATTCATCATCCTAAAAACAGAATAGGAAACTGGATGGAAAAGACATTTTAGTGGAGCTTAAAGAGTTGTTCAAGGAGAACAAAATTAAGAAAGAACCCAAGCCCTATCACTGACTTGGCCATGGAACCCAGGCAGGCCTCTCTTCTTCTCTGGAACATAATTCATCCATACTTGAAGAGGGGTTTGAAAACTATTGGTAATCTATTTTTGTTTTGCATGGCAAAAGAAGGTAGAGGAAGTGTGGAGGTTAATTTAATTTAATTGTGATACAAAAATAATGGTGTAATCAAATCCTCTTTTATTTCTACCCAACCATTGTTATGTTGTTTTTCTCTTGGGCTTATTCTTTTTTTGTTCTCAAAAATAATGTTAGATGGTTATTACTCATTGTGTGAGTGTGGGTGTATATGTGTATACATCTGTTTGTGTGGATGTACACACTAGACAATGATAGCATGGTCCCTTTGGGAAGATGAAGGTTTTCATGACCTAAAGGTGATGATATGCTTTAAACTTTGTGTACCCACTCTGTAAACCATCAGGAAAATTCAATTAGCAGGGTTTACTCCATCTGTGGAAATACAATGTTGCTAAAATAATAATCAAAATCTATTTAATCAGTTCCATTATAAATGAAGAGATTGCTTACATTCAAAATCTTAATAAGGGAAATGAGGTTGGTAGTCTATGCTGATTCAGTAAAACACATCATATCTTACACAGCCAAAGAAATTAACCATAAACCCTTGATCAAAAAGCACAGATAGTGTGTTATCCAGAGAGCTTGATTACTGCTAGCTTTTGGTGAAGAAGGCTTTTTGATGTTACAAGCACAAGAAGCCAGAGCATTATTATGTAGAGAATTGATTGATTAATTTAATCAATGACTTTCTCAAAGATGGTTCTGAGACATGACTGGGAAAACTGAAATGAGCCAGCTGGCCATTGGCGGTCAGTACCACTCCATGAAAAGTACCTGCAGAGCGCCTCTGCCGGAGCACAGAGGACTTTCTGGCGGAATTCCTGTAGCTTGCGTGAGGATCAAACCTAAGCAGAGTTTAATGAAATTCTACTTTGGAGTGATTTGTTTATCTTCTGTGAGCAATTTCTTTCTTTCTTTCTTTCTTTTTATAGATTGATTTATTTATCTGTTTGTGTATTCCTCAGTGCTTTTCCTCATCTGAACCAAAAGTACTTTGCAAATATCACAGCTCACATTTTTAAAAGAGCATTGATTTTTTTCAAACACCCTGAAGGTAGACTGTCACACATTATTATTTATGTCTGAGATACGGATATTGATAGCATAATATTAAAATCTTTCATTAGATAATTTTTTTTTGGTCTAGCAATAACCTAAATTCAAAGGAGTTTTGTTTGCCTTCATCTATCAGAATTGTTATTTAAAAGTACCCACTACCCAGGACAGTATTGTTACCTTGTTGCTATCAGGAAAGGGAATAGTATGTCAGTAAAAATTATCATTGGCTTAAAACATTCTACTGTGACTGCTAGATATTATATTTGCCCAGGAGACCCAGGAAACAGGCCTTCGATAAGCTATTGAAATTTGCCATCTGGGCATGGTGGCTCACACCTGTAATCCCAACATTTATGGGGGCTGAGGCAAGCAGGTCACCTGAGGTCAGGAGTTGGAGACTAGCCTGGCCAACATGGTGAAACCCCATCTCTACTAAAAATGCAAAAGTTAGCTGGTATGGTGGCATATGTCTGTGATCCCAGCTACTCGGGAGGCTGAGGGATGAGAATCACATGAACCCAGGAGGCATAGGTTGCAATGAGCCGAGATTGTGCCACTGCACTCCAGACTGGGCAACACAGTGAGACTCCATCTCAGAAATAATAATAATAATAATAATAATAATAGTAATAATAATTATGATGATGATGAATATGCCTAGCATAACCAGCTCTTCAAAAGTTTGGTCAAAAGCCAGTAAATGCTGAGTATTGTGTAGATGTTCCACAGTGTCCCTCTCGCTCTCTTTACTTTCAGCTGCATACTCCACTTGTTATCACCATCTCTATGGAAAGCACCATTCAGGATCAGCAAGCTTCTTGATTCAGAGGGCCATTTATGATGTTAAGGACCTGCTAGTGATGACGCCAGTCACACAGAACAATCATGAGGAGGAAAAATATGGGGAAGTCTTTACCATTTCCTCCTGGGCTACTGTTAGCTTCTTACCTGGTCTCCCTGCTGCCATTGTAGCCACCTGACTCCCAACTGACTGTTGTAAGAGTGACCTCTCTAAACTGCTTTATCTCTAAACTGACATGCCCCTCTCCATGGTTTTATCATTTCTGACTCCTTTATTCACTCCTGATGTCACTGTCTTGCTTTAGGTCTTCAGGCTTTTCTACCTAGATTGCTATGGTCATCTCTCTGTCTCCCTGTCTCTCATCTCACCCCTTCAGCATGGCTGCTAGAGTTTCTTAAATACAAATATGTTCTGGTTATCTGCATTCAGTCCTTCAGTAGTCACTCCTCGGCCACAGAACAAGATCAGATGTCTGGAGTATGCACAAATGGCATTTACTGCCTGGCCTGTGCTCAACTCTAGCCTTTTTTTTTTTTTTTTTTTTTTTTTTTTTTTTTTGTCCCCCACCATATCCAGTGTTGCAACCAGAATGAATTCCTGGCAGCTTCCAGAACATGCCAGGCTCCTTCATACCTCTGCACCTTTCTTCACAGTGTTCTTTACTGGCTTGGGATCTGTTCTCTGCTGAGGTCTGCTAGGGAACATCTATTTATCTTTTAAGACTCAGATTGAAAGCAGCTACTCTCTTTTCATGTGCCACCCTGCATGCTGTACTATAGGACTGACTGATCTCTCTTTTATTCTCCACCATATCTTATACCTTTGGGGATCACTTTATTAGGTTTGCTTCTTTTCATGTCTCTATCTTCATCCTAGATTGAAAGAACTGTAAGGCCAGGGGACAATGTATTTTTTGTCCCAGTATGATGCTTGATACAGATCAGGCATTTAGTAAACACTTATTGAATAAAAGAATGTCTGAAGCAGTTGAATAATAGTATAAGACAATTTTCAGATTGTAAGTGCCATATAACTTAAGAGAAAGGACAGATCATTATACACTACAGTAATCTAGGATGGTCTCAAAGAAAAAGTGGGGACCTATGTTGCAGGGATAGATCACATTTGGAGTGGTAGAGGGAAAGAAGACTATTCATGACTAGGAATAACTGTTTGGGGCTGAGTCTGAGGTGAACATTTAAAGAGTACCTTGAATAAATGGATTTCTTTACTTATGATGAAATACTAAGATTGGAGATGCCATTTTCCTAATTAAAATGTTTCTGTTGTTCTTTATGACTCATATACTAATTTCCATACTCCTTAATATTGGGTTAACAGTCAAATCAAAGTTCACTCAGTTAATTGCTTCATGAGCCTTGGACAAATTGCTTGACTTTTCTGAGCTTCAATTTAGAAATGAAAAAATGGAGATGTAATATCTACTTCAAAATATGTATTGTAGCATTTACCATTTATTCTCTATTTATCCAATGTCAGATACAGTACAGGACACTTTATGTGTATTAACTCTTGTAACCTTTACGTCAGCTTCATTTTGATTAGGTTATTGTTCTGCTCTAATTTACAACAGAGGAAAAGTAATGGTACCACCAAAAGAAATATGGAAATATGGAAGACATCATCTCAAATTGTTTTGGAGGTTGGGAAGGAACAGCTCCTCTGTATAGGGTGGCTGGCAGCAGTACTTAATGGTACTAGTGCAGCTTTGGGTTCAAGGGAGAGTTGGGTCTGCTAAGTTGTGGGTTCATCCATGAAGTTGTTTGGTGCCCTGTGATCTAACACAGCTTCAACTCAGAAGCTGGAAACATTACTCTGGAATCCTGTGTAAAACTGAGTACCTCTTTCTGGGAACTGAGATGGGATAGCAACAGTGAGGGCATCATATGGTTGGAGCTCTGAGCTCAGTGGGTTGAATATAAGCCTAAGCTGAGGGCCATGCCCTGCTGCAGAATGTTCTCGTGGGCTGGGGATGCTTTTCTTATCAGTATTCCATGGATGGGCCACATGGAAATTCCCAGAAAACAAAATCCCTAAAAATTATCTCTTTTTTATTGAATGCAAGGTCATAGAATATAGAGTTGGAAAGCATTGGCTATGGAATTCAACAGGCGACATTTGAATCATGGTACTTAGATTTTTTATTCAGATATCCCTTGAAAAATTACTGAAGCTCCATGAGCCTCAGTTTCATAATCTGCAAATGAGTATAAGAATATTATTTCGAGAGTCATTCTGAAGTTAAATGAGAAAATGCATGTAAAACATGTCACCGTGCTCCAGGGACCCCAAGCACTTGGAGTTGGCTGGTGCTGATAGTTTTAGTTTCTCCTCCCAGGTGAATATAGTCCCAGGGTTGTGGCCCCAGTTAATGTGCAGTGATTGGGCACCCATTTGGTCATTGCCCACAGAGTCTAATACATGAGGCGAAAGGCAATTTCTTGGGAATAAAAATAAATCAAACTAAGTATTCTGTACAAGATAGGAAGTAAACCAAAGTGATTCTTTGTACTCTTTTTTTTTTTTCTTTCATGAGATTATCGCTTTTTTAAAAAAATTATACTTTAAGTTCTAGGGTACATGTGCACAACGTACAGGTTTGTTACATATGTATACGTGTGCCATGTTGGTGTGCTGCACTCATTAACTAGTCATTTACATTAGGTATATCACCTAATGCTATCTCTCCCCCCTACCCCCTCCCCACAATAGGACCCAGTGTGTGATGATCCCCTTCCTGTGTCCAAGTGAGGTCATTGTTCAATTCCCACCTATGAGTGAGAACATGTGGTATTTGGTTTTCTGTTCTTGCAATAGTTTGCTGAGAATGATGGTCTCCAGCTGCATCCATGTCCCTACAAAGGACACAAACTCATCCTTTTTTATGGCTGCATAGTATTCCATGGTGTATATGTGCCACATTTTCTTAATCCATTCTGTCACTGATGGACATTTGGGTTGATTGCAAGTCTTTGCTATTGTGAATAGTGCTGCAATAAACATACGTGTGCATGTGTCTTTATAGCAGCATGAGTTATAATCCTTTGGGTATATCCCCAGTAATGGGATGGCTGGGTAAAATGGTATTTCTAGTTCTAGATCCTTGAAGAATCGCCACACTGTTTTCCACAATGGTTGAACTAGTTTACAGTCCCACCAACAGTGTAAAAGTGTTCCTATTTCTCCACATCCTCTCCAGCACCTGTTGTTTCCTGATTTTTTTAATGATTGCCATTCTAACTGGTGTGAGATGGCATCTCATTGTGGTTTTGATTTCCATTTCTCTGATGGCGAGTGATGATGAGCATTTTTTCATGTGTCTGTTGGCTGTATGAATGTTTTCTTTTGAGAAGTGTCTGTTCATATCCTTTGCCCACTTTTGGATGGGGTTGTTTGCTTTTGTCTTGTAAATTTGATTGAGTTCTTTATAGGTTCCGGATATTAGCCCTTTGTCAGATGAGTAGATTGCAAAAATGTTCTCCCATTCTGTAGGTTGCCTGTTCACTCTGATGGTAGTTTCTTTTGCTGTGCAGAAGCTCTTTAGTTTAGTTAGATCGCATTTGTCAATTTTGGCTTTTGCTGCCATTGCTTTTGGTGTTTTAGACATGAAGTCCTTGCCCATGCCTATGTCCTGAATGGTATTTCCTAGGTTTTCTTCTAGGGCTTTTATGGTTTTAGGTCTAACATTTAAGTCTCTAATCCATCTTGAATTAATTTTCGTATAAGGAGTAAGGAAAGGATCCAGTTTCAGCTTTCTACTTATGGCTAGCCAATTGTCCCAGCACCATTTATTAAATAGGAAATCCTTTCCCCATTTCTTGTTTTTGTCAGGTTTGTCAAAGATCAGATGGCTATAGATGTGTGGTATTCTTTCTGAGGACTCTGTTCTGTTCCATTGGTCTACATCTCTGTTTTGGTACCAGTACCATGCTGTTTTGGTTACTGTAGCCTTGTAGTATAGTTTGAAGTCAGGTAGCATGATGCCTCCAGCTTTGTTCTTTTGGCTTAGGATTGTCTTGGCAATGTGGGCTCCTTTTTGGTTCCATATGAACTTTAAAACAGTTTTTTCTAATTCTGTGAAGAAAGTCATTGGTAGCTTGATGGGGATGGCATTGAATCTATAAATTACCTTGGGCAGTATGGCCATTTTCACAATATTGATTCTTCCTATCCATGAGCATGGTATGTTCTTCCATTTGTTTGTGTCCTCTTTTATTTCACTGAGCAGTGGTTTGTAGTCCTTGAAGAGGTCCCTTGTAAGTTGGATTCCTAGGTATTTTATTCTCTTTGAAGCTATTGTACATGGGAGTTCATTCATGATTTGGCTCTCTATTTGTCTGTTACTGGTGTATAAGAATGCTTGTGATTTTTGCACATTGATTTTGTATCCTGAGACTTTGCTGAAGTTGCTTATCATCTTAAGGAGATTTTGAGCTGAGACAATGAAGTTTTCTAAAGATACAATCATGTCATCTGCAAACAGGGACAATTTGACTTCTTCTTTTTCTAACTGAATACCCTTTATTTCTTTCTCTTGCCTGATTGCCCTAGCCAGAACTTCCAACACTATGTTGAATAGGAGTGGTGAGAGAGGGCATCTCTGTCTTGTGCCAGTTTTCAAAGGGAATGCTTCCAGTTTTTGCCCATTCAGTATGATATTGGCTGTGGGTTTGTCATAAATAGCTCTTACTATTTTGAGATACGTTCCATCAATACCGAATTTATTGAGAGTTTTTAGCATGAAGGGCTGTTGAATTTTGTCAACGGCCTTTTCTGCATCTATGAGATAATCATGTGATTTTTGTCTTTGGTTCTGTTTTTATGCTGGATTACGTTTATTGATTTGCATATGTTGAACCAGCCTTGCATCCCAGGGATGAAGCCCACTTGATCATGGTGGATAAGCTTTTTGATGTGCTGCTGGATTCGGTTTGCCAGTATTTTACTGAGGATTTTTGCATTGATGTTCATCAGGGATATCGGTCTAAAATTCTCTTTTTTTGTTGTATCTTTGTCAGGCTTTGGTATCAGGATCATGGACTCATAAAATGAGTTAGGGAGGATTCCCTCTTTTTCTATTAATTGGAATAGTTTCAGAAGGAATGGTACCAACTCCTCCTTGTACCTCTGGTAGAATTCAGCTGTGAATCCATCTGGTCCTGGACTTTTTTTGGTTGGTAGGCTATTAATTATTGCCTCAATTTCAGAGCCTGCTATTGGTCTATTCAGGGATTCAACTTCTTCCTGGTTTAGTCTTGGGAGAGTGTAAGTGTCCAGGAAATTATCCATTTCTTCTAGGTTTTCTAGTTTATTTGCGTAGAGGTATTTATAGTATTCTCTGATGGTAGTTTGTATTTCTGTGGGGTCAGTGGTGATATCCCCTTTATCATTTTTATTGCATCTGTTTGATTCTTCTCTCTTTTCTTCTTTTTTAGTCTTGAGAGTGGTCTATCAATTTTGTTGATCTTTTCAAAAAATCAGCTCCTGGATTCATTGATTTTTTGTACGGTTTTTTGTGTCTCTATCTCCTTCAGTTCTGCTCTGATCTTAGTTATTTCTTGCCTTCTGCTAGCTTTTGAATGTGTTTGCTCTTGCTTCTCTGGTTCTTTTAATTGTGATATTAGGGTGTCAATTTTAGATCTTTCCTGCTTTCTCTTGTGGACATTTAGTGCTATAAATTTCCCTCTACACACTGCTTTAAATGTGTCGCAGAGATTGTGGTATGTTGTATCTTTGTTCTCATTGGTTTCAAAGAACATCTTTATTTCTGCCTTCATTTCGTTATGTACCCAGTAGTCATTCAGGAGCAGCTTGTTCAGTTTCCATGTAGTTGAGCGGTTTTGATTGAGTTTCTTAGTCCTGAGTTCTAGTTTGATTGCACTGTGGTCTGAGAGACAGTTTGTTATAAATTCTGTTCTTTTACATTTGCTGAGGAGTGCTTTACTTCCAACTATGTGGTCAGTTTTCAAATAAGTGCGATGTGGTGCTGAGAAGAATGTATATTCTGTTGATTTGGGATGGAGAGTTCTGTAGATGTCTATTAGGTCTGCTTGGTGCAGAGATGAGTTCAATTCCTGGATATCCTTGTTAACTTTCTGTCTCGTTGATCTGTCTAATGTTGACAGTGGAATGTTGAAGTCTCCCATTATTATTATGTGGGAGTCTCAATCTCTTTGTAGGTCTCTAAGGACTTGCTTTATGAATCTCGGTGCTCCTGTATTGGGTGCATATATGTTTAGGATAGTTAGCTCTTCCTGTTGAATTGATCCCTTTACCATTACGTAATGTCCTTTTTTTGTCTCTTTTGATCTTTGATGGTTTAAAGTCTGTTTTATCAGAGACTAGGATTGCAACCCTTGCTTTTTTTTGGTTTTCCATTTGCATGGTAGATCTTCCTCTATCCCTTTATTTTGAGCCTATGTTTGTCTCTTCATGTGAGATGGGTCTCCTGAATACAGCAAACTGATGGGTCTTGACTCTTTATCCAATTTGCTAGTCTGTGTCTTTTAATTGGACCATTTAGTCCATTTACATTTAAGGTTAATATTATGTGTAAATTTGAACCTGTCACTATGATATTAGCTGGTTATTTTGTTCGCTAGTTGATGCAGTTTCTTCCTAGCATCGATGGACTTTACATTTTGACATGTTTTTGGAATGGCTGGTACCAGTTGTTCCTTTCCATGTTTAGTGCTTCCTTCAGGATCTCTTGTAGGGCAGACCTGTTGGTGACAAAATCTCTAAGCATTTGCTTAGCTGTAAAGGATTTTATTTCTCCTTCACTTATGAAACTTAGTTTGGCTGGATATGAAATTCTGGGTTGAAAATTATTTTCTTTAAGAATGTTGAATATTGGCCCCCACTCTCTTCCTGCTTGGAGAGTTTCTGCTGAGAGATCTGCTGTTAGTCTGATGGGCTTCCCTTTGTGTGTAACCCGACCTTTCTCTCTGGCTGCCCTTAACATTTTTTCCTTCATTTCAACTTTGGTGAATCTGACAATTATGTGTCTTAGAGTTGCTGTTCTCGAAGAGTATCTTTGTGGCATTCTCTGTATTTCCTGAATCTGAATGTTGGCCTGCCTTACTAGGTTGGGGAAGTTCTCCTGGATGATATCCTGCAGAGTGTTTTCCAACTTGGTTCCATTTTCCCTGTCACTTTCAGGCACACCAATGAGACGTAGATTTGGTCTTTTCACATAATCCCATATTTCTTGGAGGCTTTGTTCATTTCTTTTCACTCTTTTTTTCTCTACACTTCTCTTCTCGCTTCATTTCATTCATATGATCTTCAATTGCTGATACTCTTTCTTCCAGTTGATCAAGTCAGTTACTGAAGCTGGTGTAATTGTCACGTAGTTCTCGTGTTATGGTTTTCATCTCTATCAGTTCTTTTAAGGTCTTCTCTGCATTGATTATTCTAGTTATCCATTCATCCATTCTTTTTTCAAGGTTTTTAGTTTCTTTGCACTGGTTACGTAGTTCATCCTTTAGCTCTGAGAAGTTTGATCAACTGAAGCCTTCTTCTCTCAACCCGTCAAAGTCATTCTCCATCCAGCTTTGTTTTGCTGGCGATGAGCTGCGTTCCTTTGGAGGGGGAGAGGTACTCTGATTTTTTGAATTTCCACTTTTCTGCACTGCTTTTTCCCCATCTTTGTGGTTTTATCTGCCTTTGATCTTTGATGATGGTGACATACTGATGGGCTTTTGTTGTGGATGTCCTTTCTGTTTGTTAGTTTTCCTTCTAACAGTCAGGACCATCAGCTGCAGGTCTGTTGGAATTTACTTGAGGTCCACTCCAGACCCTGTTTGCCTGGGTATCAGCAGCGGTGGCTGCAGAAGATAGAATCTTGCTGAACAGCGAGTGTCGCTCTCTGATTCTTGCTCTGGAAGCTTAGTCTCAGGGATTTACCCCACCGTGTGAGGTGTGAGGTGTCGGTCTGCACCTAGTAGGGGATGTCTCCCAGTTAGGCTACTCAGGGGTCAGGGACCCACTTGAGCAGGCAATCTATCCTTTCTCAGATCTCAACCTCCGTGCTGGGAGATCCATTGCTCTCTTCAAAGCTGTCAGACAGGGGCATTTACCTCTGCTGAGGTTTCTGCTGCTTTTTATTTAGCTATGCCCTGTCCCCAGAGGAGGAGTCTACAGAGGCAGGCAGGCCTCCTTGAGCTGTGGTGGGCTCCACCCAATTCGAGCTTCCTGGTGGCTTTGTTTACCTACTTCAGCCTCAACAATGGCAGGCGCCCCTCCCCCAGCCTCGCTGCCGCCTTGCAGTTAGTTCTCAGACTGCTGTGCTAGCAATGAGGGAGGCTCCAGGCCAGGTGTGGGATATAATCTCCTGATGTGCCTTTTGCTAAGACCCTTGGTAAAGCGCAGTATTAGGGTGGGAGTTACCTGATTTTCCAGGTGTTGTGTGTCTCAATTTCCTTTGGCTAGGAAAAGGAATTCCCTTCCCCCTTACACTTCCTAGGTGAGGCGATTCCTCGCCCTGCTTCAGCTCTTGCTTGTCGGGCTGCACCCACGGACCAGCACCTACTGTCCAACATGCCCCAGTGAGATGAACCTGGTACCTCAGTTGAAAATGCAGAAATCACCCATCTTCTGTGTTGCTCATGCTGGGAGCTAGAGGCTGGAGTTGTTCCTATTCAGCCATCTTGGGTGCGCCCTCCACGAATTTCCTTTTTTTTTTCTTTTTTTTTTTTTGACAGAGTCTTGCTGTGTCACCCAGATGGGAGTGCAGTGATGCTATCCCGGCTCACTGCAACCTCCACCTCTGGTGTTCAGGTAATTCTGCCTCCACCTCTGGGGTTCAAGCGATTCTCATGCCTCAGCCTTTGGAGCAGCTGGGATTACAGGTACCCATCACCACGCCCAACTAATTTTTGTATTTTTAGTAGAGACAGGATTTCGCCATGTTGGCCAGGCTGTTCTTGAATCCCTGACCTCAAGTGATCGGTCCTCCTCGGCCTCCCAAATTTCTAGGATTACAGGTGTGAGCCACCTCACCTAGCAGATTTTGTACTCTTACACACCACTTAACACAGAATATTTCACCTCGGCCCCAAATCTGTGAGTCACCTTCTAGGCACTTCCCTGTGCTCAGCAACCTGGAAGATCCCCAAACCCTGTCCTTTTGGGTTTTTATGGAGGTTTCATTAGGAATGATCAATTAAATCTTTGGCCATTGGTGATCAACTCAACCTTCAGGCCCTCTCCATGCCCAGGAGGCTGGTGGGGTAGAGCTGGAAGTTTCAGCCCTCTATTTGTATGTTTCTCATTCCCCTGGCAGTCAGCCCCATCCCTGGACTATCCAGGGTCTCATTAAAATAAAAGATACTCCAATCACTCAGGGAGTTTAAAAGGTCTTAGGAGCTCTGTGTCACAAACCAGAATCAAAGACCAAATGTTACAACAAATTACTCTAGAACCCCTATCTACAAGGGTTTTAGGAGCTCTATGTCAGGAACTGGAGGCAGAAGCTAATGTATATATTTCTTTTTAAAAAGTTTAATTTAATTAATTTAATATTTTTGAGACAAGGTCTTGCTCTGTTGCCCAAACTGTAGTACAGTGGTATGATGATTATAGCTCACTGTAGCCTCGAACTCCTGGGCTCAAGCAATGCACCCCCCTGGCCCCGCCCCCATCTCAGCTTCCTGAGTAGTTAGGACTACAGGTGCATGCCACCATGTGAGATAATTTTTTTTGTTTGTTTTTTGTAGAGGTGGGATCTTGCTATGTTGTCTAGGCTGCTCTTGAACTCTGGGCTCAAGTGATCCCCCTACCTTGGCCTCTCAAAGCACTGGGATTTCAGGCGTGAGCCACCACATCCAGCCTATATTTCTTATTGTTTGACAACTATTTCACTGAGGTGGCAGTGTGTCAAGCAGCCAGGCCCAGATGGAGAATCCAGGTGTATGTTGGCAAAAAACAGGGTAGGTCCAACTGAAGGGTGGTGGCAGACTGTGGAGAACTTACTTGAAGGCTGAGCTGGTGGCTGCAGCATTTTTAGGGGATGTTCCCTATTTGTGTGGGAAGACAACCCTGAAGGTGAATTTGTGTGGAGAGAAAACACAGAAGGGCACCACCATAGCATAAGCACAAGTCAGGGGAGGCTGTGACATCAGGTGGGCGCTGAATGCTTGTGGCTGGAAAGACAGGCAAGGTCCACAGGAGTAGCTCTCTTGTTGTTGTTGTTGTTTTGCTCTGCATGGATGAATTTGTTCTACAACAGTTTTCAAGATTCTATTATATGTCAAGTACCATTTATGGGGATACAAAATACAAATAAGAGGATGTCCTCAAGTTGGATACAGGTAGCCAAACAAAATTTACAAATAATTACAAAATAATATGACAAAGTCTATAGTGGAGCCAAGCAAAAAGGACGACGGGAACACTAAGGGGTAAGCTAAAAAATCCTGCCTGAGAGAATTAAGAAAGGCTTCTCAGAGGAGATAACATTGGAGCTGGGTCCTCAAGAATGAACAGGAATTCTCCAGTGGGAAAGGTCATTACAAATGCAATGATTAGAACTACTTAGTAAGCGTACAAAATAAAAAAATAAAAATAAAAAATAAAAAATAAACAGAGGATAATAGGACTTTCTGCAACTACTTTTCCAGATTCGAGGGTATCTAGTTTATCTCATCACTCTTTCAAAAAGAGCCCAAGGTATCTTTAAGGAAGAAACAGCGCCTCGGTGCTGCTCTTCGTCATAGAACCTCACCTCATGCCGGGGCTTGGAAAGCTCTGCGGGCCCAGGCATGTCCTCTTATACTCAGAAAACAACCCTTCAAGGTCAGCGATTCCATTTGTATTCTTATTGGACATTGTCTGGAGCATAGTAGGCATTCAGTAAATGTTTTTTGAAATAAGGCCATTTGTTAGAATGTCTTGAAAATAGTTTTTGAGGGTGGTTGTCTTTTCTTCCTTGAGACAGACTGGCACATGTGTTTGTTCAAGTCAGTGAGGCTGTTCCAATTTTTGTCTTAGGAATAGCCACTTGAGTTTTACTTTCTGTATGCTTTTTTGCCTCATTTGGGAGTTTACATTATTTCAAAATGGATAGAGACTATAGAGAATCCCAAAGTCACAGGACAATTGAAGTTCATTGACAAGGATAGTGAGAAAAGTGTGCTCTGCAGAATATTTTACTGTGAGTTTTTCTAATGTAATTTGTTTTGTTGGGAGAAGAAAACCCAATTTTCAGCACAAAGGCAGGAATAGAGGATCAATCTAATGCTTCACGGGGGGGAATGAGGCTGCATTCAGGCCATTCTGCATACTCTGAAACTCTTAAACACAACTGACTGCAGAAAATACGTCTGTCTCAAACCCCCGTTTACTGTCAGTTCTTTTGGACACCCAGATAGTAACCTCACCAGAATATTTAAAGTCCAGCCCAAATCTCAGGGTTTCTGGACTGTAATACTAGTTAGCTCCATTAGTACTTGCCTTCATCTGCCAAGAAGATATTTTAAAAGTCATTTGCAATTATGGGTCCATCTCAGGTTTGGATGGATTCATATTCTTAAGGGAAGTATTTGGGGACTACTATCACCCCATATTGTGAGGTGGAGACACAAAGCAACAGAAAAAGTGAATGGTGGCCCTCAGTCATGCTGGGTCTGGAGGAAGCTGAAAGCTAGGCTGAGATTACTACTTAATGTGTGTAGTCTGATGTCAAAGCATCATCATGTTTTTTTTTCTCAGGCCCAGGAACAGGATTTAGAAGCTTCAAGTTTTCCCTTCCTGTAAGGTAGCTTTGAAACCTAGATGGTGTGATTTCCTTTGTGGAGAGAAACAAACTTCTGGGCCTGTTTCTCCTCATCTGCTGTTGGGTGGAAAGCACAGCTTTCATCATGTTTCCTTCTTAAGTGTCTGATGTGTTTCTCTGCTGCCTCTACAAGCACCCATTTTCCTTCTGTATCCAGCCTTGTGGCCCTTATGCCTACCCTTTTCTGGTTCTAAACGTGGGAATACCTCATTTTCTCAGTGCTTTTCATCCATTTCTTCCATCTCAACTGCTGAAAATGGCTCAGAAGTCCTAGACCTTGATAAATGTTATTGGCCACATTGTTCTCGTCTGTCCGCTCCTGCCCTGCTCTGAACAGTTCTGGAATACTAAGACAGCTATACGGTGCAGCTGATATCTTTGGATCAGTCTTCTTACTTTAATTATTCTGCTGAATGGACATATACTCCCCTCACTTTCCTCCCCCACCATACCTGTCCAAATCTATTTGAATTCCGTTAACTTCATGTTTTCTCATGCCCTGATTCAATCTCTTATGCCTAAACTTAGTCTTGAAGCATGAAACCATAAATGATTCTCTGGTCTACCCTAGAACTCTGGACATTAACTTAAAATCTATTCATCCATATCAAGCCTGTGCTGTGCTCAGCTTATACCTGTAAACACAGATCTCTTCTCTCCTACTCTAATACAAGTTTTATTTGTATCAACTCTGCCATGGGTACTCCAAGAATAGGATAGCCAATTATCCTCTCATACCTTATCTTCTCTGACAGAGAATCAGAGTTCTTGCATTTTGGTCTCCACTGAGGAAGGCAGTTCTGTGACTGCTTGCCACATGGCTCCCCAAGTCCTGCTCAAGTCCTCAGCTCCTTTACAGATTGTTGATGTATGTGAGTCTTATCTCTTCAACTTTATGGCAGGCTTGTAGAGGACATGTATCTTCATAACCTGTAAGTCCCACTGGGCCTAGAATGTTACTAAAGCACTGCAGTTTTTTTCTTGAGATGGAGTTGTGCTCTTGTTGCCCAGGCTGGAGTGCAATGGCATGATCTCAGCTCACTGCATCCTCTGCCTCCTGGGTTCAAGTGATTCTCCTACCTCAGCCTCTCTAGTAGCTGGGATTATAGGAATGTACCACCTGTCTAATTTTATATTTTTAGTGGAGATGAGGTTTCTCAGCATTAGTAAGACTGGTCTCAAACTCCATTTTTTTTTTTTTAAGCAATATTAACAGATGGAGCTTTTATTTATTTATTTATTTTTGAGACAATGTCTCACTTTGTCACCCAGGCTGGAGTGCAGTGGCATGATCACAGCTCACTGCAGCCTCAATATCCTGGGCTTAAGTGATCCTCTCACCTCAGCCTCTCAAGTAGCTGGCACTTCAGGCGTGTGCCACCATACATGGCTAATTTTTTATTGTATTTTTTAAATTATACTTTAAGTTCTAGGGTACATGTGCACAATGTGCCAGTTTGTTACATACGTATACACGTGCTGTGTTGGTTTGCTACACCCGTTAACTCCTCACTTACGTTAGGTATTTCTCCTAATGAAATCCCTGCCCAATACCCCCACCCCACGACAGGCCCCGGTGTGTGACATTCCCTGCCTTGTGTCCAAGTGTTCTCATTGTTCAGTTCCCACCTATGAGTGAGAACATGCGGTGTTTGGTTTTCTGTCCTTGTGATAGTTTGCTCAGAATGATGGTTTCCAGCTTAATCCATGTCCTTACAAAGGACATGAACTCATCCTTTTTTTGTGGCTGCATAGTATTCCTTGGTGTGTATGTGCCACATTTTCTTAATCCAGTCTATCATGGATGGACATTTGGGTTGGTTCCAAGTCTTTGCTATTGTGAATAGTGCCACAATAAACATATGTGTGCATGTGTCTTTATAGTAGCATGATTTATAATCCTTTGGGTATATACCCAGTAATGGGATGGCAGGGTCAAATGGTATTTCTAGTTTTAGATCCTTGAGGAATCGCTACACTGACTTCCACAATGGTTGAACTAGTTTACAGTCCCACCAACAGTGTAAAAGTGTTCCTGTTTCTTCACATCCTCTCCAGCACCTGTTGTTTCCTGGCTTTGTAATGATCACCATTTTAACTGGTGTGAGATGGTATCTCATTGTGGTTTTGATTTACATTTCTCTGATGACCAGTGATAACGAGCATTTTTTCATGTGTCTGTTGGCTGAATAAATGTCTTCTTTTGAAAAGTGTCTGTTCAAAAACCAAACACCAGATGTTCTCACTCATAGATGGGAAATGAACAAGGAGAATACTTGGACACAGGAAGGGGAACATCATACACCGAGGCCTGTTGTGGGGTCGGGGGAGAGGGTGGAAGCATTAGGAGATATACCTAATGTAAATGATGAGTTAATGGGTGCAGCACACCAACATGGCACATGTATGCATATGTAACAAACCTGCGCATTGTGCCCATGGACCCTAGAACATAAAAGTGTAATAATGAAGAAAAAGAAAAATGTCTGTTCATATCCTTTGCCCACTTTTTGATGGGGTCGTTTGATTTTCTCTTGTAAATTTATTTAAGTTCTTTGTAGATTCTGGATATTAGCCATTTGTCAGATAGGTAGATTGCAAAAATTTTCTCCCATTCTGTAGGTTGGCTGTTCACTCTGATGGTAGTTTCTTTTGCTGTGCAGAAGCTCTTTAGTTTAATTAGATCCCATTTGTCAATTTTGGCTTCTGTTGTAGTTGCTTTTGGTGTTTTACTCATGAAGTCTTTGCCCATGCCTATGTCCTGAATGGTATTTCCTAGGTTTTCTTCTAGGGCTTTTATGGTTTTAGGTCTAACATTTAAGTCTTTAATCCATCTTGAATTAATTTTTGTATAAGGCATAAGGACGGGATCCAGTTTCAGCTTTCTACATATGGCTAGCTAGTTTTCCCAGCACCATTTATTAAATAGGGAATCCTTTCCCCATTTCTTGTTTTTGTCAGGTTTGTCAAAGATCAGATGGTTATAGATGTGTGGTGTTATTTCTGAGGCCTCTGTTCTGTTCCATTGGTCTATATCTCTGTTTTGGTACCAGGACCATGCTGTTTTGGTTACTGTAGCCTTCTAGTATAGTTTGAAGTCAGGTAGTGTGATGCCTCCAGCTTTGTCCTTTTGACTTAGGATTGTCTTGGCAACGCGAGCTCTTTTTTGGTTCCATATGAACTTTAAAGTAGTTTTTTCCAATTCTGTGAAGAAAGTCATTGGTATCTTCATGGGGATGGCACTGAACCTGTAAATTACCTTGGGCAGTATGGCCATTTTCACTATGTTGATTCTTCCTATCCATGAGCGTGGAGTGTTCTTCCATTTGTTTGTGTCCTCTTTTATTTCGTTAAGCAGTGGTTTGTAGTTCTCCTTGAAGAGGTCCTTTACATCCCTTGTAAGTTGGATTCCTAGGTATTTTATTCTCTTTGTAGCAATTGTGAACCAGAGTTCACTCGTGATTTGGCTCTCTGTTTGTCTGTTATCGGTGTATAAGAATGCTTGTGATTTTTGCACATTGATTTTGTATCCTGAGACTTTGCTGAAGTTTCTTATCAGCTTAAGGAGATTTTGGACTGAGACAATGGGGTTTTCTAAATATACAGTCATGTCATCTGCAAACAGGGACAAATTGACTTCCTGTTTTTCTAATGGAATACCTTTTCTTTCTTTCTCTTGCCTGATTGCCCAGGCCAGAACTTCCAACACTATGTTGAATAGGAAAGTGAGAGAGGGCATCCCTCTCTCTTGTGCCAGTTTTCAAAGGAAATGCTTCCAGTTTTTACCCATTCAGTATGATACTGACTGTGGGTTTGTCATAAATAGCTCTTATTATTTTGAGATACGTTCCATCAATAAAACAGACTTTAAACAACAAAGATCAAAAGACACAAAGAAGGCCATTACATAATGGTAAAGGGATCAATTCAACAAGAAGAGCTAACTATCCTAAATATTTGTGCACCCAATACAGGAGCATCCAGATTCATAAAGCAAGTCCTTAGAGACCTACAAAGAAGCTTAGACTCCAACACAATAATAATGGGAGACTTTAACACCCCACTGTCAACATTAGACAGATCAACAAGACAGAAGGTTAACAAGGATATCCAGGACTTGGACTCAGCAATGCACCAAGCTGACCTAATAGACATCTACAGAACTCTCCACCCCAAGTTAACAGAATATACATTCTTCTCAGCACCACATCGCACTTATTCCAAAATTGACCACATAGTTGGAAGTAAAACACTCCTCAGCAAATGTTAAAAGAATAGAAATCACAACAAATTGTCTCTCAGAGCACAGTGCAATCAAATTAGAACTGATAATTAAGAAACTCACTCAAAACCACACAACTACATGGAAAGAGAACAACCTGCTCCTGAATGACTACTGGGTACATAACAAAATGAAGGAAGAAATAAAGATGTTCTTTGAAACCAATGAGAACAAAGACACAACATACCAGAATCTCTGGGACACATTTAAAACAGTGTGTAGAGGGAAATTTATAGCACTAAATGTCCACAAGAGAGAGCAGGAAAGATCTAAAATCGACACCCTAACATCACAATTAAAGGACCTAGAGAAGCAAGAGCAAACAAATTCAAAAGCTAGCAGAAGGCATGAAATAACTAAACTTAGAACAGAAGTGAAGGAGATAGAGACACAAAAGACCTTTCAAAAAAAATCAATGAATCCAGGGAGCTGGTTTCTTGAAAAGATCAACAAAATAGAAAGACTGCTAGCAAGACTAATAAAGAAGAATCAAATAGACACAATAAAATGATAAAGGGGATATCACCACTGATCCCACAGAAATACAGACTGTTATCAGAGAATACTATAAACACCTCTAAGCAAGTAAACTAGAAAATCTAGAAGAAATGAATATTTTCCTGGACACATAAACCCTCCCAAGACTAAACCAGGAAGACATTGAATCCCTGAATAGACCAATAACAGGCTCTGAAATTGAGGCAATAATTAATAGCCTACCAACCAAAAAAAGTCTGGGACCAGACAGATTCACAGCCAAATTCCACCAGAGGTAAAAGGAGCTGGTACCATTCCTTCTGAAACTATTCCAATTAATAGAAAAAGAGGGAATCCTCCTTAACTCATTTTATGAGGCCAACATCATCCTGATAGCAAAGCCTGCAGAGACACAACAAAAAAGAGAATTTTAGACCAATATCCCTGATGAACATCGATGTGAAAATCATCAGTAAAATACTGGCAAACTGAATCCAGCAGCACATCAAAAAGCTTATCCACCATGATCAAGTGGGCTTCATCCCTGGGATGCAAAGCTGGTTCAACATATGCAAATCAATAAATATAATCCATCACAGAACCAAAGACAAAAATCACATGATTATCTCAATAGATGCAGAAAAGATCTTGACAAAATTGAACAACTTCGTACTAAAAACTCTCAAACTCCTAACCTCAGGTGATCTGCCTGCTTCAGCCTCCCAAAGTGCTGGGATTACCAGCGTTAGCCACCATGCCCAGCCCACCAAAGCGCTTTTAAAAGTCTTTACTGGCTGGCTGTTTGTTCACAGTAATGTTTATAGTGAATATGCCTTTTTCTTTTATTATTATTATTATTATTATTGTTATTATTATACTTTAAGTTCTAGGGTACATGTGCATAACGTGCAGGTTTGTTACATATGTATACTTGTACCATGTTGGTGTGCTGCACCTATCAACTCATCAGCACCCATCAACTCGTCATTTATATCAAGTATAACTCCCAGTGCAATCCCTCCCCTCTTCCCCCTCCCAAAGATAGGCCCCGGTGTGTGATGTTCCCCTTCCCAAGTCCAAGTGATCTCATTGTTCAGTTCCCACCTATGAGTGAGAACATGCAGTGTTTGGTTTTCTGTTCTTACGATAGTTTGCTCAGAATGATGGTTTCCAGCTGCATCCATGTCCATACAAAGGACACAAACTCATCCTTTTTTATGGCTGCATAGTATTCCATGGTGTATATGTGCCACATTTTCTTAATCCAGTCTGTCACAGATGGACATTTGGGTTGATTCCAAGTCTTTGCTATTATAAATAGTGCCGCAATAAACATACGTGTGCATGTGTCTTTATAGCAGCATGATTTGTAATCCTTTGGGTATATACCCAGTAATGGGATGGCTGGGTCATATGGTACTTCTAGTTCTAGATCCTTGAGGAATTGCCATACTGTTTTCCATAATGGTTGAGCTAGTTTACAATCCCACCAACAGTGTAAAAGTGTTCCTATTTCTCCACATCCTCTCCAGCACCTGTTGTTTCCTGACTTTTTAATGATTGCCATTCTAATTGGTGTGAGATGGTATCTCATTGTGGTTTTGATTTGCATTTCTCTGATGGCCAGTGATGATGAGCATTTTTTTCATGTGTCTGTTGGCTGTATGCATGTCTTCTTTTGAGAAATGTCTGTTCATATCCTTTGCCCACTTTTGGATGGGGTTGTTTGTTTTTTTCTTGTAAATTTGTTTGAGTTCTTTGTAGGTTCTGGATATTAGCCCTTTGTCAGATGAGTAGATTGCAAAAATGTTCTCCCATTCTGTAGGTTGCCTGTTCACTCTGATGGTAGTTTCTTTTGCTGTGCAGAAGCTCTTTAGTTTAATTAGATCCCATTTGTCAATTTTGGCTTTTGCTGCCAGTTGCTTTTGGTGTTTTAGACATGAAGTTCTTGCCCATGCCTATGTCCTGAATGGTACTACCTAGATTTTCTTCTAGGGTTTTTATGGTATTAGGTCTAACATTTAAGTCTCTAATCCATCTTGAATTAATTTTCGTATAAGGAGTAAGGAAAGGATCCAGTTTCAGCTTTCTACTTATGGCTAGCCAATTTTCCCAGCACCATTTATTAAATAGGGAATCTTTTCCCCATTTCTTGTTTTTGTCAGGTTTGTCAAAGATCAGATGGCTGTAGATGTGTGGTATTCTTTCTGAGGACTCTGTTCTGTTCCATTGGTCTACATCTCTGTTTTGGTACCAGTACCATGCTGTTTTGGTTACTGTAGCCTTGTAGTATAGTTTGAAGTCAGGTAGCATGATGCCTCCAGCTTTGTTCTTTTGGCTTAGGATTGTCTTGGCAATGCGGGCTCTTTTTTGGTTCCATATGAACTTTAAAACAGTTTTTTCTAATTCTGTGAAGAAACTCATTGGTAGCTTGATGGGGATGACATTGAATCTATAAATAACCTTGGGCAGTATGGCCATTTTCACAATATTGATTCTTCCTATCCATGGGCATGGTATGTTCTTCCATTTGTTTGTGTCCTCTTTGATTTCACTGAGCAGTGGTTTGTAGTTCTCCTTGAAGAGGTCCTTTACATCCCTTGTAAGTTGGATTCCTAGGTATTTTATTCTCTTTGAAGCTATTGTACATGGGAGTTCATTCATGATTTGGCTCTCTATTTGTCTGTTACTGGTGTATAAGAATGCTTGTAATTTTTGCACATTGATTTTGTATCCTGAGACTTTGCTGAAGTTGCTTGTCAGCTTAAGGAGATTTTGGGCTGTGACAATGGGATTTTCTAAAGATACAATCATGTCATCTGCAAACAGGGACAATTTGACTTCTTCTTTTTCTAACTGAATACCCTTTATTTCTTTCTCTTGCCTGATTACTCTAGCCAGAACTCCAACACTATGTTGAATAGGAGTGGTAAGAGTGGGCATCCCTGTCTTGTGCCAGTTTTCAAAGGGAATGCTTCCAGTTTTTGCCCATTCAGTATGATATTGGCTGTGAGTTTGTCATAAATAGCTGTTATTATTTTGAGATACGTTACATCAATACTGAAATTATTGAGCATTTTTAGCATGAAGGGCTATTGAATTTTGTCAACGGCCTTTTCTGCATCTGTTGAGATAATCATGTGGTTTTTGTCTTTGGTTCTGTTTATATGCTGGATTACATTTATTGATTTGCAGATGTTGAACCAGCCTTGCATCCCAGGGATGAAGCCCACTTGATCATGGTGGATAAGCTTTTTGATGTGCTGCTGAATCCGGTTTGCCAGTATTTTATTGAGGATTTTTGCATTGATGTTCATCAGGGATATTGGTCTAAAATTCTCTTTTGTTGTGTCTCTGCCAGGCTTTGCTATCAGGATGATGTTGGCCTCATAAAAAGAGTTAGGGAGGATTCCCTCTTTTTCTATTGATTGGAATAGTTTCAGAAGGAATGGTACCAGCTCGTCCTTGTACCTCTGGTAGAATTCAGCTGTGAATCCATCTGGTCCTGGACTTTTTTTGGTGGGTAGGCTTTTAATTATTGCCTCAATTTCAGAGCCTTCCATTGGTCTATTCAGGGATTCAGGTTCTTCCTTGTTTAGTCTTGGGAGAGTGTAAGTGTCCAGGAAATTATCCATTTCTTCTAGGTTTTCTATTTGATTTGCATAGAGGTGTTTATAGTATTCTCTGATGGTAGTTTGTATTTCTGTGGGGTCGGTGGTGATATCTCCTTTATCATTTTTTATTGCATCTATTTGATTCTTCTCTCTTTTCTTCTTTTTTAGTCTTGAGAGTGGTCTATCAATTTTGTTGATCTTTTCAAAAAATCAGCTCCTGGATTCATTGATTTTTTTGTACGGTTTTTTGTGTCTCTATCTCCTTCAGTTCTGCTCTGATCTTAGTTATTTCTTGCCTTCTGCTACTTTTGAATGTGTTTGCTCTTGCTTCTCTGGTTCTTTTAATTGTGATATTAGGGTGTCAATTTTAGATCTTTCCTGCTTTCTCTTGTGGACATTTAGTGCTATAAATTTCCCTCTACACACTGCTTTAAATGTGTCGCAGAGATTGTGGTATGTTGTATCTTTGTTCTCATTGGTTTCAAAGAACATCTTTATTTCTGCCTTCATTTCGTTATGTACCCAGTAGTCATTCAGGAGCAGCTTTTTCAGTTTCCATGTAATTGAGCGATTTTGATTGAGTTTCTTAGTCCTGAGTTCTAGTTTGATTGCACTGTGGTCTGAGAGACAGTTTGTTATAAATTCTGTTCTTTTACATTTGCTGAGGAGTGCTTTACTTCCAACTATGTGGTCAGTTTTCAAATAAGTGCGATGTGGTGCTGAGAAGAATGTATATTCTGTTGATTTGGGATGGAGAGTTCTGTAGATGTCTATTAGGTCTGCTTGGTGCAGAGATGAGTTCAATTCCTGGATATCCTTGTTAACTTTCTGTCTCGTTGATCTGTCTAATGTTGACAGTGGAGTGTTGAAGTCTCCCGTTATTATTGTATGGGAGTCTAAGTCTTTTTATAAGTCTCTAAGGACTTGCTTTATGAATCTGGGTGCTCCTGTATTGGGTGCATATATATTTAGAATAGTTAGCTCTTCCTGTTGAATTGATCCCTTTACCATTATGTAATGGCCTTCTTTGTCTCTTTTGATCTTTGATGGTTTAAAGTCTGTTTTATCAGAGACTAGGATTGCAACCCCTGCTTTTTTTTGTTCTGCATTTGCTTGGTAGATCTTCCTCCATCCCTTTATTTTGAGCCTATGTATGTCTCTGCATGTGAGATGGGTCTCCTGAATACAGCAAATTGATGGGTCTTGACTCTTTATCCAGTTTGCCAGTCTGTGTCTTTTAATTGGAGCATTTAGTCCATTTACATTTACAGTTAATATTGTTATGTGTCAACTTGATCCTGCCATTATGATATTAACTGGTTATTTTGCTCGTTAGTTGTTGCAGTTTCTTCCTAGCCTCGATGGTCTTTACATTTTGGCATGTTTTTGCAGTGGCTGGTACCAGTTGTTCGTTTCCATGTTTAGTGCTTCCTTCAGGGTCTCTTGTAAGGCAGGCCTGGTGGTGACAAAATCTCTAAGCATTTGCTTATCTGTAAAGGATTTTATTTCTCCTTCACTTATGAAACTTAGTTTGGCTGGATATGAAATTCTGGGTTTAAAATTCTTTTCTTTAAGAATGTTGAATGTTGGCCCCCACTCTCTTCTGGCTTGTAGAGTTTCTGCCGAGAGATCTGCTGTTAGTCTGATGGGCTTCCCTTTGTGTGTAACCCGACCTTTCTCTCTGGCTGTCATTAAGATTTTTTCCTTCATTTCAACTTTGGTGAATCTGGCAATTAAGTGTCTTGGAGTTGCTCTTCTCGAACAGTATCTTTATGGCATTCTCTGTATTTCCTGAATTTGAATGTTGGCCTGCCCTACTAGGTTGGGGAAGTTCTCCTGGATGATATCCTGCAGAGTGTTTTCCAACTTGGTTCCATTTTCCCCCTCACTTTCAGGCACCCCAATCAGACGTAGATTTGGTCTTTTTACATAATGGCATACTTCTTGCAGACTTTGTTCATTTCTTTTTCTTCTTTTTTCTTTAGATTTCTCTTCTCGCTTCCTTTCATTCATTTGATCCTCAATCACTCATACTCTTTCTTCCAGTTGATCGAGTCGGTCACTGAGACTTGTGCATTTGTCACGTATATCTTGTGTCATGGTTTTCATCTCTGTCAGTTCGGTTATGGTCTTCTCTGCATTAATTATTCTAGTTTTCAGTTCTTCCACTCTTTTTTCGAGATTTTTAGTTTCTTTGCGCTGGGTACGTAATTCCTCCTTTAGCTCTGAGAATTTTGATGGACTGAAGCCTTCTCTCATCTCGTCAAAGTTATTCTCCGTCCAGCTTTGATCCGTTGCTGGCGATGAGCTGCGTTCCTTTGCAGGGGGAGATGCGCTCTTATTTTTTGACTTTCCAGGTTTTCTGCCCTGCTTTTTCCCCATCTTTGTGGTTTTATCTGCCTCTGGTCTTTGATGATGGTGACGTACTGATGGGGTTTTGGTGTGGGTGTCCTTCCTGTTTGTTAGTTTTCCTTCTAACAGTCAGGACCCTCAGCTGTAGGTCTGTTGGAGATTGCTTGAGGTCCACTCCAGAACCTTTTTGCCTGGGTATCAGCAGCAGAGGCTGCAGAAGACAAAATATTGCTGAACAGCGAGTGCTGCTGTCTGATTCTTGCTCTGGAAGCTTCGTCTCAGGGGTATACCCTACCGTGTGAGGTGTGAGGTGTTGGTCTGCATCTCAGTTGAAAATGCAGAAATCACCTGTCTTCTGTGTCACTCACGCTGAGAGCTGGAGACTAGAGCTGTTCCTATTCCACCTTTTTCTTTAATAAATACATTTAACCTATTAAAGTTCTTTTTCTGACTAGTGATTTTTGGTTTTGATGGTCGATAGTGGCCTTGATTCATGCCAAATTTACTGAAATCCTGGTCTATTTATACTGAGCTTCTGCACATAGCGTTTTATATAAAACCGAGACTTCGTATTTGAAGGATTGAATGTTGATTTAAAATCCTTTTTTGTACATAATCATTTTAGAATTTGAAGAGGAAAACTTCACAAAGCTTGTCAGATTACCTTTCAGATTTCTTTCTTTTGTTCCCTAATATTACCTTGTAACAATACCATCTCCATCTCCATCTGCTTCTAAAACACATTAATTCCACAGCAAACTTTATATTATCAGACATAATTTAAAATGTGATACAACTTAAATTCACTGTGCCAGCTCAGCATTCCCAATTCATGTTATCTGTGTATTTGAATTATAGCTCAGATTTATTGGACCAGAGAATGAGAGCATCCAAATTCTCTAGAATCGGTTTCTTACATGGAATGGCTGACACAGTGGGAGACGTGTTGCTATTTAAAACAGAACTTTGAGACCTCCCCACACCCATTCAGTGATAAGAGAATGAACAATACATTTTAAAGAAAAAATTGAAGTAAAACAAGATAGTTCAAATTAACTTGAGAACCATGATTGTTGGTTCCAGAAAAATTCACTGTTGTATTCCCAGTATTTGATAATGACTGTCACATAATAGGCACTCAATTTGTTGACTGCATGACTAAGTGTATTATAAGCCAAGAGAAGTTTTAATATGCTTATTGCATGCTTAACAAAAGAAAAGCGTTATCTCAATTTATTCAGGATATAGTAATAGGTAGATGATCATTTATACTGCTCTATCTTGATGAGACCTCTAGCTTTCCACTAAATGTTTGTCACTTTTGATAGCAGTAACAGTAATACAAGTAGCATCTAGCATTTATGTAATGCTTTTCATCATTTAGTAAATACTATTTATTTATTGAAATGCACACATATATGTTCTCAGTTGTCTTCAGAACAAATTTGAGTGCTCGGTGGAACAGGTTCTAAACAAATGTGAGATCCCTCTTCTCCCACTCCTGGATGTTGGCCTTGTACAGCAGGAAGGGCAGATATAATTCTTTGATTGGTGAGAAAACTAAAAATAGAATACTTTCTGTGCCAAAAGCCACACTTTAAGTTTGTAATAAACATAAACCTAAATTAGATAGTCTGACATCTTTTCCACTTTAAATTTATTATAGATTTAACTGTCTTTACATTTCATTCAATAATTTATTTGCAGTGTCACTGAAATGCAGTGATGGATGTATATTTAAAATTGCTATAAAGCCAATGTTGAATGAAATAAAGAAGTGTAATATATAGTAGATAAGAAAATACTATTTTTCAGAGCCAAGCACGATCTGATTTTTATCAGTATTTTGAAAGTATTTATTCATTTCCGTAGATAAAAGACTGTACGTGATTTGGAATTTAAGGAATAAGATTTGGTTGTGATTTATAAATCTCTTTTGTTTTCATTCCTTTTTTTTTTTTTTTAATTATACTTTAAGTTCTAGGGTACATGTGCATAACGTGCAGGTTTGTTACATATGTATACTTATGCCATGTTGGTGTGCTGCACCCATCAACTCGTCAGCACCCATCAATTCATCATTTATATCATATATAACTCCCAATGCAATCCCTCCCCCCTCCCCCCTCCCCATGATAGGCCCCAGTGTGTGATGTTCCCCTTCCTGAGTCCAAGTGATCTCATTGTTCAATTCCCACCTATGAGTGAGAACACGCGGTGTTTGGTTTTCAGTTCTTGTGACAGTTTGCTAAGAATGATGGTTTCCAGCTGCATCCATGTCCCTACAAAGGACACAAACTCATCCTTTTTTATGGCTGCATAGTATTCCATGGTGTATATGTGCCACATTTTCTTAATCCAGTCTGTCACAGATGGACATTTGGGTTGATTCCAAGTCTTTGCTATACATCTAGTTCTAGATCCTTGAGGAATCGCCATGCTCTTTTCCATAATGGTTGAACTAGTTTACAATCCCACCAACAGTGGAAAAGTGTTCCTATTTCTCCACATCCTCTCCAACACCCGTTGTTTCCTGACTTTTTAATGATTGCCATTCTAACTGTTGAGACATGGTATCTCATTGTGGTTTTGATTTGCATTTCTCTGATGGCCAGTGATGATGAGAATTTTTTCATGTGTCTGTTGGCTATATGAATGTCTTCTTTTGAGAAATGTCTGTTCATATCCTTTGCCCACTTTTGGATGGGGTTGTTTGTTTTTTTCTTGTATATTTGTTTGAGTTCTTAGTAGTTCCTGGATATTAGCCCTTTGTCAGATGAGTAGGTTGCAAAAATTTTCTCCCATTCTGTAGGTTGCCTGATCACTCTGATGGTAGTTTCTTTTGCTGTGCAGAAGCTCTTGAGTTTAATGAGATCTCTTGAGTTTAATGAAAGCCAAGTCAATTTTGGCTTTTACTGCCGTTGCTTTTGGTGTTTTAGACATGAAGTCCTTGCCCATGCCTATGTCCTGAATGGTACTACCTAGATTTTCTTCTAGGGATTTTATGGTATTAGGTCTAACATTTAAGTCTCTAATCCATCTTGAATTAATCTTCGTATAAGGAGTAAAGAAAGGATCCAGTTTCAGCTTTCTACTTATGGCTAGCCAATTTTCCCAGCACCATTTATTAAATAGGGAATCCTTTCCCCATTTCTTGTTTCTCTCAGGTTTGTCAAAGATCAGATGGCTGTAGATGTGTGGTATTATTTCTGAGGACTCTGTTCTATTCCATTGGTCTATATCTCTGTTTTGGTACCAGTACCATGCTGTTTTGGTTACTATAGCCTTCTAGTATAGTTTGAAGTCAGGTAGCGTGACGCCTCCAGCTTTGTCCTTTTGACTTAGGATTGTCTTGGCAATGCGGGCTCTTTTTTGGTTCCATATGAACTTTAAAGCAGTTTTTTCCAATTCTGTGAAGAAACTCATTGGTAGCTTGATGGGGATGGCATTGAATCTATAAATAACCTTGGGCAGTATGGCCATTTTCACGATATTGATTCTTCCTGTCCATGAGCATGGTATGTTCTTCCGTTTGTTTGTGTCCTCTTTTATTTCACTAGCAGTGGTTTGTAGTTCTCCTTGAAGAGGTCCTTTACATATCTTGTAAGTTGGATTCCTAGGTATTTTATTCTCTTTGAAGCAATTGTGAATGGAAGTTCATTCCTGGTTTGGCTCTCTATTTGTCTGTCACTGGTGTATAAGAATGCTTGTGATTTTTGCACATTAATTTTGTATCCTGAGACTTTGCTGAAGTTGCTTATGAGCTTAAGGAGATTTTGGGCTGAGACAATGGGGTTTTCTAAATATACAATCATGTCATCTGCAAACAGAGACAATTTGACTTCTTCTTTTCCTAACTGAATACCCTTGATTTCTTTCTCTTGCCTGATTACTCTAGCCAGAACTTCCAACACTATGTTGAATAGGAGTGGTGAGAGAGGGCATCTCTGTCTTGTGCCAGTTTTCAAAGGGAATTTTTCCAGTTTTTGCCCATTCAGTATGATATTGGCTGTGGGTTTGTCATAAATAGCTCTTATTATTTTGAGATACGTTCCATCAATACCGAATTTGTTGAGAGTTTTTAGCATGAAGGGCTGTTGAATTTTGTCAAAAGCCTTTTCTGCATCTATTGAGATAATCATGTGGTTCTTGTCTTTGGTTCTGTTTATATGCTGGATTACGTTTATTGATTTGTGAATGTTGAACCAGCCTTGCATCCCAGGGATGAAGCCCACTCGATCATGGTGGATAAGATTTGGATGTGCTGCTGGATCTGGTTTGCCAGTATTTTATTGAGGATTTTAGCATCGATGTTCATCAGGGATATTGGTCTAAAATTCTCTTTTTTTGTTGTGTCTCTGCCAGGCTTTGGTATCAGGATGATGTTGGCCTCATAAAAAGAGTTAGGGAGGATTCCCTCTTTTTCTATTGATTGGAATAGTTTCAGAAGGAATGGTACCAGCTCCTCCTTGTACCTCTGGTAGAATTCAGCGGTGAATCCATCTGGTCCTGGACTTTTTTTTGGTGGGTAGGCTATTAATTATTGCCTCAATTTCAGAGCCTGCTATTGGTCTATTGAGGGATTCAACTTCTTCCTGGTTTAGTCTTGGGAGAGTGTAAGTGTCCAGGAAATTATCCATTTCTTCTAGGTTTTCTAGTTGATTTGCGTAGAGGTGTTTATAGTATTCTCTGATGGTAGTTTGTATTTCTGTGGGGTCGGTGGTGATATCCCCTTTATCATTTTTTATTGCGTCTATTTGATTCCTCTCTCTTTTCTTCTTTATTAGTCTTGCTAGCAGTCTGTCAATTTTGTTGATCTTTTCAAAAAACCAACTCCTGGATTCATTGATTTTTTGGAGGGTTTTTTGTGTCTCTATCTCCTTCAGTTCGGCTCTGATCTTAGTTATTTCTTGCCTTCTGCTACTTTTGAATGTGTTTGCTCTTGCCTCTCTAGTTCTTTTAATTGTGATGTTAGAGTGTCAATTTTAGATCTTTCCTGCTTTCTCTTGTGGGCATTTAGTGCTATAAATTTCCCTCTACACACTGCTTTAAATGTGTCCCAGAGATTCTGGTATGTTGTATCTTTGTTCTCATTGGTTTCAAAGAACATCTTTATTTCTGCTTTCATTTCGTTATGTACGCAGTAGTCATTCAGGAGCAGGTTGTTCAGTTTCCATGTAGTTGAGCGGTTTTGATTGAGTTTCTTAGTCCTGAGTTCTAGTTTGATTGCACTGTGGTCTGAGAGACAGTTTGTTATAATTTCTGTTCTTGTACATTTGCTGAGGAGTGCTTTACTTCCAATTATGTGGTCAATTTTGGAATAAGTGTGATGTGGTGCTGAGAAGAATGTATATTGTGTTGATTTGGGGTGGAGAGTTCTATAGATGTCTATTAGGTCCGCTTGGTGCAGAGATGAGTTCAATTCCTGGATATCCTTGTTAACTTTCTGTCTCGTTGATCTGTCTAATGTTGACAGTGGAGTGTTGAAGTCTCCCGTTATTATTGTATGGGAGTCTAAGTCTCTTTGTAAGTCTCTAAGGACTTGCTTTATGAATCTGGGTTCTCCTGTATTGGGTGCATATATATTTAGGATAGTTAGCTCTTCCTGTTGAATTGATCCCTTTACCATTATGTAATGGCCTTCTTTGTCTCTTTTGATCTTTGATGGTTTAAAGTCTGTTTTATCAGAGACTAGGATTGCAACCCCTGCTTTTTTTTATTCTCCATTTGCTTGGTAGATCTTCCTCCATCCCTTTATTTTGAGCCTATGTATGTCTCTGCATGTGAGATGGGTCTCCTGAATACAGCAGACTGATGGGTCTTGACTCTTTATCCAGTTTGCCAGTCTGTGTCTTTTAATTGGAGCATTTAGTCCATTTACATTTAAGGTTAATATTGTTATGTGTGTATTTGATCCTGCCATTATGATATTAACTGGTTATTTTGCTCGTTAGTTGATGCAGTTTCTTCCTAGCTTCGATGGTCTTTACATTTTGGCATGTTTTTGCAATGGCTGGTACCGGTTGTTCCTTTCCATGTTTAGTGCTTCCTTCAGGGTCTCTTGTAAGGCAGGCCTGGTGGTGACAAAATCTCTAAGCATTTGCTTATCTGTAAAGGATTTTATTTCTCCTTCACTTATGAAACCTAGTTTGGCTGGATATGAAATTCTGGGTTTAAAATTCTTTTCTTTAAGAGCGTTGAATATTGGCCCCCACTCTCTTCTGGCTTGTAGAGTTTCTGCCGAGAGATCTGCTGTTAGTCTGATGGGCTTCCCTTTGTGGGTAACCCGACCTTTCTCTCTGGCTGCCCTTAAGATTTTTTCTTTCATTTCAACTTTGGTGAATCTGGCAATTATGTGTCTTGGAGTTGCTCTTCTGGAGGAGTATCTTTGTGGCGTTCTTTGTATTTCCTGAATTTGAATGTTGGCCTGCCCTACTAGGTTGGGGAAGTTCTCCTGGATGATATCCTGCAGAGTGTTTTCCAACTTGGTTCCATTTTCCCCCTCACTTTCAGGCACCCCAATCAGACGTAGATTTGGTCTTTTTACATAATCCCATACTTCTTGCAGGCTTTGTTCATTTCTTTTCCTTCTTTTTTCTTTTGGTTTCTCTTCTCGCTTCCTTTCATTCATTTGATCCTCAATCGCTGATACTCTTTCTTCCAGTTGATCGAGTCGGTTACTGAAGCTTGTGCGTTTGTCACGTATTTCTCGTGTCATGGTTTTCATCTCTGTCATTTCATTTATGACCTTCTCTGCATTAATTAGTCCAGCTGTCTATTCTTCCACTCTTTTTTCAAGATTTTAATTTCTTTGCGCTGGGTACGTAATTCCTCCTTTAGCTCTGAGAAGTTTGATGGACTGAAGCCTTCTTCTCTCATCTCATCAAAGTCATTCTCTGACCAGCTTTGATCCGTTACCTGGGATGTGCTGCACTCCTTTGCAGGGGGAGACGCGCTCTTATTTTTTGAATTTTCAGCTTTTCTGCCCTGCTTTTTCCCCATCTTTGTGGTTTTATCTGTCTCTGGTCTTTGATGATGGTGACGTACTGATGGGATTTTGGTATAGGTGTCCTTCCTGTTTGATAGTTTTCCTTCTGACACTCAGGACCCTCAGCTGTAGGTCTGTTGGAGATTGCTTGAGGTCCACTCCAGACCCTGTTTGCCTGGGTATCAGCAGCAGAGGTTGCAGAAGATAGAATATTGCTGAACAGCGAGTGTACCTGTCTGATTCTTACTTTGGAAGCTTCCTCTCAGGGGTGTACTCCACCCTGTGAGGTGTGGGGTGTCAGACTGCCCTGGTGGGGGATGTCTCCCAGTTAGGCTACTCAGGGGTCAGGGACCCGCTTGAGCAGGCAATCTGTCCCTTCTCAGATCTCAACCTCCGTGTTGGGAGATCCACTGCTCTCTTCAAAGCTGTCAGACAGAGTCGTTTGTGTCTGCAGAAATTCTGCTGGTTTTTTGTTGTTGTTTTTTATCTGTGCCCTGTCCCCAGAGGTGGAGTCTATGGAGACAGGCAGGTTTCCTTGAGCTGCTGTGAGCTCCACCCAGTTCGAGCTTCCCAGCAGCTTTGTTTACCTACTTACGCCTCAGCAATGGCTGGCGCCCCTCCCCCAGCCTCGCTGCCGCCTTGC
Organism: Rhinopithecus roxellana; assembly: GCF_007565055.1. NCBI lineage: Eukaryota > Metazoa > Chordata > Mammalia > Primates > Cercopithecidae > Rhinopithecus > Rhinopithecus roxellana. The sequence goes on along the minus strand of NC_044556.1, from coordinate 29,822,790 downwards.
AGTTAGATCGCAGACTGCTGTGTTAGCAATGAGGGAGGCTCCGTGTGCGTGGGACCCTCCCGGCCAGGTGTGGGATATATTCTCCTGGTGTGCCCGTTTGCTTAAAGCGCAGTATTGGGGTGGGAGTTACCCGATTTTCCAGGTGTTGTGTGTCTCAGTTCCCCTGGCTAGGAAAAGGGATTCCCTTCCCCCTTGTGCTTCCCAGGTGAGGCGATGCCTCGCCCTGCTTCAGCTCTTGCTGGTCGGGCTGCAGCAGCTGACCAGCACCGATTGTCCGGCACTCCCTAGTGAGATGACCCCAGTACCTCAGTTGAAAATGCAGAAATCACCGGTCTTCTGTGTCGCTCGCGCTGGGAATTGGAGACTGGAGCTGTTACTATTCGGCCATCTTGCTCCACCCCCCAGAAATGTCTGTTTTCATTCCTTTTATGACTCCTTAGGAATAGGTGAAGATGTCCCTTCTGAACTCTATTTTTTTTAAACTTGGTTTTTGAAGGACCTGTTTGTTTTTCATTTTCTTGCCCTTTCAAATATCCAGCAGTATAATTAGTATGCTGTGGTTTTCTGGGAACAAATTATGAAAAAACAAGGATTTAGGATAGTTTACTGAAAGATTGTATGAATATATCTTTCATACTTATTTGGAGGATTTAATTTCACAATATAAGATATTTAAAAAATAAATACTTGGGTTTTATTCTGGAAATTTTTATATTAATGAAAGAAAGAAAAACCTATTTAATGAGAGCTTTAAGATTGTATCTTATGGGAAAGTCTAACTTTGAGGTATACAACAATCAGTTTTATTTTGAGGTTTTTGACTAAGACTTTACTTAAAGATTACTTTCTCAGAACTGGAGATTTTAGGAATGCCTATGACTTGACAGAAACAACTGGGATAGACTATTCTGATATTCTTTAATGTTTAGTTGGTAATTCTAACGGAATAAGAAATACTTTGGTAAGTCAGGTGCATGGTCCAGCTAGCTCAATCATCTGTCTTGCATGCTGGGGACTATATGGGGAGTGATTCCTGTCCATCATAGTATTGGTCTCACAAGATCAATTTCTATTTCAAACAGCTTCAGGTCTCCTTTGATCTCCAGGATTTGCATATTTGTCTGTTTTATCTTTAGTTTTGATGGAAAAATAATGTGTATAAGCGAACATCTATTAAGATAATGGCTTTTTGTTTTATAAATTTCTCCTAAATTATAAGACCTGATACTTCTAGACGTAGTATTTGAACATTTGGCACAAATGTTAAATTTCATATGTTTAGAATAATTAGTTCTTAAATTCAAAAGATATTTGACTAGCCCGAATGTGATGTCTGACTTTTCAGGAGATGATAAGTGTTTAAGTGATGATATATAAATGAAATATGTCCTGAAAGGCCTCTCATAGAATTACATTTACTGAGTAATAATTTGGTACTATGTCCTTGGCTCAAATCAAGAAAGGATAGAAAGGGAAGGCACACAGTTGTATTTATAAGGATGTCATTGAAGGCATTGGTTATATAGCACATACTTTCCCTTTTATGAAAACCCTTCAGAGTATCTTTTTTCTTTTATCTTTTCCTTTTTTTTGGCCAATTTGACACGTGAAATTATGTCTTGTTATTTAAATGTACATTTCTTTTGATTGCTAGTACATGTTTTATGTATTGATTGTTTTTATTTTTATTTTTTAACAAATTGCCCTGCTAATTTTCTTGCTGTTTTTCCAATTGGGATGTTCATTTTTTTCTTGTGGACTTTCAATAGCACTGTGTATTGCAAAGAGATTAATCTTTTACCATACATATTCTAAACATTTTTCTGCTTTCTCTAACTTTTTATGGTTTTTTTTTTATTTAAATAAAACTTTGGATTTGTTTTTCTAAGTGAAAATGAGGCCAGCCATCTTTTGTTTGCTTTTATTTCCTTTAAAGATTATGTAAGTAGTTATCAATATTTTCTCCAAATACTTGTATTTTTGTTTTTTGTTTAAAATAAATATCAGGTTCCTATCTAAATTTTACATTTAAATACAGAATATAAGTCTCATGAAAGCAGCAGTTTTGTTGATCTTACTCCTTGTCATTGGCTGTATTCATGGCACATCATAGGCATGTAATATATGTTTTCCAAATAGAGAGTATAAATCTTCATCTAAACTTTATATTGTTATAAAAATGTGGTAGAAATCTAGCTTTCTTAACCTTTTTAGAAAGCTGGACACGTACTTTTAAGTTATATTTAAACCTGCTGTTTTTCCTCTGTCCCGACATCCTTCCTCTTGCTTTCTACCTATTTCTGTGGAAAATCCTTGTGTGGTAATACACTGACAAGGTCGTATTCTATGTTTCAAGTTTTCCTAACATGATCTTTCTTTGTAGCACTTGTCATAGCTGCAGTTTCGCGATTGTTTGTGGAATTATTTAAATGTTCTTCTCCCTGCTTCCACCCTACAACCCAACATTAGTCAGGGACTTTACTTATTTTTGTTCATCATCATATCCCACTGCATGGCACATATTAGATAATTACTAAGTTTTTTAAAATGAGTATTTGTTTTTTTGAATAGACTAATAAAGTGCCACAAAAATCACATACCAAGTCCTTGCACATATTTGGTCCCCTTCAACACTTTTACATTTTATATTAATCTGTCTGTTTTGCTATATTGATCTGTTTTGCTATCAGTCCCATACAAATTTAATAACTATACTTTTAAAAACATTTTAGTATTTCTTAGGTTATAGTGACTTCCCATATACTCTCTACAACAGGTGTGTCCAATCTTTTGGCTTCTCTGGGCGACGTTGGAAGAAGTATTGTATTGGGCCACATATAAAATACACTAACAATAACGATAGCTGATGAGCTTAAAAAATCACACAAAAAATCTCAATCTCATAATGTTTTAAGAGAGTTTACAAATTTGTGTTGGGCTACATGTAGGCCTGCAGGCCATGGGCTGGACAAGCTTGCTCTATACTAATTCACACAGTTTAAAACATTTCCCAACTATTCTCACACATTTATCTTCCAGTTATATTTTATAATCATTTGTCAAGTTCAAAAAATCTCATTGTATATTTATAAGTGTGTGTGTGTGAAAGAGAGAGAGTATGTTTGTGTGTTGGTTTGCAGGAAAGGAGTTGTTTTAAATTTGTAAATTGGAGAGAGGTTGTGTGTTTATAATATAATATTCCATTTTCTTATTAGTAGCTTGCTATGTGGCTTTTAATTTATTGAATGTGTTTATTTCTCTCAGTTAATTTAAAAACTTTATTTATATAGAACCTAAACATTTCATGTTAGGATTTTTCTTAGACATTTTCATGCAGAAACTTGTTAACATAGCAGGCTTGAATTTGCTATCTTTAGAAGGATTTGCTTGCAGGGTTGGCTTGTCCTTGGCTGTCATCTGAGAACTTGACTTTGGAATGTTCCCTGTGGTACTAAGTGATAAGGTTATTTGGTGTACCAAGGGTACTGAATTTCATTGTGCCAATCTGCCTAGACTTTAAAAAAATGTGATTTATAGTGAACACTCACTTCCTTCTGGGACTTTTTTAAAGATTACGTCTGAGTATGTAGGCAGAGTGTGTCTGTGTGACCAGTCCCTCCAAAATCTTTGAAGTCGGAGTCTCAAGAGGTTTTTTCAGACAGAGATGCTACACACATCACTGCATTTCTTTGCTAGAGAGCATTAGAAACTCACACACAGATCTCTTCAGGTGCCACTTGATGTCCTCATCTCTCATTAGTTTTATCACTTTTAAATATCTTCTCTTAGTTTTTCCCAATAGTCCCAATATTGTCATCTCCAAATGAAAATTGTGTGTACTTCTTTTTTACAACGTTTATCATTCACGTTCATTTTTCTTGTCATATTACAGTGATTAGATCTTCCAGAACAATATTGAAAAATATAGTTGACTTCAGAAACTTTATTTTCAATATAATTGTGATAGTGTTTTATATTAGATATGTTTTTTATTATCTTTAGTTTGATATTCTTTATCATAGTAAGAAACAATGTCTAGTTTATTTAGTTTCATTAGAAGCGCACAATACATTTTACTAAGTCTTTTTTGATATGTGTTGAGACAACCCAATTTTTTTGTTTCTTTATTAATGTGATAAATTGTTACACATTTTTAAAAGCCTTATTTAAAAGAGTCATGATATAGCTAACTATCCTGATGATAAACTATCCATATTATTTTAAATGATTTTAAAATCTTGCTATGGAAAATAAAATTAACTTAAGTAGTATACTTATTGTAATTTATTGCCACTTAAATAGTAGAGGTTAATAGAAGGATGCAAGAAGAGATCCAACTTGTATCATGGAGAAAAAATAATTGTATGTATTAATAATAATACATAAAAATAAGATTGTTTAGCATGTTTCTAAAGGACGTTCTTAAATAAGTAATCTGTATTTGGTATCTGTTTGCCAAAATGTATATTTTTTGTATTTTAGCAACACACATAGAGCTATGTGTGTGAATACATTTTTATAAATCTATGTGTTCTTGGTACAAAAAAGCCTGTTGCATTCAGACAGTTTTTTCTGAAGCACTGACATTTGCTTCCAGCTCTCTTACTTTTACTTTCAATGTAATATGATGAAATAAACCATTTTACATATACTACATAATTGCCATAATGTCCATACTGGTAATACTTGATTGTTAATACTGACAGAGCATGAGACAGCATGAAGTCATAAATTGGTTCTCATCTTATTTCTTCTGTAATTGGTCATGATCATTACAGATGATTTCATCTTGCTAGGATTTGCTTCCTTTATTCTCTAACTATATTACTGAAATGATATAGGGATTTTAAAATTTACAGTTCATTTTAAGCATGTATGTTGTAAAAATATGTATTATTATTTTAATGGTATTACTACACTATCATACTACTGAAATATATCTATGAGTATGATTACAGTTTTTTGTAAAAATATTGTATTAGTCTATTCTCACACTGCTAATAAAGACATACCTGAGACTGGGTAGTTTATTAAAAAAAGAGTTAATTGGCTCACAGTTCAGCATGGCTGGGGAGGCCTCAGGAAACTTATAGTCATGGTAGAAGGGGAGACAAACACGTCCTTTCTCACATGGCGGCAGGAAGGAGAAGAATGAGTGCCCAGTGAAGGAGGAAGCCTCTTGTAAAACCATCAGATCCCATGAGAAATAACTCAGTATCATGAGAACAGGATGGGGGAAACCACCCCCATGATTCAATTATCTCCACTTGATCCCTCCCACAACACGTGAGGATTATTAAAACTATAATTCAAGGTAAGATTTGGGTGGGGACACAGCCAAACCCTATCGGAGGTTAAATATTTTCTCACAATAAAGAGAGGATATATGTAAGTAAACATAAATTCTGAGATTTAATTGAAATTTAGTGAATCATGTTTTTCTTCAGTGTTCTTTCACATAAGATTTTTTTTTTTGGCTTAGTAAAATGTCTCTATCTTTTCTTTAATTCTTCCATCTTTCTTTTTTTTTTTTTTTTTTTTTTTTTTGAGACGGAGTCTCGCTCTGTCGCCCAGGCTGGAGTGCAGTGGCCAGATCTCAGCTCACTGCAAGTTCCGCCTCCCGGGTTTACGCCATTCTCCTGCCTCAGCCTCCAGAGTAGCTAGGACTACAGGCGCCCGCCACCTCGCCCGGCTAGTTTTTTGTATCTTTTAGTAGAGACGGGGTTTCACCGTGTTAGCCAGGATGGTCTCGATCTCCTGACCTTGTGATCCGCCCGTCTGGGCCTCCCAAAGTGCTGGGATTACAGGCTTGAGCCACCGCGCCCGGCCTTAATTCTTCCATCTTTCTGATAATGTGGCAAAAGGCAGCTTTTGAAAACAAATGAAGAAAATGCTACAGTGAAAGCATATTTTTCTGATTTCTATCAGCTATGAATATCTAGCATTAATTTTCCTGTTAGAATGTTTGATGATTATAAAGGGGAGACTGAAAAAAGGAGAAGATGCACCCTCCACATAGGTCAGTGGGGAGGCGGACTTACAAGTACTTTTAATGCTACTTTTAGGGCAGTACAAAGTTACTGAAAGCCTAGGAGGTCTACTTAACTGGGCATCAGATGTTGCATAAAGTGTTATGGAGGCTGACGTATCTGAATTTCAGCATTGCTTCCATCTCCTTCTCTGGTAACTGCCCCCAGTAAACCTATCTAACATTATTTTCCAGTGTGTCTGTATTAGGATTCTTTAGAGAAACAAAACCAATAGGATAGGGTGTGTGTGGGTGTGTGTGTGGAGGGTGGTGTACAGGTGTGTATATGTGTTTGTATGGAACCTGAGTTTTTGAGGAGGTATTTTTAAGCCTGAATTGACCGAAATTGGTCATAATTTCAGGGAAGGAAAAATTGAATCAGAGGAAAGGTTAAGAGAAAGTGAATATGTAGAGGGTGTGAGGGAGAGGGAAAAATTCATTGTGATTTTGAAGTTCCCAGGTTGGAAGATGGAGTAAATGAATCAGATATGTCAGGAAATGCATGGAAATTGAGTTTTAAATGTGCTGCATTTGAGATGCCTGAGGAGCAGTTGGGAATGCATATCTGGAGAACAAAGAGGTCCAGGCTAGGGGGAAAGTGGAGTGTTCAACTTAGGGCCTGTGATGGAGCCAGGTAAGAGGAAGAGAACTTCTAAGGACAACATGTAAAGCTATATGAAGCCCTAAGTGTGTCAACATTCCTTGCCCTATAAATATTTGATTGCCTGATTAGTTATATTCATGAGTTCTATGTGACGCAAAAGAAATGGGAGCATTTGATTAATCTACAAGATTACATTGACATTCACAAAAGTAAATGGTCATATGTTAAGGCAGATTACTAAAATGGAATTCTTTATGTATATCAGCATAACTGAGCAATTAACTAATCTGTTTGACACTCAGCACCCATCTATAGACAACCCAACCTCGTGATTGGTCCTCCTATATCCACGCTTGTCTTTCTATAAGGAAATCTCTATGTGGTAGCAGCAGAACATTTTTTTGTTCTTCCTCAGTTAAATGTGATGTCAATCCTGTATAAAATCTCACTTCTTTCCTTGGCCCCTGCCAACCTATCTCATCTCTTTGCTCATTTGGCTCCAGCTGAAGGAGGCTTCTTTCTGTTCCTGCCCAAGGGCCTGTGCATATGGTAGTTACTCAATAAATACTTATGAAATGGATGAATGACTGCCTTGTAGATTTGTTCTGAGAAGTAAATGTGAAAAAGTATACGAAGAGCCTAGTGATGTACCTGGTACATTAGAGATTTGAAATAAATGCCTCTTGACCATTTTAATGTTTTGTTTCTCCAAATCCATAATCCTAACATTTCTGTCCTCTTCTGATGCAATCTACCTTCCCAACCCTTCTCATCCAGCCAGCTTACTATCTTTGGTTTCGGCACCCCCGCAGGCCATGGACTATGTGTGATCTCCTCAGTTTGGACTTGGTATGTACAGTGAAGCCATACCAGTGCAAACTGAAGAGATCACAGTTTCATACACGGAGTTTTTTATACATGTCATCTCTTGAGTAATCTTCTTATTACACTTAAATAACTATGTATGGATTCCTAGTCCCAAGGACACTGAGCATATAAGTCATTGTGCTGGAGATTCTCAGAAGAATGGGTGTCCTCTGGGGACTTGGACACAGACCTAAAAAGGGACTCTTTACCACTCACAAAGCACTATCATGATCACACTGTTATATGGATTTGGAATCAGCACGTCATAAATTGTAGCCAACATTGATTGAACACCAAATATGGGTCAGGCAGTGTTTTAAGCACGTTACATATATCACTTGATGAGTTTGGCTTTATTAGTATTCCTGTTTTATACTCACTGACTTGCCTAAGATCACGCTGCTACTGATTTGCAAGTTAGGATGTAGGCCCAAGTGGTCTAGTTTCAGATTCCTGTCCTTACCTATGCTTTTTATTCAGTACTGACTGCCTCAGCAGCAGTTTCGGGGTCATAGAATTAACATCTATTCTTTAGGGTTTGATTCTAGATTTTAAAAATAATATACCATTATAGTTTTCAAATAATTCTAATAGTTTCTTTCTACTCTTTTACCTACAACTTTAAGTCTTTATTCCCATAGGGCAGCTACTGTCAACAATATTTTCAGAACCTTTTTCATCATAATTTTTTTGTAAAACGTCTTAGTGGCTTTGTGATTCCCCCTTTCAGTTGTCTGTTTTCTGAAAGTTCAGCTTATTCTTAGTTTGTGAAAGTTTTAAATACCAGTGGTCCAAACACAACTCCGGCACGTTTGTGTGTGTGCATGTGGATGTTCCGTCTGTGTCCGAGGCAGATGTTTGAAATTAACTTCTTACCTGTTTGGAACTTATTTACATGCGTTTCTGCCTGAAACTCATGTTTGAAAACTCTAGGTTGATGAATTTTTTGAGTTGCCAGGACTCAAACTTATTTGACAAATCATCTATGACCCTATCACCTTGATGCTCAGAAACAAATGAACCAACAGCCGTTCCTGACTAAGGAAACAAGTTTTGATGGAGTTTTCAATGCATGGCTTTATGGACTCAAGAATCAAATATTTTCCGAACAATGTGAAGAAAGTTTTGTTTCTAGATCCTTATATTTTCTCTGTGTCTCCTTTTCTGTAGAAAAGCTCTGTAATTTTTAATCAGTAACACAAAAATGCCTCTATGGAAATGTCCATAATTCTCAGCATGCAGTGGAACATTTTCCGAAAAAGTGAGGTCACCAGAAGCACAGAGCAGAGAAATCCCAGATGGCACTAATATTTGATTTCATTTTTAGCACGCTCATATTCAGCAGATGGATTGGAAGGCTGACCTCTCTGACACTTCCGCATCACTGCCTGCTACTCCAATTGCCTTTGCGAATGTTTTTTTATAAGGCCTCTCCTGATACCTCAGAGATTGATGCCTGGTCGCCTGCCTGTGTTATGCTTCATTTCACCAGGGTTCTGTGTGGTTGAGAGTTGCTGTATTCTATAAAAGGGGAAATGCTGGCTCATCAGTATCTCAAGCTTTTCCTACAATCTCTCAAATTGCATGTAATGTCTTGGAGCATATCATTTTAGCTTTCTAGGTGTACCCCTGATTTGTATCCATCTTTAACTTATCCTAGTCTAATTTTTCTGCCTTCTTTTGCCATTGAAAATAATAGCAAAAACCTCAGTTACTTTTGCAGCAACCTAAATAGCTAAGCCAAGAATAATGTTTGAAAAAAAAAAGTTAAATGTTTTCAAAATACCTGCTAAGCACAAAAATTTGATTATGTTAATATGAACATTGCTGATCTCCTCCTTGAGCTATAGTTTCAGTGGCCAAGAGCAAAGACCTGAGTTAGAGTTCCCAGTCATGCCATTTTCTTTAAGGGTAAGCTTTACTTTAGAGTAAGCTAGTGATAATTATTCTTGCCAGGCAGTTAGGATTGGTGTGAAGATTAAATGAAGTAATGGATGTCATATGGTTGTCACAGTATCTGGCACAGAGAAAATATACAAAGATTATTAGTTTGTGGTGTGCAAAATAACTTTTGTATATATAATATACATAAAATACAAAATAAATGGTAAAATTATTTTGTTTCATTATTACTTAGATTGTGAGTAAAGTGAAATATTAAGAATTTTTTAATGATCACCCTAATGCTCTATTTTCAAACTTTCTATAAAATTACTGTATTCCTTGTTATGGACCATTATGTTGTCCACAGATCTATTTAGAGATGACCCTCTTCTCCCTCCTACCCTCACCTGCTAGTTTATATTTCAGTTGCAAGGCTACAGACAAGGAACTATCAGATAGCATGAGTATCCAGTGGGGTTTTTTTTTCCACCCAGGCAGGTTGACCTATGTGGCCATTTTTTAAAGTTCTCTGAGAATGCTCAATTCTGAGGAGGATTAGGTTGCTATGCCCTTCCAGGTTGCTTGTTCCACACAACCAGAATTTGGTACATATTTTAATGCATAGCATACTTTTGGCTTAGAAAATATTGCACATTTAATAGTCATTTTGCTTGAACCAGTTCTCTACCTGATGTCATTTTGATGAATTTAGGGTTTAGATGACTAAATTGCAGCTTTGTTGTGAAACTTTCTATAGAAAGTTATTTTTTTCCTTTTTATAGGTCTAACATAAGGCCAGACTATGCAGACTCCAATTTCCACGACTTCAAGATGCACACCTTCACTCGAGTCACATCCTGCAAAGTCTGCCAGATGCTCCTGAGGTAAGCCTGCTCAGTCTTGGTTTTCAGTTTAAAGCAACTGCTATAATTGTTAAGTGTTTCAGACTTTTCTAACCTTCCAGCCAATAGGTTCGAAAGTGGGGATTTTGCCTTAGCAGTCTGGATCCCACAAATCTTTGCCAGGCTTTCTGCCTGGACAGTCCTTTCAGAAGCTCTGGCAAGCTCCTCTCCCTCTACTGAGGGAGTACCTTGAAGAGCACTGTTAATACTCTTTTTCGCCTTCTTGCACTAATTTCATATGGGCAGAATTTTGTACCATTTAATATACCACTGTCTTATTTCACCTTTCAGGGGAACATTTTATCAAGGCTATTTATGTTTTAAGTGTGGAGCGAGAGCGCACAAAGAATGTTTGGGAAGAGTAGACAATTGTGGCCGAGTTAATTCTGGTGGTAAGTCATGTTTATTGTTGCGATTCTCTTTTTAATGAGGACATAAAATTTGCTAAACATAATTAAGGCCTAATTTACTCTGAATATGTGTTTATTGTAACATATCTGCTTTTGAAACTTATTTATAAGCACAATTAGAAAAATGATTAAAATTTACATGAGTTTTCTACATAACTTTGTTTTAAATTATTTAAAATTTGTGTGACTTTCTTTTTTTTTCATGATTTGAAAATAATTTTAATTAATGTATTCATAAGTTAAGTGACACAATGGGAAATTTAACAGAGAACTGGAAAATTTTAAAATTCACAATTATTAAACATACACGTGAAATAACTCAAATTAAGATCTCAGTGGTTGAGGTCTTAATAAACTGAATGATTGAGTTTAATCACCAGATTATACAAAATTTTAAAAAGTAAATAAATTGAAAGTAAGGTCAAATAAAATATACAGACAGAAGCAAGGAGCTTCAAAAGGATGGAACATATGGAGAATAACATAATGGAAACTTAGAATGTAGCACAAATGTCAAGTAGTATGTAATTGAACTCCTAAGCTGAGGAAAGAGTAAATTGGGTGGAAGGCAGAGTTGAGAACAGTGTAACTGAAATGTTTGTTAACTACTTTAAAAATTCAAGGTAGAGATTTAAGAAGTCCTATAAAACCTAAGCAGCAGAGTTAGAAAAAATATGCTGAAGAATGACATTATAAAATTGCTGAAAGCAAAAGATACATAATAAATATTAAAAGCAGTCAGATATCCACAGATTCAGCTAAATCTGAATCAAAATGCCTTTTCTTTTGAAGAAATATATGAGCTGATCCTAAAATTAAAAAGGAAATGCAAATAATCTACTATATATAATATTTTTAAAAATGAACAGTTATAATGCATATATTACCTACCTTTAAGAACTACTATAAAGCTACTTAGTCTGTAGTACTGGTATAAGAAATGACAAGTAGATTGGTAGATCCAGTTAGAAAGTCCAGATATAGATATACCTATATAAAGACAACCAGATGCTAAATTAAATCCATAGGGAAAGAAAAGTCTTTTTAACAATGATGCTGGATCAATTCTATATAAATCACTCCATACAGCAAAATTAAACTAATTCAGGATGATTTCAAGGCCTGAGTGTAAGATCTACCACCATAAATCTTCTGGGATAGAGACTTAAATGTTAGACCTAATACCATAAAAACCCTAGAAGAAAATCTAGGTAGTACCATTCAGGACATAGGCATGGGCAAGGACTTCATGTCTAAAACACCAAAAGCAACGGCAGCAAAAGCCAAAATTGACAAATGGGATCTAATTAAACTAAAGAGCTTCTGCACAGCAAAAGAAACTACCATCAGAGTGAACAGGCAACCTACAGAATGGGAGAAAATTTTTGCAACCTACTCATCTGACAAAGGGCTAATATCCAGAATCTACAAAGAACTCAAACAAATATACAAGAAAAAAACAAACAACCCCATCAAAAAGTGGGCAAAGGATATGAACAGACATTTCTCAAAAGAAGACATTCATACAGCCAACAGACACATGAAAAAATGCTCATCATCACTGGCCATCAGAAAAATGCAAATCAAAACCACAATGAGATACCATCTCACACCAGTTAGAATGGCAATCATTAAAAAATCAGGAAACAACAGGTGTTGGAGAGGATGTGGAGAAATAGGAACACTTTTCCACTGTTGGTGGGATTGTAAACTAGTTCAACCATTATGGAAAAGAGTATGGCGATTCCTCAAGGATCTAGAACTAGATGTACCATATGACCCAGCCATCCCATTACTGGGTATATACCCAAAGGATTATAAATTATTCTACTAAAATTTGTGTGACTTTCATACATACCTTGGAGACAGAGGTCTTCAAGAGGGAGTTGGATGGTTTCATGTCACTCATTTCATTAAAAGCCCTAAATAAATAACTAAAACCATACATATATAGCCAAAAATAGAGTAACAAAAACAACAAAAAGAATATATTCTTCTGTCTTTAGTTCTTAAATTTCCTTTCTGTTCTTTTAAATATTTAGCTCAGGAATGCTAATGGCGCCAGAAGTAAATATCACACAGACTAATTCATGAATTAATGAATTGAATACATTGTCATTTTGCAGCACTTAACAAAGAGCATATATCTTTTGGGGTTTTTGTAAATATTTTCCCCTTGGTTTTTAAAAAATAATGCTGTATGATTGTTACATGAGCTAGTTTCTAAGACTGCTGGCAATTATGCATTCAGTAGCCTATTGCCTCTCTCTCTGCTCCTCTTGGGCTCTCTTCCTTCTCTTTCTTTTCTGGCTTCTTTATTCTTTCTCTTTCTTCTTTTTTCTCTTTGTCCTTTTCCCCTGAGTTTCTCTGTGTTTTTATCAATAAGACCTTTCAAAATCAGTAAAACTTTTGAACACAAAAAGGGATCTTTTACAGCTTGAGTTCAAAAGGTAGCCATGTCAACCTTCGATTTTCCCAAAGGAAAAGGTGGACATTGAATTATTTTGGATAATGTGAAAAAGAGTGAAACAGAGAATAGCTCATTTCAGAGCTGAGTTCAGAAAATAGGCAATTGTAGGAAAGGTGAATCCTAAGAGAAGACTGAGATCATAGCACATGCCTCTCAGACATTTTAAAAGGACCCTGTGTGCCGTTCTCTGTGCTAGGCATGAGCAGCTGTAAAGTGACAGATCTTGGCATGAGTTGAGCACCTACACTGTGCCTGTCCTGCCTGGGTGCTCTACTGGGCATCTTCTTGCATGAACTCATTCCGTCTTCAGAATGGCCCTGCACATTTACTGATGGGGGTCAGATTGCTTATGCAGTTTACTCAAGGGCTGTTAAATAAACTTACTTCTTACTTCTGTCGGAAGGTCAGAAAGTTTACAATGTTGTAAAATATAATAGAAATAAAAATTATTGATGTTATTCTTTGTCACCCTGATACAGTTTATCACTTGAATTTTTGTTGTTCCATCTTTGTATGTCCCATTCTTTAATCTCTTTGGAGACAGTTAACATGTTATTTGCTCATAGTAGGCTAATGTTTATATAAATCCCAAGGCCCTGTCTTGATGAGATGATGCCTGTGAAGAATGTAAAATGATCCCATAGTTGGCATGGTTCTAAAGGAAATAGTGTAGGAGAATAGTTTAGAGTCAAGCAGAGATGGTTGAAAACCTAGCTTTGCCATTTGCTAGCTATGTCAGCTTGGGGAATTTACTTAAATATTCTGAGCTTTTTTTTATTCATCTTGTAAATTAGACGATTATTATGAGGATCCAGTGAGATAATGTTGATTCTTACACAATACCTTAGCAAAGTAAGAACATACTATTTTAATCTAAGGTGACATAGTGAAAAGTCATTTTTTTTTTTGAAAGACGTGGGGTTATTTAGTATTTTTGTTGTTTTTATGATCTGGAGTACATGTGGATGGGAAAGTTAATGAGCACCAAACTTTAAAATAATATACAAGTATGGCATGAAAAGAACATAAAATTTTTAAATTTTTACATTGTGAAAGTCAATAGGAAATCATTGAAAATTCCTAGTCTAGTCAAATAGAGGAGTCATATATTCCCAGTGTCTGTTCCTAGGTAATTATTTCAATGTACTCTGTCCTTACATAAGTCATTTTGACTATGGCAGTAAAATCTACAAGCTCTGGAGTCTTGGTCTGTTTGAATCCTAGCTTCACAATTTACTCCCTGGGTGACTTTGAACTCCATCTACTTACCCGTTGTAAGTATTAGTTTCTTCCCTTATGATATGGTTTGGCTCTGTGTTCCCACCCAAATCTCATACTGAAATGTAATCCCCATAATTCCCACATGTCAAGGGAGGGACCAGGTAGGAGAGGATTGGATCATGGGGTTTCCTCCATGCTGTTCTCATGTTAGTGAGTGAGTTCTCATGAGAACTCATGGTTTTATAAGCAGTGTTTCTTGCTGCTTCTCTCTTGCTTGCCACCATGTAAGATGTACCTGCCTCACCTTCTGCCATGATCGTAAGTTTCCTGAGGCCTCCCCAGCTATGTGGAACTGTGAGCGAATTAAATCTCTTTTTTTATAAATTCCCCAGTCTCAGATATTACCTTATAGCAGTGGGAGGATAGACTAATACAGTAAATTGGTACCAGGAGTTGGGGGCATTGCTATAAAGATACTGGAAAATGCGGGGGGTGGAGCAAGATGGCCGAATAGGAACAGCTCCAGTCTCCAACTCCCAGCGCGAGCAACACAGAAGACCGGTGATTTCTGCATTTTCAACTGAGGTACTGGGGTCATCTCACTAGGGAGTGCCGGACAATCGGTGCTGGTCAGCTGCTGCAGCCCGACCAGTGAGAGCTGAAGCAGGGCGAGGCATCGCCTCACCTGGGAAGCGCAATGGGGAAGGGAATCCCATTTCCTAGCCAGGGGAACTGAGACACACAACACCTGGAAAATCAGGGTAACTCCCACCCCAATACTGCGCTTTAAGCAAACGGGCACACCAAGAGAATATATCCCACACCTGGCCCGGAGGGTCCCACGCCCATGGAGCCTCCCTCATTGCTAACACAGCAGTCTGTGATCTAACCGCGAGGCAGCAGCAAGGCTGCAGGAGGGGCGCCCACCATTGCTGAGGCTTAAGTAGGTAAACAAAGCCGCTGGGAAGCTCGAACTGGGTGGAGCTCACAGCAGCTCAAGGAAACCTGCCTGTCTCTGTAGACTCCACCTCTGGGGAAAGGGCACAAATAAACAACAACAACAAAAAAGCAGCAGAACCTCTGCAGACGCAAACGACTCTGTCTGACAGCTTTGAAGAGAGCAGTGGATCTCCCAACACGGAGGTTGAGATCTGAGAAGGGACAGACTGCCTGCTCAAGCGGGTCCCTGACCCCTGAGTAGCCTAACTGGGAGACATCCCCCACCAGGGCAGTCTGACACCCCACACCTCACAGGGTGGAGTACACCCCTGAGAGGAAGCTTCCAAAGTAAGAATCAGACAGGTACACTCGCTGTTCAGCAATATTCTATCTTCTGCAACCTCTGCTGCTGATACCCAGGCAAACAGGGTCTGGAGTGGACCTCAAGCAATCTCCAACAGACCTACAGCTGAGGGTCCTGAGTGTCAGAAGGAAAACTATCAAACAGGAAGGATACCTATACCAAAATCCCATCAGTACATCACCATCATCAAAGACCAGAGACAGATAAAACCACAAAGATGGGGAAAAAGCAGGGCAGAAAAGCTCGAAATTCAAAAAATAAGAGCGCATCTCCCCCTACAAAGGAGTGCAGCCCATCCCCAGCAACGGGTCAAAGCTGGTCAGAGAATGACTTTGACGAGATGAGAGAAGAAGGCTTCAGTCCATCAAACTTCTCAGAGCTAAAGGAGGAATTATGTACCCAGCGCAAAGAAACTAAAAATCTAGAAAAAAGAGTGGAAGAATTGACAGCTAGACTAATTAATGCAGAGAAGGTCATAAACGAAATGACAGAGATGAAAACCATGACACGAGAAATATGTGACAAATGCACAAGCTTCAGTAACTGACTCGATCAACTGGAAGAAAGAGTATCAGCGATTGAGGATCAAATGAATGAAAGGAAGCGAGAAGAGAAACCAAAAGAAAAAAGAAGGAAAAGAAATGAACAAAGCCTGCAAGAAGTATGGGATTATGTAAAAAGACCAAATCTACGTCTGATTGGGGTGCCTGAAAGTGAGGGGGAAAATGGAACCAAGTTGGAAAACACTCTTCAGGATATCATTCAGGAGAACTTCCCCAACCTAGTAGGGCAGGCCAACATTCAAATTCAGGAAATACAGAGAACACCACAAAGATACTCCTCCAGAAGAGCAACTCCAAGACACATAATTGCCAGATTCACCAAAGTTGAAATGAAGGAAAGAATCTTAAGGGCAGCCAGAGAGAAAGGTCGGGTTACCCACAAAGGGAAGCCCATCAGACTAACAGCAGATCTCTCGGCAGAAACTCTACAAGCCAGAAGAGAGTGGGGGCTAATATTCAACATTCTTAAAGAAAAGAATTTTAAACCCAGAATTTCATATCCAGCCAAACTAAGTTTCATAAGTGAAGGAGAAATAAAATCCTTTACAGATAAGCAAATGCTTAGAGATTTTGTCACCACCAGGCCTGCCTTACAAGAGACCCTAAAGGAAGCACTAAACATGGAAACGAACAACCGGTACCAGCCATTGCAAAAACATGCCAAAATGTAAAGACCATCGAGGCTAGGAAGAAACTGCATCAACTAACGAGCAAAATAACCAGTTAATATCATAATGGCAGGATCAAGTTCACACAAAACAATATTAACCTTAAATGTAAATGGACTAAATGCTCCAATTAAAAGACACAGACTGGCAAACTGGATAAAGAGTCAAGACCCATCAGTCTGCTGTATTCAGGAGACCCATCTCACATGCAGAGACATACATAGACTCAAAATAAAGGGATGGAGGAAGATCTACCAAGCAAATGGAGAACAAAAAAAAGCAGGGGTTGCAATCCTAGTCTCTGATAAAACAGACTTTAAACCATCAAAGATCAAAAGAGACAAAGAAGGCCATTACATAATGGTAAAGGGATCAATTCAACAGGAAGAGCTAACTATCCTAAATATATATGCACCCAATATAGGAGCACCCAGATTCATAAAGCAAGTCCTTAGAGACTTACAAAGAGACTTAGACTCCCATACAATAATAATGGGAGACTTCAACACTCCACTGTCAACATTAGACAGATCAATGAGACAGAAAGTTAACAAGGATATCCAGGAATTGAACTCATCTCTGCACCAAGCGGACCTAATAGACATCTATAGAACTCTCCACCCCAAATCAACACAATATACATTCTTCTCAGCACCACATCACCCTTATTCCAAAATTGACCACATAATTGGAAGTAAAGCACTCCTCAGCAAATGTACAAGAACAGAAATTATAACAAACTGTCTCTCAGACCACAGTGCAATCAAACTAGAACTCAGGACTAAGAAACTCAATCAAAACCGCTCAACTACATGGAAACTGAACAACCTGTTCCTGAATGACTACTGGGTACATAACGAAATGAAAGCAGAAATAAAGATGTTCTTTGAAACCAATGAGAACAAAGATACAACATACCAGAATCTCTGGGACACATTTAAAGCAGTGTGTAGAGGGAAATTTATAGCACTAAATGCCCACAAGAGAAAGCAGGAAAGATCTAAAATTGACACTCTAACATCACAATTAAAAGAACTAGAGAGGCAAGAGCAAACACATTCAAAAGCTAGCAGAAGGCAAGAAATAACTAAGATCAGAGCAGAACTGAAGGAGATAGAGACACAAAAAACCCTCCAAAAAATCAATGAATCCAGGAGTTGGTTTTTTGAAAAGATCAACAAAATTGACAGACCACTAGCAAGACTAATAAAGAAGAAAAGAGAGAGGAATCAAATAGATGCAATAAAAAATGATAAAGGGGATATCACCACCGACCCCACAGAAATACAAACGACCATCAGAGAATACTATAAACACCTCTACGCAAATCAACTAGAAAAGCTAGAAGAAATGGATAATTTCCTGGACACTTACACTCTTCCAAGACTAAACCAGGAAGAAGTTGAATCCCTGAATAGACCAATAGCAGGCTCTGAAATTGAGGCAATAATTAATAGCCTACCCACCAAAAAAAGTCCAGGACCAGATGGATTCACAGCTGAATTCTACCAGAGGTACAAGGAGGAGCTGGTACCATTCCTTCTGAAACTATTCCAATCAATAGAAAAAGAGGGAATCCTCCCTAACTCTTTTTATGAGGCCAACATCATCCTGATACCAAAGCCTGGCAGAGACACAACAAAAAAAGAGAATTTTAGACCAATATCCCTGATGAACATTGATGCAAAAATCCTCAATAAAATACTGGCAAACCGGATTCAGCAGCACATCAAAAAGCTTATCCACCATGATCAAGTGGGCTTCATCCCTGGGATGCAAGGCTGGTTCAACATTCGCAAATCAATAAACGTAATCCAGCATATAAACAGAACCAAAGACAAGAACCACATGATTATCTCAATAGATGCAGAAAAGGCTTTTGACAAAATTCAACAGCCCTTCATGCTGAAAACGCTCAATAAATTCGATATTGATGGAATGTACCTCAAAATAATAAGAGCTATTTATGACAAACCCATAGCTAATATCATACTGAATGGGCAAAAACTGGAAAAATTCCCTTTGAAAACTGGCACAAGACAGGGATGCCCTCTCTCACCACTCCTATTCAACATAGTGTTGGAAGTTCTGGCTAGGGCAATCAGGCAAGAGAAAGAAATCAAGGGTATTCAGTTAGGAAAAGAAGAAGTCAAATTGTCCCTGTTTGCAAGATGACATGATTGTATATTTAGAAAACCCCATTGTCTCAGCCCAAAATCTCCTTAAGCTGATAAGCAACTTCAGCAAAGTCTGAGGATACAAAATTAATGTGCAAAAATCACAAGCATTCTTATACACCAGTAACAGGCAAACAGAGAGCCAAATCATGAATGAACTTCCATTCACAATTGCTTCAAAGAGAATAAAATACCTAGGAATCCAACTTACAAGGGATGTAAAGGACCTCTTCAAGGAGAACTACAAACCACTGCTCAGTGAAATCAAAGAGGACACAAACAAATGGAAGAACATACCATGCTCATGGATAGGAAGAATCAATATCGTGAAAATGGCCATACTGCCCAAGGTTATTTATAGATTCAATGCCATCCCCATCAAGCTACCAATGAGTTTCTTCACAGAATTGGAAAAAACTGCTTTAAAGTTCATATGGAACCAAAAAAGATCCCACATTGCCAAGACAATCCTAAGTCAAAAGGACAAAGCTGGAGGCATCATGCTACCTGACTTCAAACTATACTAGAAGGCTACAGTAACCAAAACAGCATGGTCCTGGTACCAAAACAGAGATATAGACCAATGGAACAGAACAGAGTCCTCAGACATAATGCCACACATCTACAGCCATCTGATCTTTGACAAACCTGAGAGAAACAAGAAATGGGGAAAGGATTCCCTATTTAATAAATGGTGCTGGGAAAATTGGCTAGCCATAAGTAGAAAGCTGAAACTGGATCCTTTCCTTACTCCCTATATGAAGATTAATTCAAGATGGATTAGAGACTTAAATGTTAGACCTAATACCATAAAAACCCTAGAAGAAAATCTAGGTAGTACCATTCAGGACATAGGCATGGGCAAGGACTTCATGTCTAAAACACCAAAAGCAACGGCAGCAAAAGCCAAAATTGACAAATGGGATTTAATTAAACTCAAGAGCTTCTGCACAGCAAAAGAAACTACCATCAGAGTGAACAGGCAACCTACAGAATGGGAGAACATTTTTGCAATCTACTCATCTGACAAAGGGCTAATATCCAGAATCTACAAAGAACTCAAACAAATATACAAGAAAAAAACAAACAAACCCATCCAAAAGTGGGCAAAGGATATGAACAGACATTTCTCAAAAGAAGACATTCATACAGCCAACAGACACATGAAAAAATGCTCATCATCACTGGCCATCAGAGAAATGCAAATCAAAACCACAATGAGATACCATCTCACACCAGTTAGAATGGCAATCATTAAAAAATCAGGAAACAACAGGTGTTGGAGAGGATGTGGAGAAATAGGAACACTTTTCCACTGTTGGTGGGATTGTAAACTAGTTCAACCATTATGGAAAACAGTATGGCAATTCCTCAAGGATCTAGAAGTAGATGTACCATATGACCCAGCCATCCCATTACTGGGTATATACCCAAAGGATTATAAATTATTCTACTACAAAGACACATGCACACATATGTTTATTGCGGCACTATTCACAATAGCAAAGACTTGGAATCAACCCAAATGTCCATCTGTGACAGACTGGATTAAGAAAATGTGGCACATATACACCATGGAATACTATGCAGCCATAAAAAAAGATGAGTTTGCGTCCTTTGTAGGGACATGGATACAGCTGGAAGCCATTATCCTCAGCAAACTAATGCAGGAACAGAAAACCAAACACCACATGTTTTCACTCGTGAGAGCTGAACAATGAGAACACATGGACACCGGAGGGGAACAACACACACTGGGGTCTGTCGGCAGGACGGGGGAAAGGAGAGCATCAGGAAAAATAACTAATGCATGCTGCACTTAATTCTTACGTGATGCGTTGGTAGGTGCAGCAGACCACCATGGAACACATTTCCCTGTGTAACAAACCTGCACATCCTGCACATGTACCCTGGAACTTACAATAAAATGAAATAAATAAAATAAAACTTTAAAAAGTGCGCATTGCTCATGGCCACTTGTCTTCAGGCCATAAGGAAGATGAAAATTGACTGCATAGACCATGAAACAATATTCAATCACTTTGGCTTTTGTAAGCTCACCTTTTTAAGAATACTTATTGACAAAATTTGATTTTTAAAAAAAAGGATTCTTATCTCTAGAGTCTTCCTAGCTATTTAACTCAGCTTTGGCATGCTGCATTGCCAGCAACTCACTTGCACTTATAATTTAAATGTAGTGACATAGACAGCAGATTTTCAAAGAACTGAAGGTGGTTTTTCAAATTCCTCATCCCTATCACCTTTGGTATGTGATCATTCTGGCCCACCTTCACCAAGAATCCTATCAAGTCAGTTTAGCCAGAATCCCCCTTATATCTGATGTTTCCTCTCAGTAATTTTCCATCCACTGACCTCACCCTCCTCCTTGGCTATAAATCTCCACTTGTCCATGATGTATTTGAAATTGAACCTGGATTTCCTTCTCCTTTGCAATTGTTCCTGAATAAAATCTGTTATCACAACTTAAAAAAAAGAGAGAGAGAGAGGGAGAGAGAAAGAATCGAGCTTTGGGAAGCTCTCCTTAGATTTCAGAGGATATATGGAAATGTCTGGATGTCCAGGCAGTGGTCTGCTGCAGGGGCAGGGGCAGGGCCCTCATGGAGAGCCTCTGCTAGGGCAGTACAGAAGGGAAATGTGGGGTTGGAGCTCCCACACAGAGTCCCCACTGTCACTGCCTAGTGGAGCTGTGAGGAGAGGGCCATGGTCCTCCAGATTCCACAATGGTAGATCCACCCACAGTTTGCACTGTGTGCCTGGAAAACATGCAGACAATCATTGCCAGCCAGTGAGAGCAGCCAGGAGTGGGGCTGTACCCTGCAAAGCCATAGGGACAGAGCTGCGCAAGACCCTGGGCACCTACCTCTTGCATCAGTGTGACCTGTATATGAGACATGGAGTCAGAGGTGACTGCCCTGCTGGATTTCAGACTTGCTTGGGGCCTGTAGACCCTTTGTTTTGACCAATTTGGAACCATTTGACCATTTTGAACAGGTGTATTTACTCAATGCCTTTACCACCATTGTATCTTGGAAGGAACTAACTTATATTTTATTTTACTGGCTCATAGGTGGAAGGGACTTGCCTTGTCTCAGATGAGACTTTGAATTGTGGACTTTTGAGTTAATGCAGAAATTAGTTAAGACTGTGGGGGACTGTTGGGAAGGCATGATTGTGTTTTGAAATATGAGGATGTGAGATTTGGGAGGGGCCAGGGGCAGAATAATATGGTTTGGCTCTGTGTCCCCACCCAAATCTCATCTCAACTTGTAATCCCCGTAATCCCCACATGTCAAGGGAGGGAGGCGATTGGATCATGGGGCCATTTTCCCCATGCTGTTCTCATGATAGTGACCGAGTTCTCAGGAGATCTGATGGTTTTATAAGGCAGTTTTCCCGGCTCTAGCTTGCTCTCTTGCCTGCCTCCATGGAAGACTTGCCTCCTTTGCCTTCTGCCATGATTGTAAGTTTCCTGAAACCTCCCCAGCCATGTGAAACTGTGAGTCAATTAAACCTCTTTTCTTTATGAATAACCCAGTCTCAGGTATTTCTTTCTGGCAGTGTGAGAATGGACTAACACCTTATAAAACAGGGCCAATAATAGCACTTAGATTTTAAAATCTTTTTAAATAAATACCCCTATTTAGTGCCAGTTACTATTCTCAGTACAGATGCTCCTCCATTAATGATGGGGTTATGTCCTGATTAAGCCGTTGTAAGTGGAAACTATAGTAAGTCAAAACTGCATTCAGCACACCTAACCTATTGCACATTATAGCTTTGTTTATCCTACTTTAAACATGCTCACAGCACTTGAAATACAGTTGGGCAAAATCATCTGACAACACAGTACACTGTATTGTTTGCTTCTCCTTGTGATTTCGTGGCTGACTGGTAGCTGTGGCTAGCTGCTGCTGCCTGGCATCATGAGAGAGTCTCATTGGGCATTTTGCTAGCCTGGGAAAATATCAAAATGCAAATATTAAAGTCTAGTTTCTACTGAATGCTTGTGACTTTCATACCATTGTAAAGTGGAAAAATCATAAATGAACCATCCAAAATTGGGGACCATTTGTACTAAGTTTACCACTGTTAACTTATTTACTCCTATGTAAATTCTGTGAAGTTGGTATTATCGATATACTTATCTTACAGATGAGAAACCAAGGCACAGAGAAATATGCAATCTGTCTAAGTTACTTATTTAGTACAACCAAGATTCAAATCCAGGCAGATCAGCCCCTGAGTTTGTTCTCACCACTGGGCTCTGCTACCAGTTATGTAAATAAGCTGTGATGATAATATGTCAGATGTGTCAAAAGCCCAGTACTGAATCCTAGTAAGTAATCATGTGCTTGCCTTTCTCAGTGAAAGGGAGTGATTTTCTAATGGCTTTTTAGGCAAAACACTTTTAAATTAAATTAGTAACTAGCAAATGTTTTTAGGTTTGAATGTTCTATAGTGCTGCAAGAAGTCGTGCATCCCTGGGTACCGTACCTACCTTCTTCCCATGGAAATTCTCAAGGCCGGATGGACTTGAGACACATTCAGTTCTAGGGCCTCTTATTTTAAGATGAAGAAACAAGGTCATAAATGTATGAAAATAAGATAACTAAGAATAATACTGTTACTGCCCTGCAGATTGTAGATAATGCTTACTTAGATATCATCAATTAAAAAGTAGCATCATTCTCTAAACTTTGTTATGTAATTCATTACAAAGCAGGAAAATGTTTTTTTAAAACCTCTGGCTAAATTTGCTTTTTGGAGTCTGTAACATATTCCCTTGCTTTTTTGATTCTTTCTCTGCTTTACATATTTCCATTGACCTCCATTCCCCTTCTGTTTTATACATTGGTGCCCTTTCTCTCCCTCTCTCCTTCTTTTAAGTTCTTTCCTGCTCAAGATTTTGAGAGACCAGTAACACTGAATGCTTATAGTTCATTAGTGATATGAAATGGTAAGGACCTGCCTAGGAGGCTTCCTTTTTTTACTGTCAGATCAGGGTTTGCTGGGTAGCCCTTAGAAGGGGCCATGTCTTCAGGGGGAAGAAGAATCACTGTATCGCTCCATCAGTAGCCTATACCTTCTGAAAACTGGAAGCCGTGGCATCTTCTCTTCACACTCATTCCTTCTCGCTCTGGTATAGGTGGTAACCGTGGGTAAAGTGTGAGTTTGAGCTTGGTAGGTCTGATGTGAGTGTGGTAAAGTAGGTACTATTTTGAAGTCTTGGGCAAGCTAGACTTTATGAGCTGCTTCTCAGCTTCTCAAGCTCAACATTGACTTAAGCCTTGTGTGATCCTTTGTTTTGGGCATCCAGGAATAATTGCTTGCTGCAGTTCAGTAATATAGTTTTTCATGACTGGCATAGGATTTGGGGGAAATGTGGGTGTAGGGGAGGGCAGGAAAAGTGATAAGATATATCCAGGGAATGGAGACATAGTTTACTTGAATAGGGCTTTTGCATGGCGAAGTAAATAAATATAATTTCAGCAGAACTTGACTTTGAGGGAAATCATTTCAACAGCCAAATTGAAAGCAAGTGAGTACTACTGACTTAAGACAAACTCAAATGTTTACATAGTTCAGACTCCCCCATAACATTAAATCATAGGTGGTTTGAAATTCACCCCTGCTTTACAGAACTTTATAGCAATAATGTTTAACATAGTCTATCCTCTCAAGCAACAAAAAGAGATCCTTATTTGATCAGTGTGGGTCAGGAGTCCACTTGTGATCAAGAAAGCTGTGACTAGTAGGAGTTGTTATAAACATTGGATAGTTGGCATGAAAGGCGGTTCCAAAAAGGGGAGTAGGCAGAGGTTGGTTAATGGATACAGAAGTACACCCAGATGGGAAGAATAAGTTATAGTGTCCTATAGCACTATAGGCTGACTATAATTAACAACAATTTATTGTATATTTTCAAGTAGCCAGAAGAGCAGATTTTGAATATTCCAAACACAAATAAATGATAAATGTTTGAGGTGATAGATATGCTAATTATCTTGATTTGGTCATAACACTTTGTATACATATATTGAACTTTCACACTGTACCCCATAAATACGTGTCATACTGTTAGTTCCCTGCAGATTGTAGATAGTGCTTACTTATACAGATATCATTGATTAAAAAGTAGCATCATTCTCTAAACTTTGTTCTGTAATTGATTACAAAGCAGGACAAAAAAATTAAAAACCACTGGCTTTGAATGTGTCAATTAAAAATAATAAAAAATTTAAGAGGGGGAGCATGCCATCTTTATTCAACATCAGACTTGTTTATACAAAGGGATGGTCAAGTGGAGAAGAGGTACTAGTTGTACAAAATGACAAGGTAACCTGGGGGCTCAATGAGAGGTAGATAGTCTTTTACTCTACCTTTTAATGGACAGATCCATAGGACATCACATTTAGGCCTTATCTTACTTGACCTTTCTCTTTCATTTAACACTGCTAATCATCCTCCTTGATGCTATCCTTCACAACCCATCATGCCCCCATGCCATCTTTTGAAAATCTGATTGACTTTCCTGGCTTAGCTACACCCCACACCCCAGGTAGATAAAGGTCCATCTGTGCATAAGACTTCTTTCCTGAAGTGTGGATTTTAAATTTCCATCTTCTCCTTACGTATCCCCTCCCATGCGTCTTGCAGTGACCTCGAATGTCTCATAACTAAAATCAACCTCATTAGTTATTCCTGCAAACTTCCATCTCCTATGCCTTGTCTTGGTTAGAGGCCCACCATCCAAACACTCACACAGACCTGGGTGTCAGCCTCTTCCTCATCTTGATTCACCGTCCTGTTCTTCTCAGCTTTCCTCCTAAGTCTCTCTAGAATGCATTGATAATGGTGTTGATATACACAGAAAATCTCATTGTCTCTTGCTTGAACAACTGAAAAGTTTCCTAACTCCCTGCTCTTAATCTTATTCTTACGTAATTTATAAAATTATCTTCATTAGAATTAAGTCTAATGGTTTCACTCTTTCATATACTGTAGTTTATATTTCTTCCAGAATAATGTCCAGGCTTTCCAATATGGCCTACAAAGCTCTGAGTAATTTGTACAGCCCATTTTTTTTTACCACTTCCTCCCATCCCCCCAACCTGTAACACAACTCTGTTTAACTACTCACACTTCTCCAGCTACTTTTTTTCATGTCTATGTATCTAAGTGTATTTTGTTTTTCTATTTTACTGTCTTTTCTTCTCTTTTCTGTTTACTAAACTTAATGTTCATTTTGAAAAACTTAATGCAAATGTTGCCCCCACTCTGAAAACCTTTTCTGACACTCCTCATACCTGGGCTTTATTAGTCTGTCAGTCCTCTGTGCTCCCCTGACATCATATATTTACTTTTATCACATTTATTATAATTGACTCTATGTTCATCTCTTCAATTAGACTACAGGCCTCTCAATGATAGGAACCATATGTAATTGGTGTTTTGACGTCAAGGAAGTAGTGGGGAATGGTCGAGTGAGTGGATGGATCAACCAATGGACAGACAAATGAGTATAATTGTAGTGCAGCAGGGCTTCTGGGCCCTGAAGATCACTATAATCTTAGAATCAGAAACAGGAGAGTGTGGGGGATTGTACAGGTTTTGGTTCTACCTTCATAGAGACTAGAGCTTGACTAGATGGTGGAAAAGTGGAATAAAAACCTTACCTGAGTCCTTGACTAGTACTTTAAGAATGAAAGATAGAAAATTAGGTAGACCTTTTAGATTCATTTTTAGTATTTTTGCAAGGAAAGGCTCATGGCCTAAGCATCGATCGTTAGGCCTTTGAGAGGAGA
Source organism: Rhinopithecus roxellana (assembly GCF_007565055.1). NCBI lineage: Eukaryota > Metazoa > Chordata > Mammalia > Primates > Cercopithecidae > Rhinopithecus > Rhinopithecus roxellana. The sequence goes on along the minus strand of NC_044556.1, from coordinate 29,795,867 downwards.
CACCTGGGTTAGGTTGATAAGTAGCAAGAAACTGAAGCAATTCACAAAACGCCTGATGACAAAAATGCCTCCCTTTCAGAAAAAATCTACTTCTGATCCAGTCGATCCAGTTGTTAGAGTTCTAACTTGGCTCCTGCTATTTCCTCTCCCTGAAACATGCTCCCTTTTCTCCAAACAGTTCCAAGGACCATCCTTTCATTACTTTCTGTCCAAACTCTTTGCCAATCATTAACCTTACCTTGACCATCCAATGGTAGCCTGAATTAAATTGTTCTCTAATTAGTTTCTGTGTAGGCTTTACACATTTGCCAAGGTTAGGCTGTGTTGTGGTAACTAACAAACCCCCAGGTCCCATTGGCTTTAAGATAATAAAAGTTTATTTCTCACACATGCACTGTTTACTGCGGGTTCAGTGGCCCTTCAGAGTAGCTCCCTTCTAATCAGGGAACCCAGATCAGTTTGATCTTGTGACTTTGCCAACTTAACACATGGGTTCTAGGGTTGCTGATTTACAGACCCACAGCCGGGAAGTAAGCAGTGCCATTTTTTATCAAGTCCATTGGCTAAAACTAGTCACATGGCTTCAACCTCACTACAAAGGAAGCTGACAATGTAATGAAACACATGGACTATTTGGTGTCCGTCTCTACCCCTGTTAGATTATATGCTCCTTTGCTGTTTGGAATATGTTTCTCATCTTTTGCGTCTACGCCTTAGTACCAAGTTCAGAAGAGTAGCACTTAATATCAAGTTGTTGTTGCTTTTTCCCATAATAGGACTATTTCAACCAGAATATAAATTTTAATGGTGTTATAGGATGTGACTAAATATTATTAAGCATTTGAAGTACCTCTTAACACTTCTTTTTGTACAAGTTAACCCTTTTTGGATGTTGTCTTCCTTGGGTTGGAAAACCTTTTATATTTCATGCTCTATATCCCTTAAATTTATCTAGTCTTCATTCACCTTGGAAATGATAATTACTTGACAAAAATGCAGTGCATTTCTGAATGAAGCATCTCATTTGTATTAATATATGATTATGACAGATTATTAACTCAAGTACATTTGAAGTATGAAAAAAAGATGTGTTAAGTTTATTTTGTTAATAAGACAAACTGTGCAACTTGGAAACAAATTTGAAGGTTGGGTGATTAGTTTATGTCTTAACATTTGAGGATTTGCATGGATATAAAGGGCAGGCAGTTCCACTCTCCTTTTCCCTGAACTTGAGTTGACTTCTTCACATTCACTATGGCAACCTCAATGATCAACACATACAGGAGCTCTGAAGTGCATGCCAAAACTTTCCAACGTTAATAATGAATAGGTGTGAACTCCACTCTGCAAGCTTCTCTGAACAAGTCACTGCAAAGCTAATGTAATTTTAGGGTGTCGTTTCCTACTCACAGTACACCACCGTGAAGGTCTAATCCCAGACAGCAACCTTTGTGGACATTTGCTTTTCCCCCCACTATACTACATGACTCAGCGCCTTTGATCCCCCCTTCTTACTCTGACATTGGCCAGTATAGCTTGCTTTGCATCCTCTCAGTTGAAACAAAGTAACATTGGAAGGCAAATATTGCTGGAGCAAACGACTTTGGCATAATGCATCTTTTCCTTTAGTGAGAATGCAAGCCTCAGCTGCCCTAATATTTAACTGAAGCAGATCCCCATTTGCTTATCTGTTTAATCGCACTTTTATCTAGGCCAGCTTCTGCTCCTGCTGCTGCTATAGCCACTCCTAATTGGAAGGACGTTGCTCTGGTATCCTGGTGGTTTAAAACTGAGAGACTGCTACCTAGAACCTGCACCCACATTGGTATCTGAATCGGGCTGCTTTGTAAATCATATTGTATATTTTAGCATAAATGATAAGCTTTCAGGATACAATTTTATTTCAGCCTTCTACTGCTAGGCATTTTATCACAGTACTTTTACGTGAACTGAAGATTGATCATTGATTTCATAACCAAAAATGACTTCAGTTCTGCACAATATTACTTAAAACTCATAAAGACAATTTTATACTTGAGTAGTTATTATTCCTTCCATCTATTTGGGTCAGTTTAATGGTACATTAATAATTATTAATGTGAACTGGAATCTATTACATGGTTGTATTCCTAGTAGAGCCCCTGAAAAAACTTGAAATCAAAGCCTCTTTCTAAGTATTATTTATAGTTTATGGTTTGCTTTATTTTATTTTTAAAACATTGCTGTATATCTGTAGTGAACATAACATTTGTGAAAGTGAACTTTCTCCAAAATTTGATCAATCCAACCGTTTTTTAGTTGTAATGTCTCAGAGAAATAGCACTTTAGTCATGATGATAGGGTACCTTCAAAAACTGTTCTGGTAATTACTTTTCTGTGGCCCCTGTTGAGACAGGCGGTCTTACTGGACACTGATTTGTTTAGTCTGAATAGAACTTCAGATAAGAGACAAAGCAAATTATACAATAATGTATGAATTGAGAGCCACTTGTGTTGAAAAACAAAATAGGACTGAATTTTATATTTAAACAAGTGAAAATTGTTTAAATATTCACTTGAAATTTTAAGCTTCCGTGAAAATTGTTTCTCTTGCACCGATAATGTACATTGAGCTCTGCGCTGGCATTGAAGATGGAGTTCTGCAAAGGCTCCAAGCACCTCAGTAACACCACTTCTTAGAATTATATTAAGCCAGTTGGGACATGATGAAAGAATGCAAGGTATAAACCCCTTGAGGGCCCATGAGTCACCATCTAGAAAGGTTCTTGAAAGGGGAAGAATGTTTTATAGTTTGATCAATAGGAACCTGAGAAGTAGGCTGCAGGGTAAATATAAGTTGAGGATTAAAAACTTTTGGAAACTTGAATTATATTCCTAAGAAATTGAATTATAATCCTAAGAAAGTTCGCAGGAGAAAAAGAGAGATACAGAAAGAGACTTTTTCATCCCATCTCAACCAGCAGCCAACCTTTCTTCTAGGTCAGAGTACAGCCAAAATAGATTTGATGATAATCAGCCCTAATTATCTCAACTCTATTGCAGAACTAAGGCATGAACAGAGTTTTCTAGAGATCTAAGTGCCCACCATAGTAGTTTTGGGTGGATACCAAAAGGAAGTAAAAATGGGGTTGCAGTCTGCAAAACTTGGAGCAACTTTTCCATAGAATACTTCATACAAAAAGGTTTCTTATTCCATTTTCCCAGCTAGAATGAAGCTTTACTTTGAAACGTGTATGTATTTTCAGTGTTGCAGTTGGGTTTTCCTTTCTCTCCTTACTATTATTTTAGTGTCAGTGAACAGGGTATTGCATTAGTGTGGGTGTGACAGTTTAGATTGTGTTTATAAAGGAGGCAGTCTGTTTAATGATATAGCCACTGTCACAAGCACAAAAGCATAAATACAGGAGCCTGGCTAAGAATTTCTGAACTCAGCAGATTGTAAGAGTTACTGATACTCCTTTGGCTTTTGACTGATTCTTAGAAAATTTACAGAACCCTACCATGAAACATGATTAAATAAAAACAGACTTCCAGGAGCTACTATTTATGTGGTACACTCAGCATGATCAGATCAGAGTGCAAACAGCTCTATGCCATATCCATGAATGCAGCAGATCTCTCCTTGGCAGAAGGTAAATGTGGTGGCCATGAGGACAGGAAGGGATGGCAATGAGAAAGGCAAAGGGGAAGCCCTACTAAAGGACTCTTGCCCTTGGAGTTGCATGCAGCGCAAAGCCCCTTCTCAATTTTTCCTGTCTGGGTTACACAGAGGAGGCTTTGTGTAGAGCATTTCTTAATGCACCCAATCAGAAATATGAGGGAAGTTGCTTCTCTTGATGAGACACTAGAGGAAGAAAGCAGGAGACAATGACAAGGGAGGAAATAAAGGAGGGATAGCTGAATAAGGTAGACAGCTAAGTCTAGTTTGATCCCAGTGTTGTACCAGTCTCATCAGTGCCGTGTCTGGGTCTCACAGCCTCTGGTGTTCTATGATGGATCCTCATTTATGCCAAGAGCTGACCACCTGGCAGCCAAACCCTGCACAAGATATGAAGAGCCTGGAAATGCAGGACTTCTGTTCCTGGATCTGCTCCTCTGATGAAGAGGTGCAAGTGTCTGTGTAGATACTTGACCACCGTAAATACCATTGTTTCCTCTTCCTGGAGGTCACCCAGAGAACCCTCATGGAACATGGTGTGACAACTACTGACATGTGGGGTTATCATAGGTTTTATGCCACAAACAATACATTTAAAGTATGTGTAAAAGACTTACTTCTCAAGGACCTAAAAACACTTCTTTGGGAAGAATCAGAAAAAATAATTATTTTTGAATTGAAATTCAGGTACACACTCATTTATGAACACTGAACCCAAAAGAGCTGAGGTCTCCCCAATTTTGGAGCTCATGTAGAAAGTTTTCCTCAGTCTCCTTGGATGGAAAACTTAAACTGCCCCCCTGTTTAGTGCTTCCTGCAGTTTATGACTCTCAATTCAGGCTCTAACTCACCAGTAGGGGAATAGGGATATTCTGGTATATATAGGTCTTTCTGGGCAAACCAGTGAAGCAAGTCTCACAGCTGTTCTTTTAAGAACCCAAGTTCCCCTAACCTGGGTTCTAAGCCTGCACCAGCCAAATGGCACTTGTATAGAACCTCTTCCCAAACCAGCGCTCTTGGGCAATCTTTCTTCTGAAACATTATGTGTTTCCAGTAGGGAGGAAAAGAAGAAATGAAGTAACTTTTTGTCCAGGAATACTCCTTTGTAAAGGTTGATTTCAGGGCTAGCAAAGATGTCTTCATGGAAGGCAGTTATTTGTGAAAGCCGAGGTGATGGGGTTTGAAATTGACGAGGGGATGAGGACTTAGCTTTTCTTTTGAAGGTGACTTTCTGCCCATGGATCTTCCATTTCCATTAATCAGAAGTATTCCTTAAAAAAAGAAAAAAAAAAAGGCTGGAGAGAAAAGAAAAAAACAAACCAACCTCCTGTTCCATGCCCCAGGCAATCTTCTTGTGTAAAGCAATCTGTGGCAGCTAGTCAGCTGTCCTGGCAGGAGTTTTCCCCTTCAACTCTGGCTGGGCGCTTCTTAGAATCTCTTAAAGAAACATCCTGCAGAGCTCCCACTTAGGCCTGCTCTTTCTCTCCTGATGTCTCTCTGTGGCATCTTTTCAGATGCTTTTTTAGAGGATCATTTTGGATGGGGAAAGTATAGTCCTGGGCTTATGATGATGAGGGATTTCCTGTCAGTCTGGAGAAGCTAGAACATGTATAAGTGCTCCTGGGTATGGGGAAAGGAGGCAAAGACGCTGCCCACCAGTTTTCCAAGTGCTGTGTGCACCCTTATCCCCAGAATGATCCTTTGCTCTTCTACCATAGCACACATCTGAAAATCTCAGGGCCCTTGTAACCGTTAGGCATTTACAGGGACTGAAATGTAATGAAGGAATTGTTCTTCCTATTTCTGGAGGTAAACTAAATATGAAAAGGAAATTAGCATTAGAATAAATCCTGACTCAGTTTTTTTTAAGTTCCATCTTTAAATCAAACTGTATTTCTCCCAAAATTAAAAATAAAAGTTATGGCCACTTAACAAAAAAGAATTCACACGAAATGTTGTACTGTGTATAATTTGCAATTGTTACACATAGTCAATGCAGTACCTTTGTTAGCTTAGTGTTTTTCGATTCTTAAAACGAGGTATGTTGAAAGAAAGGTTACATTTATCTTTCTCTCATGCATATAAATTTAGTGCAAGCCCCTGTTTTAAGGAGCTTTATGTGGTAGAATTGACATTGCTTAATAAACAATGGGAAAAGTTAAGCATAACCTAGAAGTCATTTAAAACTGTGAGTCACTTTCCTGACAAGCCAATAGGGTAAGAGAACCAAGGTTGCAAAATAATTACTAGCCCAGCCTGAGGGACCATGGAAATATATTACAGGTATCAGTTAAGAAAACAAAGCAGTGGTGTTTTACCACTCTGCAGAGAACAAGCTAAGGTTGCTAACCAAACAAAATAACTTTACACTGACAATGCCAATTTTTACATTTCTTTCAGAACAAGGGACACTCAAACTACCAGAGGTAAGATTAACATTTTAAATATTTTTTATAACCTTTGCATTTCAAGTTGTTTGCTAGCTTAACCAGGCTTGAGCTTTTACACTGTTAAATGCGCCTTTTAAAATAAATAGAAATAAACAGAAACAGAGGGAACAACCAAGTGATTGTGAACAAAATGCAGAAGTTAAATCCAAGGAATTTTCAGTCACTGTCTGAAGTTCTTAGGTAGAGAAAAAATGTGAATATTTAATCAAAGACTGTGTATGAAATGGGACTGTAAGTACAGAGGGAAGGGTGGCCCTTATCGCCTGAAGTTGGTACATGTGTCCCCTGTCATGAAATGTTGTGTCACTGCCCGACATTTGCCGAATTACTGAAATTTCGTAGAATTACTGCAGATTCTAACATTGTGCATCTAAGATTGTGGTTCCATGTTTCTAGTACTTTTCCATTAGAGCAGAAAGATGATGATTATCACGTCCTATTGATCAAATCAAGATCTGGTAACATTTCCTTTTGGTTTAACACAGAGTCTCCTAATGGCTTAGAAGTATGTAATCCATGTTACCTCTCAGAATAAAGTTACTTAAAAAATACAAAAAAAAAAAGTTATTTAAAAAAAATACAAAAAGATGATGGGATATGTAGGAAGCAAATAGCAAGTTGCGTATCATTAAATACTTTCCTGTTGAAAATACTGTCAATTGTGTTGTTCGATGTTGCTTATGTAGAGTTCCCCAAAGTTATAAAATTTCAGACAGAAAAGATTTTACTGGTTCCCAAACAATCATTGCCTTGGCCTTCAACCAAAAATAACAGATTTCTTACCTGACTGCCTCCCTGCCCCTGCCCCCGCCCTGGCAAATGCCCATAGTGAAACATTTTTTTAAATCATAGAAAAATAAGATACAAACTATGTGTGATTAGTTATATGAATCAAAAGTACAGTAATTTGAGAATTTCAAAATAACAATGACGAAAATTATGATTTGTAAATTAACATCTAACAATTAAAACCTCTCTTTAAAAGTGGTATTAGTATGTTTCTAATCTAACATCTAGAAAAATAATAAAAAGTACAGCAAAATATAAGAGGTGCTTGTCTCTACTTTCTGCATAAGTACATAATTTGAACATACAGGATATCAAGAGTGTGATATAAAGAGGCTCATATGTACCTAATCAGTGCATCTGTTGACTATATTTTAGAACCTAAAGTCTAGACCAAAGAATGCATAACAAGGTGGTTTTTTTTTTTAATAGGCCTTGTGAGTTTTTTTAGAACTAAAATAAATTAACCAAAGAGTTCCTTTAGTGTTTCATTGACAGGTAAGATTTTTCATTAGGGCTATCAGGATTCTTCCAGCAGTGCCAAGGATCTTACAAAGCAGCCTTTTTTCACTTTCTCATGCTATTATTATATTATTGAGACAGAAACTTTGTAGAGTTCTGAACTTTAACTCAGTGTTACTTAACACTTATCCTTTTAGATATATGTATTATTTTTCCCAAGGAAGATGGTTTCATTTTATTTTAATTAAGTCATGTGAAATGGGTGTGCTTACAGAAAGAAAATATGCTAATAAGAAGTGGGTAATAATTTTCATGTGATACTAAATAATTCTCACAGGCAATTTTATACTTTTTAAATTACACGTAAGCCTATGACGCAAGGAATTAATTTTCACATTGATTTTTTAAAATATATGATATCAGTTTTTTAGTGACTTGTTTCACTCATCAATGTAATTTTTATTTACTGTGTCACTGTACTAAAAATCTCTATTTTGTGTGGATGGAGGATTATCGTAAGCTCTGAGGCTAGTCAATCCGTTTGGAAACTTGAGTTTGTTTGAAGGGAGCAGTATAACAAACTAATATTAAGAAGCAGCTCTCACCCCATACCAGGTGTGTTCACTCTCCAAGGCAGATGATTGTATTCTGCTCAGGAATCTTCTCATAAGTAAATAATGAAGCACTTCCGTAATTTGTAAGCTCTGTGATTTTTATTTTTTCTCCTCTCTTGAAGACCTTCTTTCCCTCCATGTACCAGTTTATAGGCCTTCTCTGCTTGCCTTTCAATAGTTACGATTGTGAATTTTTTATTTTTAATTTTGCACTTTATTTGAAAGGTATGTCAGTTTTCACTAGTCACAGGATCTGTGGGGCATCCATAACCCTACCTGGGCTGTTCATCTCACATCCCATTCTGGAGTGAACCTTCGGCAAGCTCCTCTGGCTCCAAGAAGCAAGTTTATCATTGCATACATATTTAGTTACTTTAAATCCATTTTTAAGAGGTAAAGAAAGATAAGGTAATAGGTAATGAGGCAAGAAATAACTGCCAAGTGCTTACAGAGTTGAGTTTGTTTGATCCCTCCCCACACAAACACAGTTAGGTAAATCAAAGGAAACTGAGAAGGTCCTGGAGACTGATTCTCATGGTGTGTGAGGCTGTAACTGAGAGCTCCAGGAGTGGCTGCTAGATATGCCCTCTCCTCCTTTCCATTCTTTTCCTGCTGGGGACGAGGGCCTGTCCAGCTCTGTCCTAGACTTTTGAGAATATAGATTGGGGAGGGGAATTATAGGCACAGAGATGACAGAATGACAAATGAAATTTGCACTTTAAAATTGTTCAAAATATGATCTGTTAAACATCTCCAGGTTTTCAATATAAAATACTTTTTAGGTTCTTTTACAGTATAAAAAAAATCTCAGCCTCTCCAATTGCATTTGGTTTAGGGAGCTGAAAATTCCTCCTATGTTTATTTTTTAAATACACCAGATCATAGTTTATTCCACTGCACACCCTTCCTGTAGAAAGGTTTCTGTTTTCAGAGTGACTGATTTTCAGTGGATTTTCAGGAGGAAGAACCTAAAGTGTAAGTAGTAAGACACCAACAGAGTAGAATTACTTTGTGTGAATTTAAACATTTAAAATAACAAAAAGCTAATAACCTATCACTTAATAATCCTTACCATGTGGCTGTAACTGTTCCAAGCATTTAAGGTAAATTAACTCATTTAATTCTCACCACAAAACCTATGAAATAGGTGCTTAGTATTGTCTCCATTTTATAGATGAGAAAACAGACACAGAGATATAAACTTAACTGTTTGTGTTCAAACTGAATTTGAACTTAGTGAATATTATTCCAGAATCCGTTCTCTTAATACTTGCAATGTGTAGCCTATTTTAATTCTAAATTCAAAGTATAAGAATACAGAGTTGCTCTTGAAGTCAGGGTCCCCTTTTTACATTTTAAGTTTATAGTTCCTACATGGGACTAATTTAGGGATTCTAGGAATCAAACCAAAGAGTTAAATCACTTTTTTGCGTTCCTAGTACTTTGATAGTAGAAGGTATAAGATCAGAAGAAAGACAGCTTCTATAGTGCATTAAGAAGATGATGGGATATGTAGGAAGTAAATAGCAAGTTGCCTGTCATTAAATGATTTCCTGTTGAAAATACTGTCAGTTTTGTGTTGTTCGATGTTGTATATACAGAATTATATAGAGTTCCTCTAAATTATAAAATTTCAGTTTTCTTTAAATTAGTGTTCTTTCATATTATCAGACATGAGTCTATAACTCATCATGCTTCCAATTTTTGTGCCTTGGCTACCAACAAATCTAGAGCAAAATTTTCCTTTCACTCACAATGACTCTTGTTATAGCTTTTCTAGTGCAGCTATCCATCTTGCTCAACATAGCTTCAATGCTGATTTTAATGATCCTAGCAGTCTTTTACAAATCCATGTTGAAAGTAGTTGGGGTAAAAACAAAAATCACATTTTAAAAATTTCTCCAATTTGCTTTCACCTGAGAATCCTGCGAGTCTGCTGGATATGACTTTGAGGCCCTTAGGAAGGCTGGAAAAAAAAAAAAAATTTCATCCATTTAACTTGTGAATGAAAACAACAGAAAGAACCCTGAGAGAAATCCATGGCTAATGTATGCTTAGCACAGCCAAGTGTGCTCTGAATGAAACCAAGTCATTTGTGAATCTGTGTGAATGAAACACACAGATACAAACCCCAACACATACAAAAAGAAAATATTGCTTTTATGAAAATCTAGATTGTATGATAGTCATAGACTAAGCATTTCATCCAGTTGCATAATAAAGAAGTGAAATCAAGCCCTTCTTAATTAGTGAGATTGCTGTAGTTATTAGGTGGGAATGAGTTTAATGCTTAAGAAATAAAATATGTAACCATGCATTTTCATAGATTTAAAATTCTTGTTTTGTATCTCATCTGTAATTTTTGTAATGCAAAGTTGTTTTCTTACAGATTTATTTTCTATAATAAGAATTTATTTTTATGATTCACAAACTACATGTCTGTTTTGTTTTTTAAAGTGCTCAGATACAACTGGTCTATAATTAAAACACTTTTCTCATTTAAGTGTTAGCTAAAATCAGAGCTTCAGATCTTTGTTTTGAGGTTGTATACCTTCTTCAGTCTGGTCTGTGAGGCCCCATAAATAGCTGAATTAGAGTTTTAGGAGATCAGTTTAAAGCTATTGCTCATATGTCTTGGCTGGGAACATATTCTAACCAAGGTGGCTGCTGGGCTTTGTTCTCTCCATCGTCACTATGACCTAAAAAATTTAGTCCCAATATTTGGAGTTGGCAACCAAAAAGAATTTTTTTTTTCTTACTGTTATAAGGTACCAACGACTTATCAAGTGCAATGATATACAAGTGGAAGACTTACTAGAAAAACAAAAAGGTTCAATTATAAAAATAAACTTTAAAATCATACTGGAATCAAATTTAGTCATGCTTTTAATTGGAAAATGTGCAACATTCATTTGCTTTCCAAAGCGCCAATAGCAATATAATTTAATAGTGCAAAATTACCAACACATACTTGTTTTGCTTTTCTGCACAGAAACGGACCAATGGACTGCGAAGAACTCCCAAACAGGTGGATCCAGGTGTGTTTCTGATTAAACCTCCCATAATCATGGCTTCAGCTAAGTGCTTATGAAAGTATATGGGAATTGCTGTGGAAAGTCAGGCATATTGTTGGCCTTTGTTCCTCATAATTTGATGTATAATGTGTGACCAGGAGGTCATGGTCTAACATGTAAATCATTCACAGGATGAGTAACTACTAGCAACCACCAGCCTTGCACTCTTTCCACAGTCAGCAGTTGAGCTGGTTATTTGCTTACTGAACAGCCTCAGGGTGCCTGGTTAATGCTCACATATCCAGCACCCTCCCTGTGTTCCTTTGTAAATCCAATAAGAAAACCAACCAGCTAGCTGGCACTTAAAAAATTACCGTTTTCTAAGTAAGTAGGGGAAAGGATAAACCAGGCAACTGGTACCCACCCCCCATTGAAGAAAATTGTTTAATTCTATATCTATACTATTTTATAATAGCAGCATTTTTGGGGGGACTTTGTGACAAGTTTCCTCTCGAGACCAATTATTTGTCTGCAGAAAACGTTCAGTTGTTTTCTATTTAGCATTGTGAGATTTGCCCTGTCATTATGTTAGCATAATTATTTTTCATCTATTATGCAATGCCTTCCTTCCACAGTTTAATTACCAAAGACTTTTTATGTATGTGATCCTTTTGTTGTGAGTAAAAGGTATTCACAGTTAAAGGATTCCAAATACACAAACTTGGTAATACACCAAGGGAAACATGAAAAATAGAGTAGCTTTGCTGGAAAATAACCTGGACTATGTGTTTCACTTTGTTTTCCCATCATAAGTGGTATTCAGCTAGTTGTAAAGTTTAGTTTTCAAAGCATTATAGTTTATAACTGAAACCACACCCATGGTAGCCTTGCCAGTTTATGAGCTGTTTAAGATTTATAGGAGCTTTGTTGCCTCCGGCTAGAAATTGCCTCACTTGTGTCCTGAGACTAATTTAAATCTTTTAACTACAGAACATATTTGAAGCCATTAAAAAAACAAGAGTTCTGGTTTACTTTTTAATAGTTCTAACTTTCCCAAGACAATATCCTTTGCAGAGGACTCCCTGCAATATTTAGAAGTGACTTTCTCTATTATATTTAGTAGGGGTATATGACTGTGAACATATCTTTGTCTTATTTTGTGTGAATTATAGTGTTGCTATTTCAGAAAAATCACTTAACCTTTATAAATTTTATTTTTTAAATGTATTTTTTCTTTCTTCTCCCCTCAGGGAAATGCATTTTTATATTTGTAGTGTGTCAATAGGAACATATTTGACTCAACAATTTCTAGAATCCTTTACATTATTTAGATTAGTAAATTCACAGATTATAAATATGGCAAAGTAGAACAACAATAAAACAAATTTATACTCCTTTATCCTAAAGGTGATGGCTTTGCATGGGTACAGTTTTGTTGTTGTTGTTGTTGTTGTTGTTTTGTTTTGTTTTTCTATTTGTCCAAAGAATTTAGAACTTCATGAAGAATAAACTTACAGGAGAAATGCTGTTGTATGTTATGTTTGTAAGAACATAGGTGGCCGGACGCAGTGGCTCACACCTGTAATCCCAGCACTTTGGGAGGCTGAGGTGGGTGGATCATGAAGTCAGGAGATCAAGACCATTCTGGCTAACACGGAAACCCCGTCTCTACTAAAAAAAAAAAAATTAGCCGGGCATGGTGGCAGACATCTGTAGTTCCAGCTGTATGGGAGGCTGAGGCAGGAGAATGGCGAGAACCCAGGAGGCGGGGCTTGTGGTGAGCTGAGATCCCGCCACTACACTCCAGCCTGGGCGACAGAGCGAGACTCCATCTCAAAAAAAAAAAAAAAAAAAAAAAAGATTATAGGTAATAGTTTTCCATTAGGTATGATAAATGTATGTGAGTGTATTTTTCCTTTTTCCATATTTTTGGAAATAAAGCAAACACTTGATGATCTTGCCTGTTGAAGCTGCTGATATAGTAAGGCTATTTCTTCCCACAGCTGTATTTTGATTTAGGCTTGACTTATGTATTTAAAGTTGCTTGACTTTTGCATCTTTGCCTCTTTCTGCTGGTTAGTTGCAAAGCTTCTTTGTTCAAAGTTAACCCTTGCTTGATGACCAGCGTGCCTTGATCCTTATGTGGCTATTGTTTAGAGATTTTCAGACAAAATATTTAAACAAGGGATCAGTAAAGTTGAGTCTGCATAGACAAACTGCTTCCACGATGCATTATTTGCTGTTAGTATTTCTACCATGGAAGTTCATTTGATTTTTTTTATCCCATAGTTAATTTACTTAACATCTCCAAGTGCCAATACATGACTTTGTAGGGCCTCACTTAAAGTGGCTTATAAAAGCAACTGATTAAAGAGTTTAGGAGGCCAGGTGTAACCACCTCACCAGGTCCAAATTTCAGAGCCATGTTCAAAGGTATATTATATATATTCTCCATAGCCCTTTTGCATTGGAAGGGAACTTAATGCATAGTCTAATGGGTAGTAGGTGCTTAATAAATGCTACATGAATAAGTGATGATACAGTTTTTTATGTATTCATTGGCATTCTTTCTTTTTAAATTACTCCTGCTGATGCACTAATGAAACACGGCATAGTCTAGTGGTGGGAAGCATGGCTCTGAGCCATGTTGCCTGGGCTTGGGACTGGCCTTATCTGTTTCCTTGCTGTTTGAACTTCAGCAGTTTGCCTCCTCTCTCTGTGCCATAGTTTCCTCATTTGTAAAAGGAAATTAATAAGAGGACCTACCTTACAACGTTGTTGTGAGCATTACGTGAGCTAATATATGTAGGCCAGGCATGGTGGCTCATTCCTGTAATCCTAGCACTTTGGGAGGCCAAGTGGGAGGATCACTTGAAGCCAGGAGCTTGGGACTCTGGTGAGCTGTGATGGCACCACTACATTCCAGCCTGAGTGACAGAGCAAGACCTTATCTGAAGAAACAGAAGAGCATGTAAAGTACTTTCAAAGGTGCCCAGTATATAGTAAATGCTAAGTATAGCAATTCCTATATTAACTAGTTTATGTTAGAGCATGTTCTTTAATATTGGACATTTTGTCATGTGAAGGAGAAGGATATTAAACAGACCCTGAATTTTGTGATGAATTTCTGTTGAAACAAAAAACTATATACACAGTCATTTTCAGATTTGTTGTTATTCCCAATGGCGTTCATGATCTTTTGCTTATGTTTACCAGTAAACATAGTCAATTGTGATAGTTGAGAGTTTTTTTGGGGGGAAATTATTACTGTTTGTTATTGCAATAAAGAAACAAAGAAAAACTCCCAGTATTGAAATCATATATTGTGGGGTTTGTTCAAATCCAAGAAAGAGGTGAACTATAGGTTTGCATTGTAGCTCGTTAGCACATTTAAATCACTCACTCCTTATTAATAATTGTGATTAATCTTTGTAGACAATATTTGCAAATGGCTTTGCTCCTTATTTTTTCGTGTCTTCTAATGTGTGCTAATAAATGTATCAACTTATAATCTTGACTTCTTTTACAGATATAGTAATGAATTAGATGCAAATTCTGGTAGCTCTTTTGGATTTCTTAAATATAGCAGGGAATTTTCATCAGTTTGTACTTTTCTTCCTAAGACAGATGTTGGTATCAAGAAAAAAACGCTTGTAACAGACATATCAATTATTTCAGGAACACAGAGGTGCTAGGCCTTTTTCAAGAACATGAGATCATAAATCTCAAGAAAATCTGAGCACTGATGTAATATTTTTCACCTAAAGTGGCACTCAAGGGCAAAGTTACTAATTAAATTTTAATTCTGAGCTTTAAAAACTTCCTTTTGTCTCAGTGCAGGAGACACTAGATTAATTTCAGTTTGCGTGTGGCAAATCTGTATACCAGGGCATGTATTGTTTTCACTGGGTCTGTGTTTTTAGGTTATTGCAAAATTGTCTTATATTTGTGGAACTCATAGCATCCTGCATTTAAGCCTGCAGTCACTAGCTTTTAAACACTTCAGGCCATCATTCTGTGTTGTGCTGCCTAAAGATTATGTGGAGTAGATGGGAAATGTTTAAATAGCTTACACCCTTTCTGATCTTAAGTTACTCTTGTGCTTTGTGATAACCTTGAGTAATAAATGAATAGATAATGGTCAAATTGATAAGAGTCCTTTCTGACAACTCTTGTTTCTCAGATGCTCATTGTTAAACTCTTGATTACAAAGAGATGCATGTGGCTTAGAAAAACTGTCTTTTCTTATTCACCAAGGAGATGTCTTACTGTTTCGTAGCAGAGACATGTTCAAAGATGGTCACTTCCTCTTTCAGGTGGATAGGATTGACATATAACGCCATTCTTATTTGTTCTTGTGTGAAGAAAGCATCTAAGAAATCTTTCTTTCATTACCAATTTCATTTCTTAATGTGGCATTAAGGACAGGATTGTCATTAATTATAAAACATGGCCCCTTTCCACGAAGAATTTATATTCTTCCTAGGAAAGGAATAGATACAGACACAAAGTTCTGATTGCATAAATGCATGTCTATAAATGTACATATAATTTTTTTAATGTTATATACTATTTTTATGCAGATTTATTACTGTATAGCAGTGTCTTAAAATAGTTTGAGTAGTTTGATAAACATATAAAAAGATCTAGGATTACACAATACATACAAGAAAGCAAAACAAATTGGGAAAGATAAATGTCTCAAATTGCTTTTAAGCTGGGTTACATATGAATGTTTTCCTTTATATAAATAAATTTTTTATACTGGTTTATTGTATTGAATTACAATTTAATACCATTGTTTTTGGTGTTTTAATTTCAAAGGATTGTGAAATTTATTCCAAGTGTAAACAAAATTGTTGCTTTCTTTTAGATTTGCTTTTAAATGTAATATCAATATGCTCAATAGAGAAATTTTATATTTTTGTTTCCAAATAGAAAACATTGAGAAAAATAGCAACACAGTGTTTTTAAATGCACTTATCTAAAAATACATTTCATCTCTTTTCTTTTTTATGAGGGAGACAAATGCATATGCCTGAAGGTTTTAGTACATGAGCTTTTGTCTATAATAAATAACAAAGTTTCTATAGATTAGAATATTTCCATATTAATCAGTCAAACCTGCTTCTCTCTTTTCTATCACCTCCAAAACTAATTTCTCATCAAATATAAATCCTAAGCTAAATATTGGGAGCATCATTGTAAATGTGTAAAAATATATTTCACATTGAAAGAAATGAACTTGAAAAAACTGGGACAGTAAACCCAGTGATTAAGATTCATTGCAGAGAAATGAGAAATCCAAGCTGTGAACAAATGCTGAGGAGCATGCTCTGGTTTTTAAAACAGCTGACTTATTTTCAAGCTTCTATTAAACCATGGACAATAAGACTAGTTTGCACTAGGACAGTTGATCTTCTTGTAGTTATTTTCAGGATACCTTTCTGATTCGCTTTACCGCGATAACAGATTTCTGAAATGAGCACCACAGCCCCTTGCTCACATCTTTCTTGGTTGGAGGAGGGTTTATTTCTCCCCTTCAGGGCTCATTCTGAGTTCACAAAGGATCACTACTGCTGTTGTCTGGCAGGTCTGTGCATGCCTTGCCAAGCCGACTTTTATACTGGTCAGGCACCTTCAGAATCAGAACAAAGGTGAGGTGAATATCTGGAGATGTGCATGGGGGTGCTTTTAGATGGAAAATACACATCAGTAATATGACTACTGAAATAATAGAATGTTTGAATTATATTTAGAACCTACTCTGGGCCATTTATGCACTTTTAACAATTTATATTATTGTAGTAGTTATGTTTTAGAAGATAAAGTGTGTATCTATTAAATATTTAGAAGAAAATCCTGAAAAAGAAGTAATGAACCTAGTGAATTACTTCAAACATTTATCACAATAAACTGTTCCCTACTTACAACATCAGATATGGAGTGGACTTCCTTTGCCATAGGTATGGTTATGCTGGTTAAATACCATTCCATTTCAGGAAAGGGAGGATATGCCATGTAATGCAAAGTAGATAAAGAAAATTCAGTAATTTCTTACGGGCCAGCAACCTCTGAGAGGCAGATAATTTTGTTTCAGCACTTAGGTCTGAAGTAACTTAAATGAAAGGAACTAACTGGGTCAAAACATATTGACTTTCTATAAAAATATTTGATGCAAATGATATCCAATTGATTTCAGGAGAGGACATTGATAAAGTAATTCTTAATCTAATTTATCATCTTATTTATACTACAGTTCTGTGTACAAATAGCAAGATTATTATCAAATTAATTAGAACCCTGGAGTGCTATTTGTGCAATTTCTGTCAAAATGACTCATATTGGCAATTAGTTATCTTTCAGTTTATTCAAATCAAGTTGATTTCTAAATTTTTAATTTGAATGAAAATAAAAACTTAGGTTCTTATAATTGTTTTTATGGATCATTTTTCTTCTGAGACTCATTCATTTTCTTCTGTATAGGTGTTAGAAATATGTGGAAGTTCCTCTGCCTTTGAGGAGCTTGGAATTTTGCTGGAGAGTTAAAACATACAAACATAGCATGTCAAAGTAATATTGTATAGTACGTGATGAACTACCAAAGTGTGTCGTATAGGTTATGAATGATCTGGTTGACTGTGAAGGCAGATGAGGGAGAATTTTTTGCAAACTGAAGGACACAGGACAAGGAAACAAAATATCTAAAACAGACATCAGTAAAGGTAAATTTGCTAGAACTACATATGTTTGAATGAAGTTATCAGTCTGTTCGTAGGTTTGGATCTGTTCAATTATATACCAACCAATATGCTTTTGATTACCAAGTGACAAAAACCCATTTCAAACTAGCTTAGGAAAAAAAAAAATTGAGAGTTTCCTGACTTAGGTAACTGGGAATTCCAAAGCATTTTGACTTCAGGCAGAGATGGATCCAGGGACTCCAGCTGATATCATTAGGGTTCAATTTCTTTTTGTGTCTCAGTTCTCCTTTCTCCTCTGTTGGCTTCTTGTCAACATGCACCTCACAGAGATTTTTCTCATGTGGAGGCAAAGTTGTCAGTTAGCAACTTTCGTGTACGTTGTCCCCACAGCTGGTTAATTCAGAGAAAATAAAACACCTTTCTCTCAGTAAATCCAGCAGAATCCCAAGGAAGGCTTTAATTGGCCTGGCCTAGACCATGTGCTCTTCTCTGAAGCAATCACTGCAGCCAGGGTGCTCTGTTGATTGGCTATCCTGGCTTGTGTGCTCACTTCTGAGATGGGAAGTGGGACTGAACTAGCTTGTCCACATGGAATTTGTTTTCTGTAATTCTGTTTACAAATGAATAGGAGAGGGGAAAGAGAAGCTTGGTTTTCTCAGATTATAATGTACATCTATTACTGTGTGCAACAAGTTTCAGACAGTTTTCATCCTTGGGCATACTGTGGCTAGGTTTTCCACCTCTCCTACCTTGTCCTTTTTCCATGATGTAGGATCCTCTGATAGTTCTCTGGTATCCAAAATGGTTGATCTGGAGAAGTGAACCTAAAATAGGAACTGGAGATTCCGAACAAAGGTTTATTCCAACTGGAAGCTTTTAGTTTGCAGTGATAAAAGAAAACAATAATTTTCTTGCCACGTATTTGATCTTCTTGTAGCCCTGTCATGGTACCTCACTGTTTTTAGACAGTGATCATCCTTTTTTTCTACTGTTGTCTACTCACATGTTAGTATAGATCGGTTTATCTGATTAGAGAACCGAGGAAGCAGAACCTAACACAGCATGTTTTGTGGGGACAGAATTGAAGAAAGGTGCCATCCTTAAAGGAAAGGTCAGGGTAAGAATGTGGGAGAGCCAGATAATACAGCTCTTAAGGCATTAAATTTAGGTCACAGCCTGCTTCACAGCAATAAAGGAGTAATGAGGAAAGAAAGAGAAGGAAAGATCTTTTTAAATTTTATCTGTATTAAACATAAAACATATTCATGCATAACAGCACTTTTAATCTCCAGCGGTAGCCCTGCGTGGTAGTATAGACTGAGGGTTCTGCAGTGGCACAGATCTGGATTTGTGTCCTGCCCCTGTACTAACTAGTTATGTAATCTTAGGCAAATAAACCTGCTTATCATCTCTAAAATGGAAGTAATAGTAGCAGCCATCTCCTAGTATTATTATGAAGATTTAATGAGATAATAAAGTATCAACCAAGTTTAGCACATACTAAGTGCTCTGAAAATTATGATGATGGTAGTGATTATTGATACATATAGATACCTGTATTTTCTATTACTATGTAACAATTTACCATGGATTTAGCAGCTTAAAACAACACACATATGTTATCTCAGTTTCTGTGAATCAGGAATCGAGGCATGTTTTAGTTGGGTTCTGTGCTTCAGTGTTTCTTACAGTACTTCACTTAAGATGTCGGCCAGGGCTGGATCTCATCTGAAGGCTCAACTGGAGACAGGTTCACTTCCAAACTCACTTACACTGCTTTTGGCAGGATTCCATTCCTTTTGGACTGTTGAATTGAGGGCCTTATGACCTAGAACACTTGGCCAGAAGCTGTCCTCAGTTCTGTACTACATGGACCTAATCACCATGGATGCTTGCTTCATCAGAATATGTACACCAAGAAGGTGATAGGGTTTCCTTGCAAGATGGACATTAAAATGTTGTATAATATAATCACATAAGTGACATCCCATCACCTTTGCCATATTCTTTTAGCTACCCACATTCAGGGAAGGGATTAAGTATGTTAATACCAGGAGGCGAGGATCATTGGGGTTTTTCAGCAGAGGGAACCAAAGTTCTGAGAGGTTAAGTACTTCAACCAAGGTCACATAGCACTCTGGGTGCCAACTTAATTGCAGCATATTTGGCTTTAGAGACCTTATCCTTCTAGACACCTTCTGTATATTTTATTTATGTCAAGCTTTGGACAGAGAAAAGCTTATTTCCTATGGTCTAGCTACAGTTCTGTGCAAATTAGCAGTGGGATCTGGTCTGATTTTCAGAGTTCATTAGTGACTGCTGTTACCAAGCAGATTTATGGGTGATTTTATTTTATGCATTGTTAATTTTGAAAATGTTAATCTGAAATTGCTACAGTACTTCAATTAATTTGGGCGATTAAAACTTAGCACCAGAAGAATCCCTACCAGAAGATAAGGCAGCTAATTAGAGGTTCTGAAACAAGCAACTGTAGACACTGGCACTGAAACACGCCATGTGGATGACACTCAGCAGAACTCACTCTGCTTAACAGTTTGGAAATGGAAAGAATAATTTCTGGCAGTCTAAATATTAAACTTGAATGCAGTTGAATTTTTTAAAAGCTATTTTAAGGAGTTAACTATTTAAATCAATGTATAATTTTTAAATATCATGCAGTTCTGAAAAACTACCTTCAGATTATTTTGCAGTGTTGGGTTTTGGATAACTGCAGTGGTGACAGAAATACAATAGATATTTGTCCTCCATGTATTATTTAAAAATGAGGCAGCATGCACTTTTTAAAAAATAACACTTGAGCTTCTTTGCTAGAGTTTTGCATTTTGAAAAGTTTATTGTAAAATATTCGGGAAGTATAAGGAAGTATAGGAAAAGTTCTCTGGACAAATTACCTATAATCCTCTCACTCAGCTAATCACCCTTTATACTTTTGTTACACACTTTTTTCCTCATATGTTTCTTTTTTATGTGCAGCCACATGTTTATTAAATGCCTGTGTTTCCAGTTTGATATTCTCCTTTTATCACTTAATTTTGTTTAATTGAGCATATTTGTTGATTCATTTATTCTCTCAATTGTTTGGCAAGTATACTGACTTTGTGTTAAGTGTACAAGAATGAACAAGATGCGTTTTCCCTCACACAGCTCCCTATGTCCTGGAGTAAAGGTAATGGTGAAGATTTGAGATCAGGGAGATACAGAGGGAATGCTTGAAAGAGGCATAGACTTTAGATATGTGGGCATCAGGAAATGATGTCTAACCTGGAATCCAGGATATGAGCAGGGATCAACGGCATCTGAATGGAGAGAAGAGGGTTGCAGGCAGAGGGAACAGCTCCAAGAAAGGCCCTGAGTTGGAGAAGGCACAGGATGGTTAGGGTTGGAGCGGGAGAGCCATTCATGAAGAGAATGGAAGGAAAACCAAGGCAGGATCTTGGTTGATACACATCAAGGAATTGGACTTTATTCTGAAGAACAGATTGAGCCTTTGGAAGGGTTTTATCCAGAGGAGCCACATGGGCAGCTAGGACTGGTTGAAAAGATCATCCTAGCCATACTTGAATCTTGAATCATTAAATACTGTTCAGAAAAGAGGAAGTGGGTTTTAGTATAATTTATTGTTGAACATTAGTCTTTCTAAATTTTATTTTTATAAATGCTTTGAGAAACATCTATGCATGAACATACTTTTCCATACGACTGATTATTATTTAACAATGGCGTCATAGAGGTACAATATCTGGGTCAAAGCATATGAACTCCTAGATTTTGGATGTAGATGTTGTCAAGTTTACCTTTTAGAAATATTACATTGAATTATATCCCCACATATTATTTGGGTATGAAAATATGTCTTATTTTATGCCCACCAACCTTGTATTGTTCTTTTCACTATAAGTCATTAGATAGGAAAATAATAATATCTTACTATCATATCATAGTAGTTGATACCATAATATGAACTTCCTTGATTTTTAGTGAGATAGATTATTTTAATATTTTTGGATGTTTGTGTTTTTTGTATGAATTATCTCTTATGCTTCCCCCTTCTTTCTATTCAAGATTTGGTGCTTTTCTAAATTACTTGTAAGAGTATATGTGTGTGTGAGAGAGATATCAATCTTACATTTATTGAAAATATTTTTATGTTTTTTTCTGACTTATTTGTTTCTATATAAAGTTTTAAATTTTCCAGGGGTCAAAGTTACAGACATTTTATTTATGGTCTCTTTTACTGATTTTATGCTTAGAAAGTTTTCCCTCCTCTGACTTCAATTAAGCACCTACTTCTAATTTTATTGTTTACTTTTTGTAGCATCTGGCTGTTTAACTTATTTTTAAGTAATAACTTATTTTACTTATTTAACTTATTTTTGTTTAAGGAATAGATTCTAATTCTGTGACTAATTCCAAATGTACACGAAAATGTTTTTCAGGGTTTATATTACAAGATTTTATGGAATTTAAATTTATCTTTTATCTTTTTTTTTTTTTTTTTTGAGACAGAGTCTTGCTCTGTTGCCCAGGCTGGAGTGCAGTGGCACGATCTTGGCTCCCTGCAACCTCTGCCTCCCAGGTTCAACCAATTATCGTACCTCAGCCACCCAAGTAGCTGGGATTGCAGGCATGTGCCACCATGCCTAGCTAAGTTTTTGCATTCTTAGTAGAGGCAGTATTTCACCATGTTGACCAAGCTGGTCTCAAACTCTTGGCCTCATGTTATCCTCCCACCTTGGCTTTGCAGTGTGCTGGGATTACAGGTGTGAGCCACTGCAGCCAGTCTAAATTTATCTTTTTTGTTGTTGCATAACAACCACAATTATATTGTGTACTTTTTGTTTTGTGCTTTATTATACACATGGCTTGCTAAAATTGTAAGTTATCTTGTGCAAAGCATGTCACAATACATGTTCTATATAGCTACGAAATTACATTTTAAACAAATATAAGTACTTAATATTGAAATAATCAGTTTTTTTGTTTGTTTGTTTGTTTTTTTGTAAAATATGACAAACTAAGCCTAACTTCCCCAAGGATTTTTAGAAGTATGAAGAAAAATATTCTGTGGCTCTGCCTTTTGAGTTCAGAATAGCTCCTCGCATTGATCTTGTGCAAAGCATGTCACAATACATGTTCTGTATAGATAGGAAATTACACTTTAAACAAATATAGGTGCTTAATATTGAAATAATCAGGTTTTTTTTTTGATAAAATATGACAAAGTAAGCCTAACTTCCCCAAGGATTTTTAGAAGTATGAAGAAAAATATTCTGTGGCTCTGCCTTTTGAGTTCAGAGTAGCTCCTCCCATTGTTCTTATTTCCTTTTGTATATATATGTCTCCTTTAATTTTACAAATCTTCCTTATCTTAATTTACTCTGCTGTTCCTGGGAGTGAGACTAGAACTATTATTTTAAAAGAGCTTTAGTTTTAGTAATTTTTCATCACAGTATGAAAATTTCAACTTTTACTTTATTTGAAGTATGCAGTAGATATGTTCTCATTTCAAAAAGTGTGGAGATTCTACACTTTCGAGTTCCAATTTGGGAAGTCTTATATGTCATCATGGAAATATTAGGTGTTTAATAAATAGACTTTCTTGAAGAATTCGGTTGTAAGCAGGTAGAATAATGACTTTGGATTCCTGCCTGTCATGTTGCCCCTTATGATCTGTTCACAGAACATGCTTCTGGATGTCCAGATGTTAACAGTTGTGATTGTAGTTACCTATTATATTAAATGCCCCAACAAAATTGTGTGATGCTTTCAGTTCAGGACAGAGCTTTCCTTCTTGGGAGTACGAATTACTCTTTCAGTTTGTCTAGAGGACATGAACATGATTAGATAAACAAAACATGAAAGTGTACATGTGAAGAATGCTTGTGGGGGGGCGGAGCAAGATGGCCGAATAGGAACAACTCCAGTCTCCAACTCCCAGCGCGAGCGACACAGAAGACCGGTGATTTCTGCATTTTCAACTGAGGTACTGGGGTCATCTCACTAGGGAGTGCCGGACAATCGGTGCTGGTCAGCTGCTGCAGCCTGACCAGCGAGAGCTGAAGCAGGGCGAGGCATCGCCTCACCTGGAAGCGCAAGGGGGAATGGGATCCGTTTTCCTAGCCAGGGGAACTGAGACACACAACACCTGGAAAATCGGGTAACTCCCACCCCAATACTGCGCTGTAAGCATACAGGCATTCCAGGAGAATATATCCCACACCTGGCCGGGAGGGTCCCACGCCCACGAAGCCTCCCTCACTGCTAACACAGCAGTCTGCCGCGATCTATCCGCAAGGCAGCAGCGAGGCTGGGGGAGGGGCGCCCGCCATTGCTGAGGCTTAAGTAGGTAAACAAAGCCGCTGGGAAGCTCGAACTGGGTGGAGCTCACAGCAGCTCAAGGAAGCCTGCCTGTCTCTGTAGTCTCCACCTCTGGGGACAGCGCACAGCTGAAGACCAATAGGGGAAGTAGCGGGAGCCGGTGCAGACGCGAACGACTCTGTCTGACAGCTTTGGGGAGAGCCGCGGATCTCCCAACGCGGAGGTTGAGATCTGAGAACGGACAGACTGCCTGCTCAGGTGTGTCCCTGACCCCTGAGTAGCCTAGCTGGGAGAAATCCCCCACTAGGGGCAGTCTGACACCCCACACCTCACAGGGTGGAGTACACCCCTGAGAGGACACTTCCAAAGGAAGAATCAGACAGGTACACTCGCTGTTCAGCAATATTCTATCTTCGGCAACCTCTGCTGCTGATACCCAGGCAAACAGGGTCTGGAGTGGACCTCAAGCAATCTCCAACAGACCAACAGAGAGTCCTTCTGACTGTCAGAAGGAAAACTATCAAACAGGAAGGACACCTATACCAAAACCCCATCAGTTCGTCACCACCATCAAAGACCAGAGACAGATAAAACCACAAAGATGGGGAAGAAGCAGGGCAGAAAAGCTGGAAATTCAAAAAATAAGAGCGCATCTCCCCCTGCAAAGGAGCGCAGCCCATCACCAGCAACGGATCAAAGCTGGTCAGAGAATGACTTGGACGAGAGGAGAGAAGAAGGCTTCAGTCCATCAAACTTATCAGAGCTAAAGGAGGAATTACGTACCCAGCGCAAAGAAACTAAAAATCTTGAGAAAAGAGTGGAAGAATTGACAGCTAGACTCATTAATGCAGAGAAGATCATAAACGAAATGACAGAGATGAAAACCATGACACGAGAAATACGTGACAAATGCACAAGCTTCAGTAACCGACTCGATCAACTGGAAGAAAGAGTATCAGCGATTGAAGATCAAATGAATGAAATGAAGCGAGAAGAGAAACCAAAAGAAAAAAGAAGAAAAAGAAATGAGCAAAGCCTGCAAGAAGTATGGGATTACGTAAAAAGACCAAATCTACGTCTGATTGGGGTGCCTGAAAGTGAGGGGGAAAATGGAACCAAGTTGGAAAACACTCTTCAGGATATCATCCAGGAGAACTTCCCCAACCTAGTAGGGCAGGCCAACATTCAAATTCAGGAAATACAGAGAACGCCACAAAGATACTCCTCCAGAAGAGCAACTCCAAGACACATAATTGCCAGATTCACCAAAGTTGAAATGAAGGAAAAAATCTTAAGGGCAGCCAGAGAGAAAGGTCGGGTCACCCACAAAGGGAAGCCCATCAGACTAACAGCAGATCTCTCGGCAGAAACTCTACAAGCCAGAAGAGAGTGGGGCCCAATATTCAACGTTCTTAAAGAAAAGAATTTTAAACCCAGAATTTCATATCCAGCCAAACTAAGTTTCATAAGTGAAGGAGAAATAAAATCCTTTACAGATAAGCAAATGCTTAGAGATTTTGTCACCACCAGGCCTGCCTTACAAGAGACCCTGAAGGAAGCCCTAAACATGGAAAGGAACAACCGGTACCAGCCATCGCAAAAACTTGGCAAAATGTAAAGACCATCGAGGCTAGGAAGAAACTGCATCAACTAACGAGCAAAATAACCAGTTAATATCATAATGGCAGGATCAAGTTCACACATAACAATATTAACCTTAAATGTTAATGGACTAAATGCTCCAATTAAAAGACACAGACTGGCAAACTGGATAAAGAGTCAAGACCCATCAGTCTGCTGTATTCAGGAGACCCATCTCACATGCAGAGACATACATAGGCTCAAAATAAAGGGATGGAGGAAGATCTACCAAGCAAATGGAGAACAAAAAAAAGCAGGGGTTGCAATCCTAGTCTCTGATAAAACAGACTTTAAACCATCAAAGATCAAAAGAGACAAAGAAGGCCATTACATAATGGTAAAGGGATCAATTCAACAGGAAGAGCTAACTCTCCTAAATATATATGCACCCAATACAGGAGCACCCAGATTCATAAAGCAAGTCCTTAGAGACTTACAAAGAGACTTAGACTCCCATACAATAATAATGGGGGACTTCAACACTCCGCTGTCAACATTAGACAGATCAACGAGACAGAAAGTTAACAAGGATATCCAGGAATTGAACTCATCTCTGCACCAAGCGGACCTAATAGACATCTATAGAACTCTCCACCCCAAATCAACAGAATATACATTCTTCTCAGCACCACATCGCACTTATTCCAAAATTGACCACATAATTGGAAGTAAAGTACTCCTCAGCAAATGTAAAAGAACAGAAATTATAACAAACTGTCTCTCAGACCACAGTGCAATCAAACTAGAACTCAGGACTAAGAAACTCAATCAAAACCGCTCAACTACATGGAAACTGAACAACCTGCTCCTGAATGACTACTGGGTACATAACGAAATGAAAGCGGAAATAAAGATGTTCTTTGAAACCAATGAGAACAAAGATACAACATACCAGAATCTCTGGGACACATTTAAAGCAGTGTGTAGAGGGAAATTTATAGCACTAAATGCCCACAAGAGAAAGCAGGAAAGATCTAAAATTGACACTCTAACATCACAATTAAAAGAACTAGAGAGGCAAGAGCAATCACATTCAAAAGCTAGCAGAAGGCAAGAAATAACTAAGATCAGAGCAGAACTGAAGGAGATAGAGACACAAAAAACCCTCCAAAAAATCAATGAATCCAGGAGTTGGTTTTTTGAAAAGATCAACAAAATTGACAGACCGCTAGCAAGGCTAATAAAGAAAAAAAGAGAGAGGAATCAAATAGATGCAATAAAAAATGATAAAGGGGATATCACCACTGACCCCACAGAAATACAAACTACCATCAGAGAATACTATAAACGCCTCTACGCAAATCAACTAGAAAATCTAGAAGAAATGGATAATTTCCTGGACACTTACACTCTCCCAAGGCTAAACCAGGAAGAAGTTGAATCCCTGAATAGACCAATAGCAGGCTCTGAAATTGAGGCAACAATTAATAGCCTACCCACCAAAAAAAGTCCAGGACCAGATGGATTCACAGCTGAATTCTACCAGAGGTACAAGGAGGAGCTGGTACCATTCCTTCTGAAACTATTCCAATCAATAGAAAAAGAGGGAATCCTCCCTAACTCATTTTATGAGGCCAACATCATCCTGATACCAAAGCCTGGCAGAGACACAACAAAAAAAGAGAATTTTAGACCAATATCCCTGATGAACATTGATGCAAAAATCCTCAATAAAATACTGGCAAACCGGATTCAGCAGCACATCAAAAAGCTTATCCACCATGATCAAGTGGGCTTCATCCCTGGGATGCAAGGCTGGTTCAACATTCGCAAATCAATAAACGTAATCCAGCATATAAACAGAACCAAAGACAAGAACCACATGATTGTCTCAATAGATGCAGAAAAGGCTTTTGACAAAATTCAACAGCCCTTCATGCTAAAAACGCTCAATAAATTCGGTATTGATGGAACGTACCTCAAAATAATAAGAGCTATTTATGACAAACCCACAGCTAATATCATAATGAATGGGCAAAAACTGGAAAAATTCCCTTTGAAAACTGGCACAAGACAGGGATGCCCTCTCTCACCACTCCTATTCAACATAGTGTTGGAAGTTCTGGCTAGGGCAATCAGGCAAGAGAAAGAAATCAAGGGT
This sequence comes from Rhinopithecus roxellana, assembly GCF_007565055.1. NCBI lineage: Eukaryota > Metazoa > Chordata > Mammalia > Primates > Cercopithecidae > Rhinopithecus > Rhinopithecus roxellana. Next base: position 29,768,098 of record NC_044556.1, on the reverse strand, counting down.
ATCCAGTTAGGAAAAGAAGAAGTCAAATTGTCCCTGTTTGCAGATGACATGATTGTATATTTAGAAAACCCCATCGTCTCAGCCCAAAATCTCCTTAAGCTGATAAGTAACTTCAGCAAAGTCTCAGGATACAAAATTAATGTGCAAAAATCACAAGCATTCTTATACACCAGCAACAGACAAGCAGAGAGCCAAATCAGGAATGAACTTCCATTCACAATTGCTTCAAAGAGAATAAAATACCTAGGAATCCAGCTTACAAGGGATGTAAAGGACCTCTTCAAGGAGAACTACAAACCACTGCTCAGTGAAATAAAAGAGGACACAAGCAAATGGAAGAACATACCATGCTCATGGATAGGAAGAATCAATATCGTGAAAATGGCCATACTCCCCAAGGTTATTTATAGATTCAATGCCATCCCCATCAAGCTACCAATGACTTTCTTCACGGAATTGGAAAAAACTGCTTTAAAGTTCATATGGAACCAAAAAAGAGCCCGCATTGCCAAGACAATCCTAAGTCAAAAGGACAAAGCTGGAGGCGTCACGCTACCTGACTTCAAACTATACTACAAGGCTACAGTAACCAAAACAGCATGGTACTGGTACCAAAACAGAGATATAGACCAATGGAACAGAACAGAGTCCTCAGAAATAATACCGCACATCTACAGCCATCTGATCTTTGACAAACCTGAGAGAAACAAGAAATGGGGAAAGGATTCCCTATTTAATAAATGGTGCTGGGAAAATTGGCTAGCCATAAGTAGAAAGCTGAAACTGGATCCTTTCCTTACCCCTTATACGAAGATTAATTCAAGATGGATTAGAGACTTAAATGTTAGACCTAATACCATAAAAACCCTAGAAGAAAATCTAGGTAGTACCATTCAGGACATAGGCATGGGCAAGGACTTCATGTCTAAAACACCAAAAGCAACGGCAGCAAAAGCCATAATTGACAAATGGGATCTAATTAAACTAAAGAGCTTTTGCACAGCAAAAGAAACTACCATCAGAGTGAACAGGCAACCTACAGAATGCGAGAAAATTTTTGCAACCTACTCATCTGACAAAGGGCTAATATCCAGAATCTACAAAGAACTCAAACAAATATACGAGAAAAAAACAAACAACCCCATCAAAAAGTGGGGAAAGGATATGAACAGACATTTCTCAAAAGAAGATATTCATACAGCCAACAGACACATGAAAAAATGCTCATCATCACTGGCCATCAGAGAAATGCAAATCAAAACCACAATGAGATACCATCTCACACCAGTTAGAATGGCAATCATTAAGAAGTCAGGAAACAACAGGTGTTGGAGAGGAATGTGGAGAAATAGGAACACTTTTACACTGTTGGTGGGATTGTAAACTAGTTCAACCATTATGGAAAACAGTATGGCAATTCCTCAAGGATCTAGAACTAGATGTACCATATGACCCAGCCATCCCACTACTGGGTATATACCCAAAGGATTATAAATTAGTCTACTACAAAGACACATGTACACGTATGTTTATTGCGGCACTATTCACAATAGCAAAGACTTGGAATCAACCCAAATGTCCGTCTGTGACAGACTGGATTAAGAAAATGTGGCACATATACACCATGGAATACTATGCAGCCATAAAAAAGGATGAGTTTGCGTCCTTTGTAGGGACATGGATGCAGCTGGAAACCATCATTCTTAGCAAACTATCACAAGAAGAGAAAACCAAACACCGCATGTTCTCACTCATAGGTGGGAACTGAACAATGAGATCACTTGGACTCGGGAAGGGGAACATCACACACTGGGGTCTATCATGGGGAGGGGGTAGGGGGGAGGAGGGAGGGATTGCATTGGGGAGTTATACATGATATAAATGATGAATTGATGGGTGCTGACGAGTTGATGGGTGCAGCACACCAACATGGCATAAGTATACATATGTAACAAACCTGCACGTTATGCACATGTACCCTAGAACTTAAAGTATAATAAAAAAAAAAAAAAAAAAAAAAAAAAAAAGAAAGTGTACATGTATTTCTCTACCTCCACCTACCATTGTAGGGCTAACATTACAGCTTTTCACTCCTAGAGGAAGAAACTTTGCCACTTCAAAAAACTGAAATGCCAGGCTTTGGGGATCTCAGATTTAAATACTTTGTGCATCTTTCGTTTAAATTCAAGCAGTATCCAAGAACAGAATCTGGCCAATGATTTTCAGAAAACGAAATGGCAACACCTTCTTGGAATCTCAGACTGTTCAAGGATTTTTTTTTTTTTTTTTTTTTTTCTAGCAAAACAGGAAGAAATTGGGGAAAAAAGCATATGGACTCAGGTTGAGCATATGATGTATTTTCAACTCGAGTCGGCACTTTACTCATATTTGTAGTGTGACTTAAAATTAATTTGGGTGAAGCACTCAGATTTGAGGGAGGAAAAAAATCCCTATTTGGGACTAAGTCAACATTTGTGGCATCTCATTAATCGCTGCCTTATGTAACTGCTTTCCCCACCTAAAGAGAAGCTACTGGGATGAGAAAAGTTTATAATATTAATGCCAAGTACAGATCTTGCCTCTCCCAAAAGGAGTTCTTCATTAATCACCATCGAAGCACAAGAACAAATATACTTCATGTCTCTTGCCAATTTTTTTCAATAACATTTCTGAAAGGCAAAAAAAAAAAAAAAAAAAAAATCTTCATTTGAAAAGGTTTTAATTTGGCTGTTATTTAATTTGTGATAATGTTATGTAAATTTAACATGCTCTGAGAACGCCCAGGCATAGGGTATAGAAGTAGAGTGCGTTGGTTAAGAGTTTGGGCCTGTGGATCAGAGAGATCTGGATTCAGATTCTTGGCTCTTTTACCTCCTCTCTGTGTGGTCATAACACAGGCAAAGCACTTCAAGCACCGTGCTTGGCACAGGATAGCTGGCCAAGAGCCATCAGTGATGGAAATTCTTACTCTCACTGGTAGGAAGCAGTATGGACATCAAGTTTGAAAACATGACTTTCAGTCCAAGCTGCTGTGCAAATCTTTGGACAATTTAATAAGCCTCAGTTTTCTAATCTGTAAAATGGGGATGAAAATACTCACCCTACCTACATACAGTGGCACAAATGATACAATGTATTAATCAAGATAGAAAACTGAACCTAGCCATGGCATACAAAATCATGTAATATAATTTTGAAAAGTGCCAAGTTGTGAAATCATCTTTATTTTGCCATGTATCTCAGATTCTCAACTGTACCATTATTTGGGTGATCAGTATGTAGTACTGATTATATTTTAGTGTCACTCTCTCCTCTAAGGAGTTTTTTATTACCATTCACTGGAAAGTACACCGCTTTTTCTTTGCAACTCTTTCTTTACCTCTTTTCTTCTGCCTTCCAATTTAAAATTCATGAGTAATACAGCACCTCACAAATAGATGAAAGGGATGACAATCTGAAAAAAAAAGAAAGAAAGAACTAATGTAAACCTCATGCTGGAAAACAGAAACACCAATTTAAACAATCATAAATAGGAGAAACAAAAAAACCTGTTGTGCAAGAAAAGGAGGCTCTAGTCTACCTTTATTTACAACCATCAGCTACCAAGTATCAGAGAGAGGAATGGATCCATGGTGCAATTTTCAGGCATTCTTGAAAATGTGTTTCTTTCTTTCTTATCTCTGTTAGAAGATGTGCCCTGTCTCCTTCATTTCTTTATTTCCATGGCCCCTGCTACGAGAAGCATTGTAAAAAGCCAAAAGAACAAGAAATTCCAAGGACATGGGTGAAAATGCAGGCTTGAGGTTTCTGAAAATCACAGGAGACAGACAAGGCTGGTGTCCAGCAACAATACTGCCTAGCTCTTTTTGTCCCCACGTACGCAGCGAAGGATAAAGAAGAGGTCCTATGGACACTTAGTAAGGATTACTTCATTTTTTAATTCAAAGTAGTTTGGAAAGAAGATATTGAGCAGAGTAGAATAGCAGGAGGTTTTTGTAAGGTGAAATAGAATGAAAGTGGCAGCCAAGAATTTTTCTGTCTTCAATTTTAAAGAACACCGGCCTAACTCATTTTTCTTTTTTTCCTGTGTTCTTTTTGACCTTCTTATCAAGCTCTTGACTTTCTTCCTTGGGGATTTTTCTCTGTATAGTCAGTGCTGACTCCCTTAGAAATCCTGAACCCCACACCCTTATCACGAAAGAGTTTAAGAGAATTCAAATAAACACGTTGAGATAAGTAGCTTGTGAGCTAACTGTTACGGGATGCCTCTGTAATAAGATACTGCCAGCTGGAAGCTAAAATAAAGTGAAATTCCGTTTAACATGTGAGAGTCAAAATGGTATGTTTCACCTAAAAATATAAACTAAAGTTAATATTAGACATTAGAAATTCCTACTGAAACATCTACTTTCATTTAATAGTAAATTTCTTTAGAATTGTGAGTTTCCTTCTCTTCAGACTGTCCAAAGATAGTTCCTGGCACCATGTCTGTGGTCTCTTTCTCTCACTACAATGAGGAAAAAGTTTATGGTTTGCTAATGTCTTAGTCTACACATTTCATTGTACTCCATGACTGCAAATTCATCTTTGTATGATTTATATGTCAATCAGCACGTTGGTGAAGTAGCCATGGAATGAATATTAGAGTGATATTTGTTGTACTAGAAGTTTCACATACTTTATTTTTAATTCTCACAACAAAGCTGTGAGAGATATTATGCCCATTTTACGGTTGAGGAAGCTACACTGAGAGTTGTGACAGGTGTCCAAATTCATGTAAGTGATAAACACTGAAACTGAGCTTTTAACCACATCCTTATAAAGTTTCCATATATGTGTTTCCATAACTAGCAGAAGCATTTTATGTTCTTAACTAATTTAGGAGTCTTGTAGGAATGCATTCACTAAATCAGTGCACTTTGTCAGAAGATTTATTTTGTAGCCAGGCTGGCTACAATTATGGATCATGCCAGATGCTCAGTGGAGGGAGGAAGTGAGATGAGGGAGACTAAAGAGAAATAATCTTGGTCAGATTGAAGAAGGACAAACACTCTTAATTGTCAATATCAAATGAAAGGAGAAATATGACCTTGATGTGAGGGCTTAAGGCAGGATTGCTATCGTATGACTGTCTGGGTCCTGGATGAGAGAGGACCAGCTGAGGTGATTGGAGAGCCTGGGAAAGAGCTTCTCGGAAGGGCCCAGTTGGGCAAAGGGCAAGCAGACACTGCAGATGGCCCCTCAGATCTCTGCCAACCTTGGGGTGCTGCGATTTCAAGCAAGGAAGGAATCTCATTCCACATAGCGTTTTAGATCTTTCATTAGTGTGCCTTTGATTTTAACATGATTAGAAAATAAAATCATAGCAAAAGATCAGGAAATGACCCCAAACTAATGTAATAAATGCTGCTTCTGTTTGTTTTTTATACTGTCTTTTCCCTTAATGTCTTCATTAAGATTTGTGTAGAAAACAGGGTTTTAAGCATGATGTTGCTATTTTAAATAATTTATAGAGGATGATTGTTGTTCTGTGTTGTGATTTATTTGTGTGTGTGTGTGTGTGTGTGTGTGTGTGTGTGTGTGTGTGTAATAATCCTAACAAACCATCATCAGAGAAACCATCACCAGTGATGGCAATAAACCTTATAATAAATTCATTTACATTATTTTGTATAAAAATTGCATCTCATTTCCTAGGCACATATGGAGATGTTGTTGGATTATATTTCCTGCGTTGCTACCCCATTGCATCATGCTCTTATGTGCATGTGTGGGTGGCCAGACAATATAAGTGGTTAAAAAATTAGTTTTGTAGTTAGCATTGCACAGCTCAGTGCTTTGCCTCACTACTTAGCAGTGTACCCTAGTCCATCCTTTGTTACTGGGGGTGTTATTAGCATCCACCTTGCAGAATTTCTGTGTATTGATTAGCTGAGAGAATATATTGTGGAACATTAGCACAGTGTCTGGCCCTTTGTCTGTACTAATAAATGGTATATATTACCATCATCCTGATTTTTGCCACCATCTGTACATTCCTGGAGCAGAGGTGTAGAAAGTGAGCGAAAACCTGTAGAGGCAGGTTCTGTATACCAGACTCTGGAGGCTGTGGCCATGCTGTTGTCTTGTTTTGATTTTAAGTGTCCAGATCCATTAGAGCAGAGGCAGCAGCTCTTACATGTTTGGCTTATGATGGTTTTTCTTATTTTTATTTTACTTTTATTTTTTGAGACAGAGTCTCGCTCTGTTGCCCAGGCTGGAGTGCAGTGGCAAGATCTTGGCTGACTGCAAGCTCCGCCTCCCAGGTTCACACCATTCTGCCTCAGCCTCCCGAGTAGGCACCCGCCACCATGCCCGGCTAAATTTTTTTTTTTTTTTTTTTTGTATTTTTTTTAGTAGAGACAGGGTTTCACCATGCTAGCCAGGATGGTCTCAATATCTGACCTCGTGATCCGCCCGCCTCGGCCTCCCAAAGTGCTGGGATTACAGGCGTGAGCCACTGCGCCTGGCCTATGATGCCTTTTTGAAAATCACTGATTCAGAAACTCCAGAGCTAGGCTGCCTAGGTTTGAATGCAGTCTTCACTACTTATCAGCTCTGTGACCTTGCTCAAGTCACTTAACCCCCCCGTACCTTAACTTCTTTAAAATGGAAATAATAAGACCTACTTTATAGGGTTGTTATGAGGCTTCAATGAGTTAATATATATTAAGGTCATAGAACAGGGCCTGGCACATGGCAAATGCTTTATAAGTGTTAGCTAGTATATTTAAATATAAAATATTTTCAGTTATCTAGAGATAATGATACAATCTTACAAATAGATCATTATGATATTTAAAAGGCTATAGATTGGTATTTAAAGAGAACTGAATATGGGCTGGGCAGTTAGTGCAGCATTTTCAGGGTAAGAAACCAGGAGCAATTTGATAGCCTTACAGGGCAGTGGGCGCTTACTAACTGTTTGTAGAATGACCTACACTGCAGAAGGTAGCTAGTAGGAATTCCAGTCCCTAAATTTAGGAGTGCATGAAATAAACCATCATATATTTTCTTAAAATCAGCTTAATTCTGACCTTGAGCTCTTATCCCTTTGGTTGACATGTGGTGACTGCTTGTTCATGTCTCACATGGGGAGCAGTGTAATGTCTGACCAGAAAGTATTCCAAGGCCTAGGACCCAGCATTCCTAAGTGCTTATTAAGCTGGCGAAGTTTTACAGCCTCCCTAGACAAGCCATGAGTGGTAAGCAGTTCCTGGGTGCTCTGGGACCCACAAACCTCTATATTCTTCTGCTTCTGGGGAGTCTCTTCTCTCCTCTCCTAGTTCTGTCAAAGGTTGATCCTTCTTTCTCCTCTCCTCTGGGACACACTCAGCATAATCTCTTCAGTAACCAAGCTTTACAAAAGATAAAGAAAATTTGTGATTTTACAAGCTTTTGCTCACTGCCCTGCAATGCTCCCCAAGGCAAGGAAGCAAAGGTCTTAACAGCCTGCTTATGAGAGGGAGAGAGGGAAAGTATTGTGGAAGACATACAAATTAATATCTCAAATGGGCCAGATGCGGTGGCTCACGCCTATAATCCCAGCACTTTGGGAGGCCAAGGCAGGCAGATCACGAGGGCAGGAGATGGAGACCATCCTGGCCAACATGATAAAACCCTGTCTCTACTAAAAAAAAAATCTATAGAAATTAGCTGGGTGTGGTGCTGTGTGCCCATAGTCCCAGCCACTCGGGACACTGAGGCAAGGGAATTGCTTGAACCCGGGAGGCAGAGGTTGCAGTGAGCTGAGATGGTGCCACTGCACTCCAACCTGGTGACAGAGCGAGACTCCGTAGTAATAATAATAATAATAATATCTCAAATGATCTTCCTGTAGAAGTGTGAAAGAGAGTGAGGGATCAGAAGCCACGGTGATCTTCTGTGCTGCTTCTGGAAATAGTGGCTCCTGGTTCAGACATCACAGATTTCACCTGCCTGCCATGTAGTGGCCATCACAGTCCTGAAGACCCACACACCAATTTCCAAATTGTAGATACCCCCTTGCTTCTGGTCACTCTGGCCTTCTCCAAGGGCTATGCTTTTGAGAAATAAGACATTGACTCTTATATTTTTTTCCCTTAAGAGTAAGAACATCATTTGTTATTCATGAGTGCCAGTAGCCAGTTGTGTGACTTTGGTAGCCCCTTTAACTTTTTTGGACATTATTTTACTCTTGACAATTGGTGAGTTGGATTTGGTGATTTTCAAATACCTGTTTGCATCTTAGTATCCTAATATTCTTTCTAAAGTGAAGAGGAAGGATAAGGTGAAGGAGTAAAGGAAGAGAATGTGTGTAGTGAAAATATTGGCATAAAAACCTCTATTCTGAAGGCCACATGGCGTTACTTATGAACATGGTGACCCGGGGAACATTCTCTGAAAATACACTTCCCCCTCCCTGTTTTGATTCTGGAACAGTTTCCCTTCTCCTCACAGTTCTACCTTCCTTCAACAGTTGCATTTACAGATAATATCCATCACCCTTTGTTTCTTTATGCATCACTAATGTGTGTATAAAGCAGAGATGGCGAGAGCTGCCATGCATTTTGGCTGTGTGATTTTGCAATCAGGAGATGACCTAGTAGGTATGCAGCAATTCTGACTTGGAGAGATCCCTCCTCCCTCTGAATCAGGTTGGGACAGAGTGGTTCTAGCACTGGCCTGTGAAACACTGGCTCTGCCCTCATCTGGGATGGCTGTGTGCAGTCAGGTATGTAAAACTAGTTGGCTCCCACCCTTGAGCTTGTCATATGACTGATCATGTGAAAGTGTATTTGTGAGCTATAATTATTGAGTTATGTGCCTTATCTCTCTTGCTAGACTGATAACTCCTTTGAAGACAAACACCTGGTCTTTATCTTTACAGTTCCTAGGGAGATTTAGTGCAGGACCCTTCACACAAAAGTGTTCAGCAGTGCTGAGCCAAGGAGGGTGGATACAATGGGAGTAGTCTACCTGCTAGTGGGGAAGGATATTTTATCGCTGACATTGCTGAGAATTGCTGGCCCATGTGATAAGAAAAACTAAACCAGCTTTGATTAAAAGTCAGTTTTATTATTGTTTTTAAATTATCCCCAGACAATAC